>NC_142197.1:17669666-17997583 GCF_026936395.1 Plectropomus leopardus | reverse complement strand
AAAGAAAAACATGACTTAAATCTGATTTACAAAAAATGTTCCTTTTTTATTTTCTATTACGAAATGCCTGTCATGCAAATGTACTGTAGCCTATGTTATTAATCTTATTTCCTTATTTTGAATGTTTTAATAGGGCAATATGTGACAGCAAATTTGTTTTGTTAGTTTTTGTTTTATTGTTGTTTGTTTTAATTATTATTATTATTTTCTTATATAATGACCCTCCACAGAGCTTCAGACATTTTCCTTTGAGCCTCCCCCTGTGACATAGTGAAAAACACACGACACTCCCTCCACCAAAATCAACCATATTTCAGTTTCTGGCTGTGATAAATGGTGCAATTTTTCAAGAAAACATGCTTTGAAAACCTTGTTGTGGTTTTTGGGGGTTCTGAGTGTACTGAAAAAAAATACAAAATACATCCATTTAAAGTTGAATATCCCTCTCCTCAGCCAAATAAAAAACTAATCCCTAACATTTTCCATTTTTCATCTTTTATGTATGTCTTATGTACTATGTTTGTGCACTAACACAAGCATGCATTGCCTTGTTACTGTTGCTGGAATGGTACATTTACAAGATCAGAAAAAGCAATGTGTCAAATGACAGTGCTTCACACCGCATGTTTTCTCATAGATCTGTAAGAATTAGCAGGATAACGAGGTGAACTTTAAAAAAACAAAAACTATAATTCTAATTGGAAAAACTTTATTTCTAGTTATCATAATTAGACATTTAAAATTATGTTACAGGGTAATTATACATTTTCAAGTGCTTTTTTTCCAGGTCATTGTATTGTTGTTTATTTTTTTAAACTGATTTTCAAGTCATTTTATTGTACTTTATCTCGCTATTTTGGGGTCGCTTCTGTCATTGTTCATTGCCTTCTCCCCGTTTTTGAAAGAAAGTCAGAAAAAAATGAAACAGGAAATCAAAAAACTTTAATTTAGATGCAATCAAAGACATTTAAACCATAAATTCATACAGAATATGCAGGAATTTGTATAAAAATTATCCAAATGCAGGTAATTAAGTGATCGATGGGGAAGCTTGTTACTAGGAAATAATTACTGCTCAGTGAATAAATTACTGCTGCCATGTGTTACTTTCATCGTCATTCTGTTCTGAGGAAAATAATGGATTTTTAATAGGAAGACATTAATGTGATTTTATCACCACATTGCGTTTAACTGCTGTAACCGACGGATCTATTGACTTAAAGAAGAGCGTTTGGGGCAAACTGGTCACCAGGGTGGGGCATAATGGTTTGTTGTTGTTCTGCCTGTGTCCTGTGACTGTCCTCTGTGGCTAGCTACGAAAAATGCTGAATCAATAGCCCAGAGCATGACATACATAAACTCATCTCACAGCCCGATCCCGAGAGTCAAAACGGGGATCTCCGTTTTTACTCAGACACTGCATCTACTCTGATTCTTTGTTTGCAGCTTTGTCTGCGTACAGCTAGTAAGGATCGACAAATGGCAGTGCATTGATTGTGTGACAGATGGGCTTTTGTGTGAGATCTACGACTCACCACCAACATGACCTCCAGCGTCACACGTAGAGTAGTGCGTGCGGGTGGGAGTTGTCTGGTGAAACGCATTGTTGTGTTGGGGGATGAGCCGTCCGTGCTGCTGTTACTGCTATTTGCTCCTGGTCGACTGTGGCTAGCGAGCGACTCCAGCTTATGAATGGTCCACAAAGCAGATAACTGTGTGTTCTCTGTTGAATTTAAAACCGAAACCTAACGGGCACCAAGCAGGCCTGTTTGTTATTTTATTAGTAGCTGAAAAGACCCCAGTATCGCCCGTTGGATGAGAACACTGTGTACGGATTTAGAGCCACTTAGCAGGCCGTATCGCCATTGCTTTGTAAGGCTGCTGGCTAGCTACCGTCTTCCTCAGCTAGCAAAACTGTTCGTGTACCCGAGGTATGTTTTTGTCTTTATTTCCTTTTATGTCGTGACGACGAGAAAGCGGTCAGTGCATGTGGGAAAATGTCTTTAATGTTACACATTTGGTGCGAATTAACATATTTTAAAGGGCTCTTGTTTTGTTTGACGCCATTTGCTCCGTGTAGGGGGGGTGGCTAGCTCCTTTAGCTAGTTAGCAGGCTAGCTAATGTTATTGTTAGCAAGTTGGCCACTTTGAATGTGAGTCGTTGGTCAAAAGGCAGTTTCATCTCTGCACCAAATGGGCATGTGTTAACTCCTGCGCAGTCATGTTGATGATGTCCCGTGTGGCCGCCTCCCACCGCATTTAAATGCCCCAGTTCATTGACAAAACTGTAACGTACAGCTGCTAACGTTATCAGGTCACTACATAGATAAGTCTCTGCAGTTTGAAGCTGTAATATCAATGAAAGTTTCACCTTCCTTCTGCTCACAAGAGAGCAGGTTGATTTTAACATTTTAAAGCCTTCAAATTTTACAATATTTAACTTTTCCTGTTTTTTGATGTAAGGGACATTGGGATAGATTAGTATACATTATCTTTCAATTTAAATCAGGTACGTTATCATAGCAAACAGTAGAGATGGGACCAAGTCACTGTTTTCAAGCCATAAATAAGTCTCTAGTCTTTGTGCTTGACTCACAATTCAAGTCCCAAGTCAAGACAGCCAGTCCCAAGTGAAGTCCACAGTCAAGACTCATAAGTTTAATGATTATGATGATCATGATTATGATTTTGTATGATAACTTGACTCTAAACAGGTCATAATGCAGTCTTTGCCAAGTACGATCACAATGAATTAGGTGCATATTTCTAATGGTTTATCTCCGCTTTGTGTCTCCACAGCAACACGGAGCACCAACATGAAGAAGAAAGCTCGGCAGCACCGGGTGGCGGTGCCGCAGAGGCCACCTTCCCCCATCAAGCCTTCCCCCAACAAGCAAATCCTGACTTACGCCCAGGCGCAGCGCATGGTGGAGTTCGATGTCGATGGCCGCCTCCATCGAATCAGCATATACGACCAGCTGGATGTGATCTCGGATGACGACCCAATGGTGCAGGAGATGATGGAGTGCACCAGCAACAAGGAGAACACTGAGAAACCACAGCAGCAGGTCCTCCTTAGGTCCGTTAGATTAAAAAACAACCAGGAGAAGAGGAACGCAGCACTGGGAATCACTGGGCAGGGAGATGGAGGTGGACACCAGGCCGCTGGTAATCCCGGTCCAAAGCTGAAAGAGCCTAAATATCGTACAGTGGAATATAACCTTCCAGCAGTTCCTAAGCGCTCAGCTGCATTTTATAAATTTGAGGAGAAGACGGAGGAAGAGCTGGATGAGGAAACAGAGTATGACATGGATGAGGAAGATTACGCCTGGCTGGATTTGGTGAATGAAAAACGGAAAAGCGAAGGGGTCAGTAAGGTCTCTCACAACGTCTTTGAGTTCCTTATTGACCGCTTTGAGAAGGAATTGCACCTGGAGAGTCTGGATCAAAGCAGCGAAAAGCAAGCGCCCATTGACGAGGACGCCGCCTGCTGCATCTGCATGGACGGAGAGTGTCACAACAGCAACGCTATCCTGTTTTGTGACATGTGCAACGTGGCCGTGCATCAGGAATGTTACGGGGTGCCGTACATTCCCGAGGGTCAGTGGCTGTGCAGACACTGCCTTCAGTCGCCCAACCAGCCCGCAGACTGCATCCTTTGTCCGAACAAGGGTGGAGCGGTGAAAAAGACAGACGATGACCGCTGGGGCCATGTGGTGTGCGCCCTCTGGGTCCCCGAGGTTGGCTTCTCCAACACCACCTTCATTGAACCCATCGACGGTGTCAGCCACATTCCTCCAGCCCGCTGGAAGCTCACCTGCTACCTCTGCAAGGAGAAAGGTGTTGGGGCGTGCATCCAGTGTCACAAAGCTAACTGTTACACCGCCTTCCATGTCAGCTGTGCTCAAAAGGCTGGCCTCTTTATGAAGATGGAGCCAATTAAAGAGGTAACGGACACCGGAGAGCCCACGTTTTCTGTGAAAAAGACGGCCTATTGTGGCGCTCACACGCCAAACGGGTGTGTGAGGAGGCCACTTACGATTTACGATGATGCCAAACCCAAAAATGGACTGTGTAAGAAAGCGGACAAAGCCAGATGTGTTGGTAAAGGACAGTCAAAAGGAAAGAAGAAGAGTAAAAGTAAGAAGCCTGAACCTGAGCCTGAAAGGGAAGCCCCAACCCCTGCTACTGTGCCTACGTTTCCTTCTCACAGGTATAGTTTGTTCATGATGGGAGGTCGTATTCGCTTTTTTTTTTTTTAAAGCTGTGACACTTGATATGCGAGTGGTGGCATAGAGAGGGCTTTTCTCTCTTTTTGTGGGACACTGATTGGACATTTGGATAGATAGATAGATAGATAGATAGATAGATACATTACAGATACAGTAAAGACCAAACAGTATTAATAGAATATAAAAGGAATATGCTTAAAAAACTAAAAACTAAGAGACTATACATATATACATATATACAAGTGTAAAGTGCGGAGTGACTGCAGTTGCAGAGGTACAGTAAGCAAAATTTGACTGGAATATTTGGTTGTTCATGTACAAACATTGGCTTTTGTAGAGTTTAAGCTTGTGACACTGGTGACTGTTTGCCTTCACATATAGAAGCTTTAGTGATCTGCTTGCATGCATTCGGTCTGTAACCAGTGTTAGTCCACTGTTGTTTAAAGTTTGCCTGTGGCTGCTAATTTTAATATTACTCTGAAAACCACAACCACATATATCAAACCACTCTCACCACACTCGTCTCCCCTGGCCTCCCGCAGGTTACAAACCATTCTGAACCAGGTGTCAGTCCAGAAGAAGAAAGCATTTGTGGAGCTGGTCCTAAATTACTGGACGCTGAAGAGGCAATCCAGGAATGGGCTTCCCCTCATCAGACGTCTTCACACAAGCATGCAGTCTCAGAAGAATGCGCAACCGGTTTGTTTATCTGTCAGTCAACCACAGGAGACTTTCTTCTTTTTGGCTTTTACTAAAGTGTCAGTAGCTTTTAGAAGTTAGGATATGTGTTATTATTTTTCACACATTTTTCTTAAGCCTTTTACATTCTAATGTTTTGCCTTGTGTGTTTTTTGTCTCGTATTTATTGCTGTTACAATGATGTGCAGGGTTTCTCACTCATTCATTCGTGGCAGCCTGTCATGATGAAAACATCTGCTGCCACGTAATGATTTTAGATTTTTGGAGCTGGACTGTTTATAAGGAATGCTATCGGAATGCACATACAATGAAACCTAAATTAATAGCCCGGGCTGTTTGCTGAAATCACTGAACTCAACAGGCTTATATTTGGGAAAACTGTCTATATGGGCTTTTAATTCCTTTCAGACTAAACTAATTCTCAACAAAGACAGGAAATACAGTCAGATTGTTTCTTTTAATTCTCCTTTTTGCGTCTTTCTTGTTTCTTCTTTGGTGCTCGTCGTTTCAGTAAAGTGAACCAAATGATTGAATTGTGAAGAATCTTATGGAGCAAAGGATGTGTGTAACATGTCCATGTAGATTAAAATGTAAACATTTTTATTTGTATGCTTAATCTAATGACTGTATTTTTATTTAAATTTCTTCTCCAGAGGCAGAGTGAGGAGGAGAGCAGGGCACTGAAGGACCAGCTGAAGGAGTGGCATCGTCTCCGACACGATCTTGAGAGAGCCCGGCTGCTGTTGGAGCTGATCCGCAAGAGGGAGAAGCTCAAGAGGGAGGAGGTAGGAGCGGAGGGATCAATGGGTAGACTTCAGGCTCCACTTGTGGTCAGATAAATGAAACAATTTGATCTTCTAATGGTTTCCTTTTGTGCTGTGTTGTAGATTAAACTTCAAGAGACCCTCTTAGAGATGCAGTTGAGTCCCTTCAGTATTTTGCTTAGAGCCCTCCTGGACCAGCTGCAGACAAAAGACCAGGCCAAGATCTTCACCCAGCCGGTTGATGTCAGTGAGGTAAGCTTCAGTATATATGCAACACTTTTTTTTTTAAGTTTTAGTGTTGAGTTTGTACCCACTTAATCTATTATTTGAATACTATGAGCACAATATGCTGCAAAGCAAACCTATTTCTCACATTTTTTATGTGATTTGTTTTGTTGTTGTTCTGCAGATGTACTTTATCTCAGTTTGTGGTGCTGTTATTATATTTACTGTGTGCAATAGTGGAAAATTGGAGTATTGAAGCAGGGGGGGTCATAGTAGGGGGCTTCACCAAGGAAACACAGATAGTGCTGCTGATATTGTTGATTTGTTGTGTTGGGTTGCAGAAGAAAGTAACTACAGATATGAAGTTTTTAAAGGGACAGTTCACTCCAAAATGAAAATACATTTTTTTTCCACTTACCAGGAGAGCTAATTAATCCTTCTAGATAGTTTCAGTGTGAGTTGCTTAATGCTGAAGATATCGGCCTTAGAGATGTCTTGTCTTCTCTCCAATATAATGAAGGTAGATGGCACTTGTGGTATTAAATGGCCAAAAAATACATTTAAAAAACTCAGCTGCAGTATCTCTTTCAAGATATCATGACCTGGTTACTCAAGATAATCCACAGACCTTGTTGTGAACAGGTTTCATGTAGGAACCATTTTCTTTCTCCCAAACTAAACGTGCCAACTATATCACTGCACAGAAGGAAGTGTGCATCTATGACAAGCTCATGTAACACCACTGAGCTTGCTTATGTTACAGCTCAATCGAGGAAAACGCTGCTAATATTTACATCTTGAACTGCCACTAGCACAATCCTCTCGTTCATAAATAAATGCCCCCTGATAACTCCAACACTCGGCAACTCACTCCAAAAACAATCTAGACTGAAAAAGGAGGGAAAAATATTTTGATTAAGGTGAACTGTCCCTTTAAGAGGTGTACAGTCCCGTTTTTAACTACCACGGGGACTTGCACTGCCATCCAGGGACTTAAGGCTCAAAACTGGACTTGCTGGTTCATATTTCAACACAACAATTTGCATTTTTACCATTGTGCTATTGTCAGGATGTAAGCCCACTAATGGCAAAACAGTGGGTCTGTTATACCTGTTTGTCTGCCAGTTAGCTGTCTCAGAAATGTTGAAATAAATGAGTTTCTCTATTATCTGAGAGCCCTGACACACAAATTTTGTCTAAAGTTGCACTCGAACACACCCAAAAAAAACCACAGCCATCTCTGCAACTGCTCGCTATATGTCAGACGTTCTGTTCAGTGACTCAGGTTATAAATGAACACCCACGCTGCACCATGTGCAGACAGTGGTGGGCAGTGTGACCTTCCGTTGAGTGGAATGTGTAATCTGAGAGTAAGGGCCACTGGCAGATGGTGACGTCAGATAAAGGTGAAGGTTTTTCTCCTTTCTGAGGCCCGGCTAGCTCAGTCGGTAGAGCATGAGACTCTTAATCTCAGGGTCGTGGGTTCGAGCCCCACGTTGGGCGTGGCTTTTGACTCTGGAGGCTGTGAGATTCTAAGTAGACCATATTGTAGAAAGGGGTTTTGTTGCCATTGAAGACTTTGTTTTAATGAAAGATATTTTTCTTCATTTTAAGGCTATTTCTATGTATATATTTTTTATTTTGTGATATTGTTTTGTTTTATGGTATTTTTGTTGTAGTTGGGGAATCTGATGTGGAGGATTAATGTCCTGTGCCTTAAAAAAATTCTTTAAATAATCTTGAAAAATATGGAATATTATTGATGGTGTTAACAGTCTTTTTAGAGTTTGTTGTCATGTTATAAAAGATAATACACCCCAGCAGAGTAGCATAATCTGCTGAAGTCACACTTGTATGCTGTATCCAAAATGACTGTATTGGGTCAAGAATGCTGGGTTGACACACAACATACAATATTTGTTTCGTACCTTTTTAAAGATGTTGTAAGTAAATCTTTGTAATTAATTATATCTTCTATCTTCTTTATCTGTTTCCCACAGGTGCCAGACTACCTCGACCATATCAAGCACCCAATGGACTTCTCCACCATGCGGCAGCGCATTGATGCACAGGCTTACAACAACTTTGAGCAGTTTGAGAATGACTTCAACCTCATTATTGATAACTGCATGAAGTATAACTCAAAGGACACCTATTTCTACCGAGCTGCCGTTCGCCTCCGAGACCAGGGCGGGTCCCTGCTTAGGAAGGCCCGGCGAGACGTAGAGAAAATTGGCTTCGACAAAGAAAGTGGCATGCATCTGACTGAAGCTCCTGAAATCAAAGCACCAGCAACCTTTTCTTGGGAAGACGGTAAGAGCAAAGACACATGCCTCTGTGACATCATTAGAATCACAGCGAGTGAATGGCATTTGTTGAGCAAAACCATGTCACTACCTGCTATCTGCTACATTGTTTTAATTTTCCCTTACATTATTTCATTTCTTACCTACATCGTTTTAATTCTCTTACATTATTTTAATTCTCTCCTACATTTTTTCATTTCTCTTCTACATTGTTTCAGTTCTCTCCTATATTATTTCAGTTCTCTTTTACATTGTTTTAATTCTCTCCTACATTTTTTCATTTCTCTTCTACATTGTTTCAGTTCTCTCCTATATTATTTCAGTTCTTTTACATTGTTTTAATTCTCTCCTACATTTTTTTATTTCTCTCCTACATTGTTTCAGTTCTCTCCTACATAATTTCAGCGCTCTCCTACTTTGTTTCCATTCTCTCCTATATTGTTTCAGTTCCCTCCTATATTGTTTCAGTTCTCTCTTACATTGTTTCAATTCTCTCCTGCGTTGTTTCAGTTCTGCACTACATTGTTGTAATTCCCTCCGACATTGTTACAATTCTCTCCTACATGGTTTCAGTTCTCTCCTGTATGGTTTCAATTATCTCCTATGTTGTTTCAATTCTCCTCTGCGTTGTTTCAATTCTCTTCTTAGTGGACCGCCTACTAGTGCCAGCCAATCGACAGCATCTGTCTCCAGACAAGCAGCTGCAGCAGCTACTGGAGAAGTTTGACCTGACCTGTGCCATGAAGTCGAGCCCCTCCCGCAGCAAGCGCCTAAAGCTGCTCAAAAAGACCATCAACGATGTTCGCAACGAAATGACCCTAAAGAGAGTCCTACCCTCCCACCACCACCACTCTTCTTCCTCCACAACTCCCTCCACATCATCTTCATCAGCTGCTTCCCAACCAGAGCTGAGTCAACCTAAAGAAGAGAGTTTGAAGCCCAATGGACATTTTCCATATGATGAAGGTATGTATGGATCTGGCTTTTTTAGAAAGTTAATAATCTGCTTGTTGCTCTCTTTAAGGACAATCACATGTTCTTAAAATCCTGAAGCTCAGGTCAGAGGTCACGGATTAGCTCCACCCAACCCAAAACATAGCCTCACAGAGTAAAGTCACATGCTGTTCAGCGTACCTAGTGTGTCTGAAACATGGGTGTTTAAGTCTCAGTTCCACCAAGCAGTCCAGCTGAGTTCAGTTTGTTACACATTTAAATGGCTATCTTTATGTTTCCATTATCAAAAGTTATGGATGGTACCAAAAGAACAGTTAATTTTTTTCCTATCTTGTCATTATCCATTTGTTTGGGTTCCCAGCACACTGATTCAGTACTAAAAAGTGGAGCTAGAAACACTGCAGTCTGTTGACTGGTCAAGAGAGAATTGTCACTCTTGCTCTACAAGGACTCAGTGCACAAACACGCTTTTTAAAAAAATATCCCATCAAACACGACAGAGATTCTAAACACTTCAGCCTGTTCTTTTTTGTTCCTAAAATCTCTGTGTGAAACCCCATACCATGGAGGATCAGTGAGGTGCAGTCGTTCTTCTGCATGGCTGGTGAAAAGGAAATACAACAAGAGCTGGATGGGAATGGTGATGCGGCTGTTCCCATCATACATCATAATAATAGAACTGTCTGCGGTCGAAGCAGTTAACAGATCTAGTGGTTATATACATGTCCTTGTGGGTCAGGTACCGGTTTTAAGGATACCAAAAGTGTTGGAAACATGGCTGTTGTTATCTTTGCTGCTTTCAGTACTACAATTCAAGCCTGTGTCCAGACCTCTTAATACCGAAGATTTTGAAAGCGATTCAAAGAGAACAAAAGGGAGATTTGGAGTGATTATTATGTTACTATAAAACATCATTATAACCCCTGCACTGTTTGTGTTTAGGTGAACATCTGCCTGCTATTTCAGGGAAGCTTGCTCAAAACATGACAGATGTTCCTGGGAAAGGAAAAGCAGAGCCAATTTCCCAAAACTAGAATTAAGAAGAAAAATACAATCTTAATTATATATATAACTGATAGAACCTTTGAATGTTTATCGGATAATTAGTGGTAATATAGTTTGTCAATTTGAAAAAGCATTTTTAGTGACATTGGCACATACTTAAGAATATTTATTGCACCAACAAATTATGTCATTTTGTCAGAGAATGGCTCATAAAAATCTGGAGGTAGTTGCCAGGGGAGCAACTTTTTTCTTCAAATAAAAGAACAAGACACTCACAACTAGGGATGGGAAGACATGGTTTTTACGCAATTTTCTCATATAAACTTAAAGTTAACATGTTATAATGTGAAACTTTTTATCTTCTAACAATAAATTATCACATTTTAACAAAACAATCTAACAAAGAAGATAAGTAGGGGTGCAGGGTTGATCAGTTGGGAGAACGCATGCCCCACATTCAGAGGCTGTGTGTCCTCATCGCAGCAGCCCCAGGTTGGACTCCGACCGCTGGCCTTTGGCTGCATGTCATCCTCACTCTCTAACCCCCATTTCCTGTCATCTCTCTAGCTGTCCCATCAAGTGAAGTCAATAAAAGCCCCCAAAATAACTAAAAAAAATGACAAATAGTATCTCGTTATAACAAGAAAACCTGATACCTTTATATGACATAATAATGTGAAAATATCTTTTTAAAACTTAAAGCACATCTTTTTATAACAAGAAACTTCACATTATCTGATACAGATTTTTTTTAACAAAATGTTATGGTTAAGTGATTCCAATATGTTTTAGAGCCATTTTAAGCATATTTTGATGATTTTTGGGATAATATTATGAATCACAAATTGCTTTTGCTAGGATAATTGACATGGACGTCATAGTTGAGCTTCAAACAACCTTCTTATATTTCTGTTAAGTGATCTCTCAATGGGAGTGCACATGGGGCTCCGAATTGTCTGCATCGCCAGATTAGAATCATAATGATAAAAATGTGTAAACAAGGTCATAACACAGTATCACTGTGGTATCACACTGTGTCACTGCAGTGGCTTCTTAAAGCTTAAATTCGCTGTACACTTGCTGAGTCACATTAAGTCTCCTGAAGATAGCGTTATAATGAGCTAGTGGGGAAAAACAGGAAGGAAAAAGTCATTTTGCTCTCATTTTTTATTTATAAAAGTGCCTCTGTGTTATGCAAAATAGCGCCTTGTTTTACTTTTATGATAAACCCAAAAGACATACAACAATATGCTGTGTCAGCATTTCTACCAACACAACGACAAAGTGTGGGTGCTGTGGTGCTTTACTGTTGGTAATAGCATCACACTACAGGCCATATTTTATGTCTGTGTCATGACTGCACTTTTGTTCCATAGGAATAGCTTTTTTGTCGTCGTTCTTTCAAAACAGGATGCCCAAAATTTTGTTTTGCTCGTCTGCATAGCTTACCATTTACTACAATTAAACAATATTCTAATCTTATAGCACCATGAGGACATAGTAATGACAATGAAAGAGAAAGGAAAATACATTAATGTGGATAATAAACTGCACACAAAAAACAAAGAAAACAAAAAAGTGTGGTGCACAATTATCAAAAACTTTGCAATATCTGTGTGCCATAACATGAGTAATGTCTGTGTCAGTGATTGATGTTCTCTGTATGGTCAAAATGACAACTATTCTTTCAACTTCTTCTCCCCTACAGGAGACAAATCTCTTCCCCCTAAACTGGAGCTGTCGGACTCCATCCCTCCGCTCATCCACTCAGAGGCAGACCCCGAACCCCCCACCCTCAAACCAATCGACGCTGCCCCAGACTGTGAAGACAAGCATCACAACAAGCGCGTCAAATTCGATGAGGAAATACCAGACCTGCTCTCCTCCACTCCGCGCCTCAATGGCCACTCCCACGACAGCCTCCAGAACTCGCTGTTAGACGGAGACGTGAGCGTGGTGGCCACGTCGACCCTGGCAGAGCCCACAGGCACGGTTAACCGTCGGACAGCCGTGCTCTTCCGCAAATCGAAGGCCGCCAGTCCCCGCAAACCCCCAAGGAGCGGAGAAGAGGGGGCTGACGGAGTTGAAAGAAAAGAGGGTAAGGAGGAGGAAGACGAAGACAGCGCACAGCTGGGCTCCAAATCCTTCCTGTCGGTGGTCATTCCCAGGCTGGAGACGCTACTTCACAGCAAGAAGAGGAAGCACAGCGGCAGCAGAGACGGAGAGGAGGAGGGAGAAGAGGGAGAGCGTGAAGAGGAGGGAGAGTCCCCTGTGAAACGACTTGATACTGGTAAGAAGTTTACAAAGAAAAATACTCCGAAAAATAGGCTGACTGTGATTTTCATGCCTCCACACCAGTGACAGCCGTGACTGAAGGCAATGTGTTTTCAGGTTGTTTGTCCCATTCTCGTGAATGCGAATTCTCTGGAACACCTTGAGGCATTTTCTTCAAATCTGGCGCAAACGTCCACTTGGACCGGAGCTATGAGAAGTCCCACATAATTAGTGTCCACATGAATTAAAATTAGAAGTTTTTTTTTTTTTTTAAGTGGTTGCAACGCAATATCAGACCTGCGCTTTCGCAAACTGAATATTCATCACAGCCCCAAAACAGCGTGCAGTATTTAATATTATTATATAAATAATGAATTTATTAATTAAAAATTAAGTCTGATAAAATGAGTACAGCAGCATTAATTAGCTCTTATAATACTCATAATTCATCGCAGCCAAAACAGCACAGCTGTAACTAACAACAGACTTGTTTGCGTAATTGAGATCAGAGGCTGATTGAACAAACTCTTGCCCTTACAGACACAATACCATTTCAGTATTTGTATGATACATTTTTGTGATGGGTTTTTAATATTTTTGCCTTCCACTGCGGTGTGTCTCCTCTCAGGCTTGTCGACCGGTTTTCTGGAGGTAGAGGAGGAAAAGGAGCTAGAAAACTCGAGTAGAGCCAGTAGACCTGTGGAGCCACGAAGACGCTGTGCCTCTGAGTCCTCAATTTCTTCATGTAGCAGTCTGCCAGGAAACACCAGGTAATCCGACAAATATAACACGTCTGATCTTGTGTTTTTATTTTGATTTGACTTGAAAGCACGGCCTAAAGATGTCAGCTGCTCTCTCTCTTATCAGCTGGTCGTCAGAGCAAGCCATCATCAGCACTGATGTTTTGTCGACTCTGTTGACTCAGGCGTTTCTTTTTCTTCGTTTCCAGCACAATTCTCAGTCTTCCAAAATGTGGGAAAGGGAAACCCGCATTGGTCCGGAGAAACACTGTGGATGATAAGAGCGAATTAATCGCCTGCATCGAAACGGGAAATTTTGCAAAAGCTGCACGAATCGCTGCCGGTGAGTCAACTGCATTATGTGTTCAAAGAATTTGCATGCCTCTGTAAGGGTTTATCTCAATGTGATGTATACAGACTACATATTGTATTCACTTTTTCAGATAAGTGTGCAGTATTTTTCCAGTTAAGTACTGACAAGTATTATTGATCTTATGAAATTCTGTACTTTAGTGCTTCACTTAATGCAATTGTTTGTGCAAACAGAAACTGAATCAAAGCCTGAATGATCCAGTTTTTTTTAAGTTGATACTAAGAACTCAGAGTAAACATGTTTTGCAAATAGCTTCAAATTTATTTTTAAAATGTATTATGAAGAAATATATATCCCTAACCAGGAGATTTGACATTTTACAACAACCCACTTTATCAAAGAAAATAGTAAATATTAGAAAGCAATATATCTAGAACTTTCATACCTCACTGGACTTTCAGTTATGGCAACTAGGGTCAAGTATATATTATACTTGACCCTAGTTGCCATAACTGAAAGTCCAGTGAGGTATTACAGTAGCTTAAAGAACAGTTGAGTGCTACAGTTTCAATACATATAAATATACACTGATATATGTATGTGTTAGAGGGACAGTTCACCCCAAAATTAAAAAAAAAAAACATGTAGGAACTGTTTATTTTCATTCTGCCAAACTACATTCGCACAGAAGGAAGAGTGCATCTACTACTAGCTCACCTAGCACCACTGAGCTATCTAACGTTACAGCTCAACCGACGTCTGACGTCTCACGCTGTCATGATCACGAGCTTCGCGTTTACGAGTTTATGCATGATTCCTTCTGATATGGTTGGCATGAAAATGCTCACAACAAGGTCTGTGGATTATCTTGAATAACCGCTTCGTGATTTTTGTAAAAAGACATTGCTGTTGAGTTTCTCAAAATTGTTTTTTTGCGCTTTGAGCACCACAAGCCAAGTGCCATCTAGTTCCATTTATTTGAGAAAAGGCAGACATCTGTACATCTGATATCTCCAACACTCTGCAACTCACACCAAAACACTCTAGAGTGATAGCTAGCACTTCAGGTAAGAGGAAACATATGTATTTTTGATTTTAGGATGAACTGTCCCTTTAAACCAGTGTCAGTAGGCCATATTGGTGAGTTATCAGTGTGGCCATGAAGCAATACATTAAAATAAGTAGTTGTGCATATTCCCAGATGTCTGCAGGTGCTATAAAATCTTTAATGCCTTAAATTTTACATATTGAACTGGAGAATAAACCTTTCTATTTGGCCCTAAATGTTTAACCTGATAGAAATTGTAGATGTCTGGTATTATACACTCATAAAAAGCCGGGTTGGAAATTAACAGCAGCTATCAAGCCAACTTCTTGTGACTTTTGGCAGTGACCAGAGAGCCTTTATGCTCCGCCTGCCATCATGGCATGTAACCAGTAAGCAGCTGGAGACTCTTCCCTCATCTAAAATTCATATTTGGCTAATAAAACACTAAAAGTGGCTGGTAAATTTTCATATCTGTCGTTCAACATGGCCCTTAAAGGGAAAAGTTAATTTCCCACCCTGTTTTTTTCATTTTAATTTTAATTTTTTTGCTGTGTGCTCCTGCACTTACAGCACGGCTTTGAAAATGTGTTTCTGTGTTGAAAACCCTCATGTGACTTGTATGGTGTTGTTCCCGCTTCCATAGAGGTTGGCAACAGCAATATTTGGATGCCCGCTAGTGCTGCAACAGTTGCATTGGAACCCCTAAAGCTAGTTTGGGCCAAATGTAGTGGATACCCTTCCTACCCTGCCTTGGTGAGTGTTTGTGGGCAAGAAAGCATGACAATCACTGACTGAAGTCTCTTTACTCTGAAGTTTTTTTTTGTCATCTTGTCCCACAGGATAAAGTCCTAGTTTTGTACAGCTGTTCCTTCAGGTGTGACAGTTGGGGGAGCAATTTCCTGTTTTTCCTTTAGGTGGCAGCCTTTCACTGTTAACCAGTTGAATTTGACCTTAGCATGAAAGGACAAATGAGCAAAGGAATCTTATTGCCTCAAGCTGGTAGCGCATGCATTTGTGCGTGTTTATGGCTAAGACATCTTTACTATATGCTTGAGTGACTCTGGGGGTGGATGTATGTTTGGCATGCTTTTGCATTCATGAGCATCTGTGTGTAACGGCCCCGGCCTGTCCCGCTGTGCGCAGATCATCGACCCCCACATGCCGCGCGTGGGCTGCCAGCACAACGGGGTGTCCATCCCCATGCCCCCCATGGACGTGCTGCGCATTGGAGAGCAGATGCAGTACAAAGCCGAAGAGAAACTCTACCTCGTGCTCTTCTTCGACAACAAGCGCAGCTGGTGAGTGCGGCCGCTGTTTATCTGTGGGGGATGATTTAAGCTGACACAGGCTTCTACAAGGGTAAACATGTCAACATGTCCGTCAGCTGATCATTATTCTCTTGCGGCTGCGTCACATCAATTGTCAAAGGACAACAGGAGGCAGTGAGAGGCGTTTGAAAATTTCACCTGGACTCTGTGGGAAAATGTTATTCAGTTTTTAACAGTGTTGATGGTGCTGCTGCCTGTGTGTCACTGCTTTCTGTCTGCCGCTGTGAAAGAATATTACAAATATCCCTGCGTATGTGTCAGGGATGTGGTTGTCTTCTGCCAGAAGCTTTTATAAATTGACTTTTTTATCCAATTTCAAGCCACATTTTTACAATACACTTTTTAGATCTTGATTGATTTTAACTGTAGGTCTTAACCAGACGATGGATTTCGGTCCGAGGATGTCTAAATCTTAAATTATCAGCGAAACAAGCTGAGTAATGAGAATTAGACATCATTTAAAAACCGTCTTCAAGCTTTAGCCCTGTTATAGATCAAGATTTGTAGGCTACAAATAACCAAAATTTATGACCATATTTTAAAATATTCATTAAATTTCTTTAAAATACATAAAAAAAAACTTTAAATACATAAAAGTACTGCATACCCGTGCATTTACTTTATGATTTAAAAAAAAAAGATTCTGTCTACTCTTCCGTTTAGGCAAAGACTAGACATCTACTAAACTTTTCAATCTTGAAAAACTGAAATCTAAACATAGAAAGACAAATAAATCTTAACGTCTAAAGACAAATAGACATATAATTTTTTTAACGTCTTTTTTAAATTGCTCGGTGGGAATGTTAGCTGCAGCTCGGCTCCAGCCCCTGCTGTGCCCAGTACTGTTATTTACTGTTTCTACTGGTTTTAATCACGTGGTTTGTTTATTTTAGGAGAGGGCTAGACCTCTGTGGATAATTTGAGCGTTTATAAAAAAAACCTCCTGAGCATCAGACATTGATGGAATCCTAACTGGGAAACTGACTGCAATTGCGGCTTTTCTCCGTCTTTTGTTATTGCTTTGATCAATAGACCACTAGTGGCAGAAAATGACATTTTGTATGATTAAATAATTGCAATTGAGTGTAATAAAGGAGCTTTATGTTTTGTCCTTCACCACCAATCAGTTTATTAAATACCTCTTAGTTTTTTTTTTGTCGTGGCACACACATCATTTATCTTCCCTAAACATTTTCCATCCCATAGAACACTGCATACTTAAATGTAGCAGTCGAGTAGCAATAGTAGTATTTTAGGATGGCTGTTTCTTTTGCTATTTTTGGAACTTAGTTTGAGTCATTTACTGCGGGTGTTGCCACAGTTTTCTCCCAACTCGCTCCAAAAGTAACTGCAGAAAAACTGTTATTTTTAGCTTGATTATATGTGCACAAAAAACAAAGGTGTCTTCTGCAAATAAGTGCTGAAACGAAGTTAGTTTGCAGAAAATGTAAGAATGGTCATTTATTAAGAAAAAACTCCTAACGTTAGTTGATTCCAGATTTTAAAATGTAAGGATTTGTAAATGAAATGTATTTGTGTTTTGGACCGTCGGTTGAATGAAACAAGCATTTGGAAAACCCCACCTTCTGCTTTTGGAACATGTGGAAGCTTTGCTTCACTATTTTCTGACATTTTGCAGACTAAAGCATTAAAAACATAATTGACAGATAAATCAGTAATAAAAAATAATCTTCTATACAACCGTCGCAGCATAATATCTTATAAATTGAAGGCTTACAATAGCATAATAGGTTTCTCTTAGAGGTTGTTGATTTGTGGCAAAAAAAATCAGTCACGGGAGGGTTTTCATTGTGTTTTCTCACCTCTCATGAAAGAAAAACAAGTATGAGAATAAACGCCTATTATCTGTAGCTCTTTGTTTAAAAACCAAACTTCATTTGTCGCCAGAAATCTTGAGTTTTCTCATGAGAAGAATGATTACATTCCTGGAAAGTGATACATCTAGAGTTGTGACAAAAAGACATTCGATCCCAGCTACTGTTCAGGTGCTGTAACAGAGATGCTGTGTTTTCCCCTTCAGGCAGTGGCTTCCTAGATCCAAGATGGTTCCCCTGGGAATGGACAAAACCATAGACAAAATCAAAATGATGGAGGGCCGCACATCCAGCATTCGCAAGGCTGTCCAGATCGCCTTCAGCCGTGCCATGAACCACCTGAGCATAGTGCAGGACGAGCCAGTCAGCGACCTCAGCGACGTGGACTGATGACACTCCCTGACTCTCGTCTCTCCACACTCACACAATCTCGTACCTCTCCTGTACCAAATACCTTCCTCTTCTCCTCCCACGCTCTCTCTGTCTCTGCAGGAGACTCAAATGTTTACTGGGCACCTGCTGTAACAGGTGGTGTCTCTTCCTCATCCATTCCTGCTCGCACACACTCCTACCATGTGCCGATGGGATACGGCTGCTGCTGAAATGAATGTGTCTAACTCTCCTCTCCAACTCCAGGCTTGTGACTGTGCTTAGAGACCGCTCTTTATGTCCTCCTCCCTTCCTCACTAACTCCACCAGCCAACGACTGTCCATTTCTTTCATCATTTCAAGGTATAAACGTTCGTGGTTGATTTCATACATTTTGGTAGCCTTACCAAACATGTCAGGACTTTAAGAAACTTAAAGGGACAGTGCGCCACAAAATATAAATAAAATATGAATAAAAGCATATTTACTCCTTACCTGTAGTGCTGTTTATCACTCTAGATTGTTTTGGTTTGAGTTGCAGATTGTTGGAGA
The DNA here is from genome assembly GCF_026936395.1 of Plectropomus leopardus. Taxonomy (NCBI): domain Eukaryota; kingdom Metazoa; phylum Chordata; class Actinopteri; order Perciformes; family Serranidae; genus Plectropomus; species Plectropomus leopardus. Next base: position 17,978,939 of record NC_142197.1, on the reverse strand, counting down.
TATCAGCCATAGAGATGTCTGCCTCCTCTCCAATATAATGGAGCTAGATGGCACTCGGCTTTTGGTGCTCAAAGGGCCAAAAAAATACATTTGAAAAAGTCAACAACAATGTCTATTTCCATAAGTAATGACCCGGTTAATCGAGATAATCCACAGACCTTTTTCTCGGAACAGTTTAATGTAGGAACTATTTACCAGACTAGGAAATATGTCAGTCGAATCCGATTCGGCCCCATAGGTAAGAGGTAAAATGTGAATCTTGGATTTTGCGGTGCACTGTCCCTTTAAAACCGACTGTTAAATTTTAGGTGTAGCCAATCAAAGTTTCTTTATTTTTGGCAGGTAGCCAATCATAGTTTCTGTTCCGAGTTCTCTAAAAACGAAGCATCTAGTAGCTGATACATTTTCTAAAGTAGATAAAAAAAACTATATTTCTTGCATATGTGAAGGCGTTTCAGTTGTAACCAAAGCTTACGTTACGTCATGGTCACATTTACATCCTGGTCCTCTCCATTTACAAATATCTTCCTTTGTATTTAAACTGTAAATAATCTGTACAGTTGCCTGACACTAACTTATTTTGTAGTTTTGACATCAGTGGGTACTGTACAGGAGTTTTCTTAGTATTTATACTTGATGCATTCTTGGCACTAACATGTGAGTGCTATTTTGACATTGCTGTATGAACAAGAACTAAAAAAAAAAGTGCAAAAGCCTTAGTATTAAGGAGATTAGGGCTAAAATGTAATGTTTCTGAGAAGTATGAAAGTATTCCCCTTTTTCATTATTTTTAAGTTATTGAAGTTGATGATCATAAGCTTCCATTTGGCATTAATCCTTTTTGTATTAAACAGTTGTTTTAGTATATTTTTGTTCATATATATTTATATGATTTGAATACACAGTTATACAGTATGTAAGTCTCTGAAGCTCATACAGGCAGTCTGATGTTGTGGACCCAGAACGTATATTGTTCTCAAGAAACCAAAAATGTTGCTACCCAGAAATTTTTTTGCCTATTAATTTTCTGTGTGACGTGTGAAATTGTTACAAAAAAAGGAGAAAAAAAAGTAAGGTGTATTTTTCCGTGATACATTTGACTGTTACTTGGTTTTGCTGTAGTCGTAGGGAGACGTGCCTGCGGTAACTTATTGTAAAGTATTTGCATTACTTTATATCCGAGGAAAGACGTGCAAACTGATTGTGGTAAAGTGGCACATTTTGTGGTGGAAACTTGCCTTCTTTTTAAGTAACCTTTTTCTATTTTTTTTGTAGTTGTAGACTTCAAAACATTTCATTTTATACTATTTCTTTTTTTTTCTGGGTAGCATTGGGTAGTTTTGGTATATTTCATTTTGTACTTAACTGTAGTAGTTTTTTTAATCAGGTCATATGAAATATTGCTGGGACTGTTTTTTTTCTAGCAAAAAAATAAAAGATACAAATATGATGACATGCTTTGTTTTTTTATGTAGTGTTTCTCAGTGATTTAGTGCAGGATTCTTTAAATAATATACAAAAATATTGCTATCTTTGCTCTTTATTATTATTCTTATATTCTGCTTCCATATCCATTGTCCCAGAAACTTCGCCTTAACGTCAAATTAAACATCCTCTTCAGGAGGTTTATGATTTTTCTTTTATTCTAAAATGTAAAAGTGACTTATTATAATTTTTAAAAAACGATCCAGTTTTGTTAAATATCAAACACTGAGCCCACAGTGTATCATCATGTTTTAATGGAAGCAGTACTGTACACAGCTACTGCAAATTCTTGCTGAATATATCCCAGATGTTCATGAAAAAAGGACAGCATTTTCACAACATGGTAGAAGTAGTATTTTGGTAAATTTCAGAATTGTGTCTCAAAAACTGAATTTGAACTTAGCATTCTGTCCTCGTGTTAACTATAGCAGCCGTGGATATAAGAGCGCCTCTGAGCATCTTCTTTTACTTCCTCTTTATTGATCAAAAAGATGTTAAAAACATCCACAACCTTACAGCTAAAGTAACATAAAAATGCGATTTAAAAAAAACATATACAATTTCTTGATTTATTATTCAATTTGGATTTTTTAGACATATTTTGGGCACAAGAGGGACTCAAACTCTCCTCAAAAAGGACTGAACCTCCTTCATGGTTGGCAGAGAACAGGCACTAATTCAACCTGTTTGCCATATGGCACAGAACCCTGCTCATCTCCTCAGCTGATGATTATCCACTTATATCGCTAATTGTGTCCTATAGGTTGCCAGCGATGTAATATGGTCTGGTGGAATATTCCAGTGATTTCACATTAACTTTTGAAGATCAGAGTGTTATAATGAAAGTCTATGAGTGGAATAATTTAACTCATCTTGGAAAGTAAGCTGCTCTGACACACTTGAAGCAACAGAATCCATTTAAACTCTGAAATTCTCACAAGACTTAAAATTTAAATAGATTGCTTTTACAGTTTTGGAGCAATTTAAATAAAAATTGTTTTTTTTACAGCTGTTAAAAGCCACTTCATAAGCTACAATATCAACTACAATGCAGAGCAGTGTTTTTCTAGATCGGAAAACATGTCCTGAACTGCTCTCAGCTGGACAAGTTTTTACTCTACAACCAAATATAATACCTTGAAATGTTACTACAAAACTAATCAGCCCAATCAAAACTTGGCTCACAAGGTTCTGAGCTCCATTTCTGTTAAGGGCAAAGCTCAATGCAACATTGCTCTGTTAATTGAAGATGGCTTATTGGGCAAGATTCCCAAAAGAGTTTTTTTTTTTTAGATCTAAACCTTAATTAACATGTAGAGCACTGTGAGGCTTTCACTGAGCTGCAGGCTGACTCTCTGGTGTCATCCCCTTTTTTAAACTTCATTCATTTAAACACGTGATGTGTGTAAAAAGCAACTTCAAAATAAATTAAAAAGCAACACAAAATAAATGTGGAGAAGCAAAAAGTACAATATTTCCCTCTGCAGTATAGTGGAAATAAAAGATAAAAACTTAAAAAAAAAAAAAAAAAGTCTCCTTCCTGAAGCTCAGAGAGCCAGCAGCTCGGCAGGAAGAGGCGGCCATGTCGGCTGTGTCCACCGGGAGGCGCTGTGGCTCCACACAAAACCTTTCTCCGTGTATCCGGGGCGTCGTAAACAAACCCGGTGTGTGATACCTGAGCGTCCACCTGCTCGGCTCAGCTCTGCTCGCTTCCACCATGCTCAGGTATGCATCAGTATTCAGCGTATAAACCGTTTCCATCACTGTGTTCAAATGGTGAATGCACCGATTAGAGAGAATGTCAATTAATGCTAAATCAGTTTGAAGACATGGCTCCTCTCTCTGCTCCTCCTCGAGCTCAGCTAAAACTCTGCTAATGCCAATCACTGGCCATCTCCCTCTATCGTCTCCATTTTTTTTTCCACAGAGAGTGGGCACACAACTCTCCTCTTAAGTGTTTTATTTGTTTATATGCTAATGCTGCGGTGAAAGTTAGCTAACACAGATGAAGTGTAAACAGCGCTGTGTGTGGGCGCGTGAGCTCACTTTCACCCTCGCGAGAGAGTTTTGCTCCATTGATAAGTGCCACTAAAAAGGCCAAAAGCGAGGCACGTCTTAGATGCAAATTTGGATGGAAACTGTTGAAATATGCATTTCACTTAAGCCAATCCATCTTTTGTTATTTCAAGCCGCTGACATTCAGAGAGGTAAAGTAGCGTTATGGGGATTAAATGAGCTCGTAATGGTCTCTGTGATATAGAAAGCCACCTTCAAGCCACGTTGAAAGACATCTCCCATCTTTATAAACAATTGGAGCTAATGTAGTCACACACACACACACACACACACACAGAGCAGACTCCATCCCTCTCTCCTCTCATTGTCTGTCTGTCTTCAGCAGATACTAATTGTGTGGGGAGGTAAACATAGCAGTCAAGTGGAGAGGACGGCGAGTCAAGCGTGAATATCAATCTCCCCACATCAGTGTCATCAGATGACTTTGACTGAGTTGAGGAGGCTCATTAGAGCCTGGAGCCGCAATCACATCCAGGTGTGGCGCCCTGAAGTTACAGAAGCCCGCAGAGCTCAACGCTTAACAGGTGAGTGTGTGTGTGAATGTGTGAAGGGGCCACAGAGGGATACAGGGGGTCTGCAGGGCCCAGTTTAAAAACAAAAACAAAAAACAGCAACATGTTTTGCTCTCCAGTAGGGGTCCACAGATTATTCACCTGACGATTATTGGGGCCCGATATTTGGCATTATCAATGGGCTGACAAAATGAATTTAAAAGTGTAAAGAAAGTGTCTGCACAGGAGAAACTTTTACTTTGTAAAACCTTAGGGAGCTATTTTTATTTATTCATTTTTCCTTTAAATTTTCACTTGACTCTATTAAAAAAAAAAAAAAAATGCGGGGAACTTTCTGTATATGATGTTGAAAGTTTCAGTTTTGATTACACATTTGCTAAAGACATCTAAACAGTTTGTTACTTTCCAAAATTCGACAGAAAGATTTTCGTTGTTGTAAAAGTGTATCAGTTCTAAATATCGGTTATTGGTCTCATTAACTAACAATCTGTGTCAGCCCTAAAAAAAACATTATTGGCCGACCCCTATAATTGTGTACTGAAATGAAAAAAAAGTAAGCCATTTATAAAGTAAGTGGTCTTAATTTTGATAATTATGGGGAGGTTATTTATTCTTTTCATGTGCAAGGTCTTTTTTTTAAGTCAAGGATTTCCACCCATTTCTTCATTCAGCTGTGCACCCCTCTCTTCCTTCCTTATTTTGTAATGAACAACTAAATGTTTGGGGAAAATTTAGTGTGGTAAAAGTGTACACGTTATGGGTAGAGTGGGCGTCCCATGTGCACAGGCTGTGTTCTTGCCGCAGCAGTTGTGGGTTCAATTCCACCCTCGGCCTTTTGCTGCATGTCATCGCTTTTCACTTCACCTTTCACTGTAGTGCTATCCTAATCAAAAATGGCAAAAGAAGGAGAAAAAAGGAGTAAAAGTTGACAGAAAAATAAAAAATATAGTTACATAATGTACAGATACTCCCAAAAATACTGTAAAAAAGCACTGTAACAAAGTATTATTACTTGGTTACATTACACCACTGTATGTACATAAAAGGAAACAGTGTTGAGCAAACACTGCCTCAGTTGTTTAGTTTTTAGCCACCTAAAGAAAGGCCCAGCTAAAAAAATCAGCAGTTTAAGTGTCCGCTATATACAGAATATTGTCACCGCTTCACTTTGCTCTCAGACAGTGATTTCGGACGGGGAACTAAAGCTGTTGAACTCAAAGCTACCACTGACAAAAACAGTCATTTTACTTTGCAGAGCATGGGAGCTGCAAGTGTGTAAGCAGCTTTGTCAAATACTGGATTCTGATTGCTCAGTTACGGCAATCTGCGTTCTGTTTTGCTTGAATAGCACACCATTGCTATGAATAGCAGACATTTGTAAATGATAAAATCATTTTTTAATCAGTATTCAGTGCCAAATTATTATTATTATTTTTCTTTTGTAAGTAGCCATGCAATAGGTGTGACAATGGACAGTGAAAGTGGGTCATTAATGAAAAAAATATACCCCAATAGTGTGATACAGGACACTGACGCTTACCTGCAATGCCTGAAAAAAAAAAAGGTTAAAAATCATCTTGGAAATGTCTTAAAAAGCATTAATTTCAACTGTCTGATACCTGTAGGCACCCTGCATGAGTATAATGTAACATTTCCCTGCACTGAGGTGTTACCAGGGTTCAGAGAGGAGATTTCACCCACTCCCTCTGCACATGACTGTAAACGTGCACGTGCATGTTCCATATTCATGCATCTGATTATTATGAACTTGCGCCACCAGCACTTCTTTGGCTCCCCATGACAGGAAGTGACAGCCAGAATTGCCTGTGTTGCACGCTGGTGTCAAACCTGGCAACTAATTCCTGATAACTTTTCTTCCACCTCCAGATTTTGGTCATAAGATGGAGTAAAAAAGGTCCTTTTCTTAGATTTTCTTGGCATTTTTTTGACTGCTCAAGATTATTCGAAATGGAAGTCATGAGGCTGCTTTTATTTTGTACCTGAGCTGTTGATGGTTTTCTGACAACATAGCAGAGATGGAGCAATAGTTAAGGGGACAGTTCACCCAGAATAGAAAATGAATACTTTTCCTTCTACCTGTTGTGCTATTTATCAGTCAAGATTGTTCCGTTGTGAGCCGCTGAGGATTGGAGATATCACTCAGTAAAGAGTGCCGTCACGGTCGAAGTTGTATTGAGTAAAAAAGCACCAAAATCCACAGTGACATTGAGCAGTTTATTACTCAGCATAAAAGCAGCTTAACTTTTCTGTCCTTTGAGTTTAGCTGATTAAATGAAATCCTGTAGTAAAAAATAAAAACATCTATAGTTATCAATGATTTTTTAAATATTTGTCATATATCATTGTAAACTGAAAGTCTGTGGGTTTTGGAGTCGGACAAAACAATGGTAATATTCTACATCTCTTGTGTATAATTTCATTTTTTGTATCTTAACAGATCTGTGCAAGAGTTTTAAGATAAAGTTATGCAAGTTTAAACAAATATTGAGTTTGTATTGACGGAGTTTAGCATGTTTTCATCTTGAATTTAAGACAAAATATAGTTACCAACGAGCACAAAAAAACTCTTTAAAAAATGCAGCTGAGACTATTTGGGACTGGAAGTTGGGAGGTGTGTGAGGTGACTCGTAAGGGAAACGCACTCTGAACCCTGCCCCGACCCTCCTGCATTAAACATCACGCAAACCATTTAATTCTGGAACGCACACAAAAATATTGTCCTCCACCGCTCCCTTCCACCTCCCTCCTCTTTTTCTCCATCTCTACCCCCCCCCATCTCTCTCTCTTTCTTGGCGGGTCCCTGATAGGCCCAATCTCCAGTGGCTATGTTCAAAACACTGGGCCAGAATAGCACGGGCCCTAGGTAGATAAATATTTATGGGGTGCGTTTACTTCTTACCACAGAGGAGATGTAGAAATAGTGTGTTTCCAAGGTGAGCAAAACAAACAACTTCAAAGGAATTTAAATGCAGTTCATGTAAATTTTCTCCCACAGTCACATGTTTCTGCGGAGATTATCGTTAGATTGTTAATGAAGGATTCACGCCTGATGCCAGATGACCTGATTATTGTGCAGAAACAGGAGCCCGGAGGCAGCGGCGGGTAAATAGATGAAGCGAAAGCATATGCACGCGAATACAGTGTGTGCTGTATAGTCATGAGGTCCTGCCATTAAGTCGTCGCTTTTGGGCAGCAATCAAACCGGCAGCTCCATCATCCATTGATCAGAGTGTGCTCTGATCAGAAAGAGAGGCGCTAATGGACGAGATGAAAGAGCTGCTCAGCACGGATGTAGCCAAAAACAGAAAGAAAAAAAAATCATCAATGATCCCTTGGGGTGTCATTTATTTACTGCTAATCTGTAGCAAACTATATAGGCTCTCGCTCAGTCTGCAGCTTTACACCTGCGATCAAATAGCCAATGTTCAATCTGCATATATTACCCTATCTCTCTGCATTCACTCCACTCATAGACGGCTGCTCGTCACATGTGCCCCCATCAAATGCAGCCAGGCGACCGTCTAATTATCTGCTAATGTCATGATTCAGCTGGCTCCGGAAACGTGGGGATGATAGTGTGTTTGTGTGTGTGTTCGGGGAGTGGTTGGTTGGGGGGGGGGCCAGCGGGGCTCAGAGCATGGCCCTTTGATGTGAAAGATAATTACTTGTGTAGTTAAGATAATTAGCAAAAGTCCAGAATAAAAGTAAATAGGCTAACTGTCGCTTCCACTGTAGCCTGAATGAACTCAAACTGTGAGCCAAACAGTGTGTGATTTCCCTCTTTCCTGAGAGTTAAATTAGATTTAGGATGTGCATTTTGGCACAGGCTTGGAATATATAATGAACATGTTTGCTTTTTGGATGCATGATCTATTGGTAGTTGAGTTGCATTGTGGGTATTGTAGGCGGCAGGTTTTGACAAGGCAGAAGAATGTGGAATGTAAAAAATTTAAATGGTGTAGTATTCCTTAAATATGATCAATAACAGTCAGACTTTATTATTGTTGTTATTATTATTATTCCACATTTCAGGCAAAAAGCTGCAATACAGTGTGCTTTTGAAAATATTAAAAATATGTGTTAAGACAGACGTGAGAAAAAAGAAGAGACAAGTAAAAACAAAGAAAAAAAAAAGTGAAAAACCACCGGGTTCGATTCCACCCCTGGCCCTTTGCTGCACGTCATCCCCTCTCTCTCCCCCCTTTCACTTACAGGTGAAAAAAAAGTCAAAAAACAATAACAGCAAATAAATGAGAACTGATACTGTGGATGAAAATGTAGTACAAATTTGAGGTAAAAGCGTGTTTGCCTGTCTCATCAGAGCCTGGAGCCGCAATCACGTCCAGGTGTGGTGCACTGAAGTTACAGAAGCCTGCAGAGCTCAACACTTAACAGGTGAGTGCGTGTGTGTGTGTGTGTGAATGTGTGAAAGTGCCACAGAGGGATACGGGGGTCTGCAGGGCCCAGTTTTTAATATGAACCATGTTTTGCTCTCCAGTATATTAAGTTGTCTGTCTGCTGACATGTAACGAGACATTCAGGATAAATATACCAAACAAGGTTTGAGGTAATTTAGAAACACCGTTAAAAAGTTAGGCATTTGGTATTTAGTTGTGCGTGTATCTGTCTGTCCGCAGCTAATGTGGACTACCACTGGACCATCAGCCTAATATTTTCTATGCACAACGATGACTGTATGTGTATGACTGCTGACTCCTTACTTCTCTGAAAGGGTCGGTAGGGGTCTGAGATTTGGACTTCCTTGCGGCTTAAAACCTGACATCTTTAGAAGATTTCGATTCTCATATGTTACGATCCACCGAAATTAGGCACGACGCAAGATGAATCGATGTCCATTTTTTGTCATCTCTTGTCATGGCTGCGTTGTTTCGTACCACACCAAGAGCATTTTAGAAGTGGAGTGTTTTACCTGCCTGATTTTGTAGTCTTGCATATTTTATTGATTTGGTCATTTTTCCTTGATAATTGTGCTTCTGTCACAAATAACTAAGCGTGCAATGTAGCGACATGTTTTTTTCTGTGTGTTTTAATTGTGGTTGTTGTTGGTTGCCACCACATTTTGCTGTCGTCTACAGACAGTGACACTGGGTTGGTTCTAAAATGCGCTGTGGCGCGTCTGCTGGATTTACAAGAATTGTCCAAATCAGCACTCTGAGTGCACTTTTCTCGTTTATATTATATGTTTGTTTAAAAAATAGCATTGGTCGGTATATTGTTATCATGTTTTTTCAAACTCCCAAATACAAATATTAGTATTGCAATCAAAAATCTCGTGTCGGTCAGGCTATATAATACTCGTCTGTAATACGACTGTAGCCAGGATTTTAGAAATACTGACGTCATGAGTCTCTCCAACACAACCCACCTCCCTTTGGAACGTTTGACCCGACACATCAAGTGTGTAAAATTAGCTTTGATATATTCATATTTTATTATTCTAACTGCTCAGTTCTTTTTCCTATAAATGTTATTTCCCTACTTGAAAATCTAAAATATCAAAAAGCCATCTTCACATCTAAATCCTCACCCTGCTTCTTTTCTTGTCGGCCTAAATGTAGTAAAACAAATGTAGTCAGTGTAAGAATGGCTGAGCTGAGCTGTAGACTTGTGAATCATGTCCTTCAGTCGCATATGAGCGAGCCAGTTTAAATATGGGGACCCCTCGGGGTGATGCGAGTTTCTGAATGTGCCTGCGCACGTGTGTGTTCCTAAAGTGGCTCCATCCCAGCTCTCGTGGAAAAGAGACTCCCCCGCCGTTCTCATCACCATTCTGCTGCATTCCAAGGACACTGTTGTGATTGACGGGGCTTAATGTGTATCTTGCCAGAATTGGATTTGATCCTGGGGGCTCTGCCACGGGGCCCCTATGTTAGATTTACACTTTCCACCCCCCCCTCTACTCCTACCTTCCCCTCCCTTTTCCCTGTCGAACAAACAGAAACAGAATTACCTCTTCTGGAGCTGCTGCATTGTGGTGAGATCATGTGCGGATCTGTGTCGCGGGGTGATTGTGCTGCTTGTGTTTTACCAGGGATGTAGAGAGAGGATTTGTGCACGTGAAAGACAGACTGAGGGGGAAAAAAAAGAGCAGGTGCGACTGTGAGAGCTTGTTTTGATGCGTGCGTATGGATTTTATATACAGGTGTGTGTTGTGGCATATGCGTCCGCGTTCGCCTGCCTGTTTATGCCTGAGGATGATTGTAGATGCACCTGCTGCCACAGAGTGGTAATTTCACTCACAGAATTTAGCTGAATAATCGCACTTCCCCTGCTGGCACCTCATGCTTCAAAGCACTGATGAGATGAAACAAAACAATGATTTGTGGCGGGCTTGTCAGAAATGCCACACCCCGCTCTGTTTGGGGTGAGGTGGCGTGGCAACTCCTGGTTGCATCACAGGAGAAACTTTTCCCACCCCGCATACATCAAGGCCTAATCACGTCCGTAAATGGCAGCATGGTGCCTGAAATAAAACTGGCCTTGAGTCTGAGCTATTTGAACAGTCTCCACAGTGACATTAGCTGTCAGTGTCTACATAAAGAGACTGCATTTTATACCGAGCTACCATCAATCCCAAAGACAGCCAGAATAAAGATACCTCGAGCTTGTCGTTACTGCGATACCATTCAGATCTTTTGAAAACTGTAGCATCAGTTCACCGTGCTCCATGTTGTGAAGCTGTGGGAGCCATTCTCCCCGGCTTTCAGATAGCTGAATCTTGTCTCCCACAGATCTGTGGCAGTAACATCCTTATCGCTGGCAAAAAAAGCCTGCCATCCAGGTTTATCCATTTGGCTGAAGACTGACATTACTGCAATAGCGTCCCCTCTTATCTCTGACTCGTTCTGAGGCTGGGGAAGCGAATGCAGACCAAGACAGATTCCTATTTCAGCCCAGAAGGAAACAATGAGTTTCTATCTCGGCTCCATGTGGAGGCACTGCTGAAGTGGCGTCCTTTATCCATTCATACATGTGTGGAGGTGCACAAACAAAGCCAGTGTGAATGCTGGCTTTAATCTGCGTGTTTGTGTCCTGTAGGCTGTTTGTTATCAACTTTTATATTACAAATGCTTCATAAATAATTGACATTGCTTGACAATATATTAGTCTCTCCAGGAGTGTTGTCCTTTTTTTTTTTTTTTTTTTTATATAACTTTCTTTTTTGCAATTATAGCAACTTTTTTTGTAAAAGTCTTCAGTTTGGCAAGATAATACATAGATGAATAGAACTGTAAGTAAATTAGCAAAATGATGATGATTAAAATAAAGGAGATAAATGCATAAATAAATAAATGCATAAATTAATAAATAGATAAAATAAATTTAAAAAAAAATCCACAAAAAACAGTGCCCCTTACCGGTCACTACAGTAGGGTTCTGCCTTACTCTGCCTCTCATTGGCCTATCCTGACGTTCTTACCATAACCTTAACAAATCCCACTTTTCTAGCCTAAATTTAACCAATCCAACCAACGAAGGCAACATTTCCTAACCAATCATCAGGGAAAGTAGGGAAAGTCATTCCTTCACTATCCTAGGATTTGCAGATCTGTGTTCTGCACAGGCCTAAAACTGAGACCCGAACCCATCCTTTATTTAATGCTTTACTGCCCTCTGTTTGGTTTGCCTGGTTAAATTGGCCACGCTCTGTCTCTCTCCCTCTTCCCACTGGGTATTGCATATCTACTTGCAACACATGACATGCATGGATGCAGACAATTGGCACAGTCAGAGAGAAAGACTGAAATTGCTTAATAAATTACATGTGAAAATAACCATGCCAGACTCTAGCCTGAAGCTTTACACTAACAAGAGCGTGATCCTGACACGAACTCAAAACTGTTGTGACCTGTTGAATTCGGGTCAGGCAGCAGAGCTTTTTTCTACAAAACAATCTGATTCGGACTGGCTTTTATGAGCTAAAATCTAATGAAAAAGAAACTTAATTCTCTACAAGCAAATATTTCTTTAATTATGGTTTCCTCAGGACTCATCTTCTCAGGCAGTGCTTTTCCCCAGGCTATGTATAGCTCAAACAGAGCTTCTCAGTTTGCGTTCTCAGTTGGCAAAAGTGAATCACTTTGAATCTGAAACAACTTAGGGCTATGACAGTTAATTAATCAACTGACAAAATTGAACTGAAGGGACTAAATAAGTGACAGATATAAAGAAAACAAACAAACAAACAAAATAAAACCGACACAGCATCATTTTCACTGGGCTCCATGCTGCTTTCTCAGTGTTTACTAACCTGTTTTGCAGCCAGTCCATGATGTCAAACATGACATGTCAGTAAAAAAAATAAACAAAAGCAAAACAGCAACAACATTTACAAAAAAACCCAACATAAAGGCATACTTATTTATTACAGAGCCATGTACACAGTTCCTGTCTACTGGCAATGGGAAAGCAGTTAATTGCCTATTTTTATGGAATGTACGGTTAGGTTTCACTTTCAATGCGGCATTTTACTTTCAGTGTGGTATACCCAGGACAAACAACCGTTCATGCTCACATGCATACCTATGTGCAACTTGCCTAACCTGCATGTTTTTGTACTGCGGGGGGGAAGCTGGTGAACCCAGAGAAAATCCATGCTAACTCCACACAAAAGGGCCCATGGCTCCAAGTGGACTTGAACCTGGAACCGTCTTGCAGTGAGGCAACAGTGCACTGTTGCTGTTATTGTTGTGCAGCAATTTTTGGACATTATATTGGATTAAGGGAAACTGCGATGGGCATTTTTCAGTATTCTCTACAATTTAATGGACCAGGGGATTAATTAATCAATGATAATTGGCAGAGTCTATAATTAGTTTCAGCCCCTAAACATTACATTTGGCGTCGAGAGTGTATTGGCAGAGCTATACAGAGTGATAAGAAGCCCCGTGGTTACCTTAGAGACTGAATTTCAGGGAGAAAAAGTTACACAAGCACTACACAAGGCTAGGCAACAGCACAGATTAATAGTTACCAAGAGCTTTGCCCAAAAACAGGGCATTCTTGAGATCCAAATAGATCCCAAAAATTACTATAATTTGTCATAAACGAATTCAACAAATCTGAAAAGTTAAGCCAAATTTTTAAAGAAAAGCCTCTTCAAATTCAGTTATTATTAAGCCAAGAGAAATCACAAAAATCCTCACTGGAGTGACTGATATGTATTGTATTAATGGGGGAGGGGGGTTACACACTCAGACATTTATTTTGGGAATGGAACTAGTCCATATAACTTGGTTCTCTGGTTGCTGCTTGGGGTGCAGCTGCAGGGGAACACAGTGCTCAGTTTGGAGAAAAAAATAAAGAATGGTCTGTCTAACAGGTTAGAAGAGAAAAAGTGATGTACTTTCGCTCCTGTTCTGATTCTCCTTTCTTTTTTTTTTTTTTTTACTCTTGGGTCTGGTGCCGTTCTCCTGTCAAATAAACTCACTAAGTTATCTTGCTAGATGGCGACAATAAAGTCACTGCTGTTCCTTTCCCCACAGATTGTTGGATTAAGTAAAAGTGATAATTTCTCCCTTTCTAGCTCTCTTCAGCTCTTTTATTGCGCCTCCTCCTCCAGCCAATCCCTTTGCAGGGTAAAGTCCCTGTTTTTCCTGTAGGGGCCTGTTAATGCCACCAGATATTTCCCTGTTGCACCTGACTACTTAAGTGTTTGTGTTATACTGTGTTTTTCGCTCCCCCACCTGCTCACACTCATGCCATTAAATGATTAATGCTGAATATAAGAACCCACCAACTTTTTCGCTCTGACTCTTCCCTTCACTTCCTCCCTGTCTCTCTCCCTGGCTCGCACCACCTCCTCCGAGGCTATTGATTGTAGAACAAAGGGGAGGGACTCGGCTGACCCCCAGATTACAAGTGTATGGAGTATAATTACCTGCAGCGCTCTCTCTCTGCTCTCTTCTCGCATCCCTTCACTGGCTCCCTCTCTCTGTTAAACAAAAAACACAGCCGAGCCGATAAGACAAAAAGCTCAGCTAAATTAAACATGTCAGTTTTTTAATGGAGTTTATTTACTTTGGTGTGTTTACCTATTAATGTCGGCTATGATTTCATCTGCATACTGGCCCCGAGTCTCTGTGCGTGTGTGTGTGTGTGTGTGTGTGTGAGTGTGAAAGCACAGGCTTGCCTGAAGGCTTAACCCTGCTTTGTATAATGCATTAATAGCCGAATGTGAGGCTCTTGTCACTAAAGCTCACAGGAAACAGGAAATAGCTAGGGAATCTGTATTTGGGAATCAGATTAGGCTTCAGCAATATCTGTCATTACATCTTTCTAAAAAGTAAAGCAAGGCCATCGTGAAAGTTGGCTAATGAAAAGTCTTTAGTGGAAGTATTGATTCCTTAAGAGGGGGAAAAAAGGTAGTGGTTTTGCATGCCATAGCTCATTAGGTAGAAATACTTGCATAAAATGAATTAACATTGGTTAAACTAAAGCTAGTACTTTGCACAAAAAGGAATAAAAACACTCGGCTTAGAGGTCTCTTTGCTCATGGATTTATGGTGTTTTGTGTGGTTGTATGAATTGGATTGGCTCGGTATTAAGGTGGCATGGGGGGGGGGTCTTACTAGAATCTATATGGTAATGTCCAGAAGCTCAGCGATGAAGGAAAGCTTACAGAGTTAATTAGAAGTCATGATCACAGACCACAATTTCCATTTGATTTACCAACCTGAGAAGCTGTAATACATGCCGCCACGTGTTAGGATTGTAAGTGCGCGTACACTCCCCATCAAGTACTTAGAATTATAATAATGATAATTAAAAAATATTTGAAATTATATTATTATATTTAAAATTTAAAATTATAATTAAAAAACCTAGTGTTCTGGACATTTTTCTTTTTTTGGATGGGGTGGGGTACTTTTCTAACAATACTCTTTTTTAAAAATGATTTAAGGTAATTTTCTTATCACCTTGTACAAATTTCTTGCAGTTATTAATTCCCTTTTTTTCCTCATGTTTTCAAAAGAAATCAAAATAATTTGCTCAGGTTTTAAAGAGTCAAATAGCTTGTGAAGGGCGTCAGCACCCCCGGGGTCAGGGGCACTTCACAGATATCTTCTGGTTTCTGAATATATATTCGAATTTACAGCTATTGCTGTTTTGTTTGTCTGCCTTTTTGTAATGGTGCTTTGTGTGCACACTATAGGTGTTTATTTTGAATTAAGAAAAGACAGAGTGGTCAGACCCAGATTCAGTGTATTTTAACAAGCAAATAAATTCAGCTCAGATAAAGTGTCAAGATAAAATAGAAGGGAGGAAGATGAAATTAGCAGGTTTTTGTTAAAGACCTTTACAGATGCTCTCTTTGACAGTAAGTGGCTGCTGATGCTGACGTGGTGATATTCTGCAAGTAAACGAGCGGAGCATCTGTGAAAAGATGGAAAGATCAGCCAACTTAGAAGGCGAGACTTGAGGCCCTTCAGACTAAAATCAATAATACAGACACAGAGTGTCTGCCGTCGCCATCATATGATATTCGCCTTTCGGTGTCCTGATTTCTTACAAAATTCTTGCAAACGGTTGGCAGTCGTCATTGATATCCGATCCAACAAACATGTCTGCTGTGTCTTGCGCTCTCGAAAATCCACGGTATGTCACGTTGTAAAACAGGGTGAAAAAAAAAAATGCTGTGAAACTCATCACAGCCAGAGACAGTTTTATTGTTCAGTTTGTAATTTTGTAACTGCCTCTTGTAAAAAAAAAAAAAAGACAAAAAACAATCCATTTAGCAGGCTCTCTAAAGCAATCATAACAGAAATGTTTTTTTCCTCCCTCCCTTATCAGCGCTTCTCACAAACAACAGCATGGGATTTAGCACAGTAGTTAGCACAATATACCGCCGCACATGTCACTGCTCGCTGATGAAATATATTTAGAAATACTACAAGGGCTATGGTGATATTAAGACCACATTTCTGTTATTGAGCAGCATCATCCAATTTCAGCAAATTATGTCTCAGTTGTCTCTGTGCTCAACAAATGTTGTTTTTCTTTGCTCTGCTTCATACTTATGCATAAAGAGGTGAGAGCAAAAGCTTTCACGTGGATCTTATTAGTCTGTTTATTTCATGGCGAGATCAGGCGGCCTTAATATTTTCCACTTGTTTGTTTATACCGTATTGATTTTTGTTTTGCATTCCTCGAGAAGCCGGAGATTTTAGGCTCTTTGAGTTCTTCAGATAGCATCCTGAAATGCTTATTCATGCATACGTTAATGCTTATTCATGGCTTATTAATGAATGCAACACAAACATAGGTGCACATTTTTTTGTGCTGTCGAATCAAGTAATTACCGGCGATTTCAATCCATTAGCATTTTGATTTAGTCCTGACCTGGTTGCCTCACTTAGCCTTGCTGTGGCTCCCAGGTAGGCCAGTCCAGTCTAGCCTGGGCTGGGCATAGGGCAAACTGTGTGTGTGTGTGTCTGTGTGTGTGTGTGTCTGTGTGTGTGTGTGTCTGTGTGTGTGTACAGCCCATGGGTCCATCCATCTGCAGTCTGACAGGGCCTGGCTCGCTCCCAGCCCTTTAGCACAGCCATTACAGCAGCAGCCACCAAAGCAGTGCCACATGTATGCCTCCTCAAGATACCAGGGGGAACAAACTGCGGGCGGCTACGTGTGTGTGTGTGTGTCTGTGTGTGCCGAGGGCCACAAGCCCAAGTGTAATAGGTTGATAAATCACCCGCTATCTGCAAATTAATGAACAGCATATGGAAGCGAGTGCAAATACGCCACCAAATCTGAAACAATTGCAACGAATTACTTTATCTCGCAAGACAAAAATCAATTAAAGGCTGATGTATATCTCATGTTGCTACAGCGCTCATGTTGCGAAAGGAAAACAGGAGAAAGTGCAAAGCGTGTGCTTTCCAAGTTATTTGCATGAGAAAGAGAGAGCGAGAGAGAGAGAGAGAGAGAGAGAGCGGGAAGTAAAAGGTCTGCTGAAGGTCAGTTTAAATGGAGAACGGCAGAAATTTCTTCCTGACTTGTTTGAAAAACAAGTTAAATCAACAAGCTGGAGTTGATGGAAATTGGATAAAACCTTCAGGGCTGCCTCTCAAGAGTATGAATTCTATATGCATTATGTTTGAACATGGCGGACCACTCCGCCCCCACCCCCCCAACCCCCTCTTTAAGGATATATAAAGGAAAGCAAAGCATCAGTGTAATGCTATTTCACATTTTTCAGCAGAGCAGACCTTCAGTGTGACAGCAGTGCACCGTGGTGAGATAGGAAGAGACAGGCGAAAGGGAGGAGGGACGGGGGAAAGGATAAAGTGAAAAGAGTTAGTTAGGTGGTCAAGGCGCCACCTGTGATCCGCAGTAAAACTAAACCCTCTCATTCCCCGTCCTCTCCTCTTCCCTCTCATCCCTTTGTTTTTTAAGGTCCTCGGAGGATATTGCCGCCGTATTCTTTCAGCGGTAAAATGTCCCCAGGCACAAAGCTATTTCAGATGCTTTACCGGTGGGCCCAAAGTGATAGAAAAGGCGTAATTTGTTTTGACTTTGCCTCTCACACAAACCAATCTCCCAGTGTTATTTAAGTCCCCGCTCTTCTCTCGCTCTCAGCAGCATGTGACGGCAAACAACAAATCTCAGGTTGCCATGGATCTCCGCTATTTATAGGTTGTTTGTGTGTCTTTGTGCGTGTGCACCTGCATGTCTGTGTGTGTGTGTCTAATTGTCAGAGCTTGTGTTTGCATATAAGCCCCCCCCTACTTGTTTGTTGCCATCATAACAGCTGAAATACTGTCATAGCCAAACTATCGCATTGCGGATTTGGTTGCACCCCATTGTTGCTCGAAAAAAAAAAAAAAAAAAGCTTTGTAACTTTGAATTATACTTAAAAAAAATGTATTCATGCTGTATTCCCAGTGCACTCATATCTGGGCTGGTATGATCCGAGGATACAGAGAGGAAGCAGGAGAACCTAGGAATAGCGACAAGAAGCCTAAAAAACACCTGATGGTCCCGAAATAGAGAACTTCATTATGCCAGAGCAGGGAGGGGATCCAGCCCCCGCCTGTTGATAATCAATTCCCTCTGGTGACTCCTGAACTGCACTCTTCAGCCACGATGCAGTAAAAAAGAGAGGATAGTTAAAATAAGCCCTCTTCAACTTCTGCAGGCGAGTGGCGTTCACTGTTTGCTTTGCACAAACAGATGTCGGATTGATAACACGTTTTAGTTTGTTTTCCTCTCTTTTAACTGTACTTGACTCGCCTGCTCATCTGTTTCGACTCAGAGACGCTTTATTGTCAGGAAGTAATTCGGTATCCTTCCTCCACTAAAAACAAATAGCGGGAGAGAAAGGAGAGACATTTGATTTGATGCCGCCTCCCACACACAACTGTCTCCCTGTCACACTCAACCTCTTTTTCAGCCACCACAAACAGCTTTCATCAGTTTCCCCCTGCGTCATGTAAAACAATGGCTCCCAACCTTTTCTTGTCTGACGCAGCACACAGCGCTATCAGATGAGCTAAAGATCCGCTCCATCATTATTATGCTCCAAATATGGTGCTGTGAATGGGGTTGAAATTGGATGCTGTTTTGTAAAAGGGAAATATATTTTACACAATTGAACTGTCAATGTTTGGGTGAATGCTCTGGTCAAATCTGCACTTGTACTCCTTATAGATGGAGGGGTAGAAAATGAATATTTTAACCTTTTGAACTTTACTTTTACCTAGCTATTTTTTACCATTTAGCTATTAAAGATACAAAAAATAACTTTCTGACACATTAGCTGAAACTGTCACAATATCCAGACAGCAGTACATGTGAAAAATGAAAAAAAAAATGATGTTCCTCCTCCTCAAAGTGCTCCTAATGGCATTTTCAAGAATGCGTCTCTAATGCAGTCGTCAGTCATGTCAATTACAGCTTGTGAACTGCAGCCAGACTGTCAAACTAGGCAGCACTGATCAAATATGAATCCAGATTTCGTAACTGCATTGCCCATTTTCTATATTGCCTTTTCTATATTCATTTAAAGGCTCATATTTTTGCTGTTTGTAGTTATTAGGGGCTCTAATCATTTTGGCCTTAGTATTTTTCTTATGGCAGTACCAGCTAAATTTAGCATATTACCTCAAAAATATTTTATTTACCAAATTTATATGCCATACAGAAATGATGCTGCTGAAATAAAACTCAGGAAGACTGAATGATGTCCGGTGTTTTTGCAAATATGACTATATACAGTCTCTAGAAGTGAATAATTCAATTTTTTCCTCATGGTCTTGTGCAAAAAGGCAAAAAAAAGTCGCAATAAATCAGAATTTCAAATTGTAATACTTAAGAATTGCAATATATATCGACACACAAGTATCTTAATGGTAGGCTATTGGAGATAAGCATATTGTCCCAGCCCTAATGCATATAATGACAGTTTCAACATATATTAAAAAAATCATAAGGGTTACAAACTACAGCTTTAGCTTTCATTCATGCATTCATGGCCTTTAGCTAACTATTTCAAACATGTTTTCCATTACTCTTAGCTATTTTAACCATTTGTCAAATACTTTTAGCTAACTATAACTGTAATTTCTCTGCTCACTTGCTTTCTAGTTTTCACGCGCTCTTAATCACAGCACGTGTTGTTATATAATGCATGTATTGTCCAGGTAGCCTTTGTACCTGGTAACTGTAAATGTGCCAAAGATCCGAATGATACCAGTTTTTAATCCTATCTTTGTTTTCCCCCCTAATACAAAAATATCTTGTTTTTTAACCACGTCTAGGGCTGGACAGTGTATTATTGCAGGGTTTCCCACGCATTCATTTATTTGGGTGGCCTGCCACTTAATGATTTTATATTTTTAGTGCTGGACTGTTCATTAGGAGCACCATCGCATTGTAGCGTATGTGCCAGAGCACAGAACGTACTGTACTCAAGTAAAAGTGAAACTAAACTGTTCATTGCGCTTGGTCTTAAAGTTTGCTTTCTTTTGCCTCTGCAGCAGCTGCTCCTCTTATTCATCAATCTGATCAGCTCTTACTGGATCTACTAATCAGTTATGACGCTGCGTTTTGTTCATGGAAAAAAATTCTGTGTTCAGACAAAAGAAAGAAAGAAACAAAAAATCCACAAACAAGATGAAACATGAAAACGGGAGGATTGCATTGTTATATTTATAGTACAAATAGTCATCCCCACAGTATCAAAATAGAGGTATTTAGTCAAACATATCTTGATATTTGATTTCACTGTATTGCCCATCCCTGATCAAATCACAATTATTGTTTCTTAAACCACTCTCCATTCTCTCCACGTATCCCCAGGCAACTATAGAAGTACCCCCTGGGGTACAAGTACCCCTCGCTGTTAATCACTAATTCAAAACACACACAATTTTCGATTGTGGCAGCTGGTGCTGCTGCTGTCCTGTCTCACCATGCATTCTGGGAAATGAGGTGCTGCAGAGAGAAAAGGGGAGGTTGTGCTGTACATGAAACCCATCATATATCCAGGGCTCTAATTACTTCCACGCTCCTCCCTTGTGTCTTAGATGGATTCTCAGGAGTCAGAAGTGGAGGATCAGCACTTTCCATCCCTCCTACCTCCTCTATGTTCTTTTTCTCCTTTGTCACAGCAGGGCTTGTGTTATTAACCTTCTGTCTGCTCATGCAAATAGGACGCTATAGTCCTTCCTCCTCTCTCGCTGGCAGCTCGTTTTCGACAGTTGCGCTGCCTTTTGAACATTTCCACGTCTTGCTTCCTCTTATAGAAATCCTGCAGCATTCGGCGGGGGATGCAGGGCAGGAGAAAAGGAAAATAGGAGAAAAACAGGAGAAAAGAGACGGATTGACTGGACAGCGTCGGTCAATTATTGTCACATTTCACTTGAGAGTAAGGAAAAGAAGGGAGAAATGTGGAAGGAGGCACTTAAGAGACAGCAGCAGAAACGGAGAACAAAAAATGGACTGCATGATGAAGTTCGAGTGTTTGTGTGTGTGTGTGCGTGTGTGTGTGTGTGTGTGTGTGTGTGTGTGTGTGTGTGTGTGTGTGTGTGTGTGTGTGTTTGACTGCTGCACAGCACAAGGGTCAGGGGTATACTTAGTTTTGATGGCTAGAGACCCTCACTCCTCCAGCTAGTCCCCCATCCTCTTATTGTGCCACTCTCTCAGCCTCATCGTTACAGCCGCTAAGCACCTCTCGAGGTGGTTATTGTGCCTCTCATCAGCACAGCACGCCGATTGGGCAGCGCTGGCTGACACGAAAGCCAGGCGGGGACGGCAATAATCATCAGATGCGAATCAAGCGTGAACTGACATCTTTACACAGGGCCCTCCCGCCTGATAAACGGACAGCTCGCGGCGAAAAGGACCCGCAAACACTCTCATTAGCTCGTGTCCCCCCACCCCACCCCACCAGCCACCAGCTCAAACCCCACCCCTACAATGACCAATGATGAGGGCTCGTGGTGTTGCACATAAAAGTCGTATTCACGCTCGGTTCTATAAGGGCACATAAAAATGACAGCTGCCCTTTAAAGTGTTAGTGTGTAGCTTGTAACGGCAGACACAATGAGATACACAGTTGTTAAAGGCCTCTAATTTGGCAGTTAAGGGAATGGAAATGCTGCGTAAGTGTCCTCTGACCAAATGCCGTTCCCTTTTTACGTCTCTCTTTTTTGAATGTATTTAGTCGAGCATTCCAGGCATTCATTGTTTTGTATTAATTCCCATCCAGTATGTTAAAAAAAAAAGGTTGTTTTTTTCTGACCATAAATGAGGTGGAGGTGGTATTATCCTAATAATGTGGACGCATGTTTAATTTGTCTTTAATTGGCGCAAGAAAACACTTGTTACAAGCAACATATTTTAGGAGTTATAATAGTTAAATCATTGGAAAAAAATGCCTACATTTAATGTTCTTAAAGTTTACTGAAGTAGTGGATCCCTTTTTTAAGCTAAGATTGAGAACATGACCACAAATACTGATATACTCAATATCTTTTAAAACAATTTTATTATGAAGACAAAATTTTCCTTACACAAATGTAGATCTCCTGATTTTAAAGCATTTAGAAATAATTTTATAAAACAAAAGTATTTTATGAGACAACTTTTATGAGACACTTTAATAAGACAGCCTACACGTCATCATGTAATTTATTTTGATGATTTTACGTCCTGTTTTAAATAAAAACATTTTTATCAGTATCTATGACAGTCATGTTCTCCTCTGCTGTCATGTTTTGTAGATGTCTGTTTGACCTTTCATATTTAATAATTTGGAAAAAAGTTTACTACAAAAGCTCGATAATTTCAAAAAGTTTACTACAAAAGCTCGATAAATTCAGTACATTTCACCTGTTGATGTTGTAGTCTCAGCACAAGGCGGCCTTCAGACACACTGCGCCAAATATAGAGGCGCATTCACAAGCATCGAGTCAGGCTGCTGTCTGCAGCAGCATTTATAAACTCCAACTGGCAATACAAAACTATCATGGAAATACCACTAGGTTGCTTATCTACTAAAAGACTATTCTCTTAAACTGAAAGGAGCATAAAGTGGCCTGCTTCTTCGGAGATTCATGGCTGTAAGAATACCTGGACTTGCTGAATATGGGATACCGGCTGTACACTCCTCAAATAGTAGTTTACCCCTAATCGACCAGGCTTGTGTACAAGGATGAATGAGATTTAATGTGTGTCACCCTTGCGTACTCCCTATGTGATCGGCTATTTTGTTACACATTACTGTCTTTTGATTTTCCCTGTTAATTGTGTAATATGTATAACACAAAAAAGGGGAAACTACATATATATATATATATATATATATATAGTCTTTAAAGCTATCTTCAGATGGCAGGGAAAAGGAGTTTTGCTGTCTTTGCTGTCGTAATTTTTTTTTAATTTTATTTTTTCGTGCTCACAAAGACAGTCCTAGCGAAATCCCGCTTTTCTGCAGTTCATGTCGGCTCTTTACTTCATCTTGGCAGCGCCTTTTGTGGTGAACTGCTGATCACGCCACTACAATGGCGTGATGCCACAATTGCAGTTACAGCTTACAGATGCTACACTTGTTAGAAAATAGCGTTGTATGTTATGACACCCATCAGATTTTTGTTGAGAGCCGACGGTGGGATGAAATCTGACGATGAGCTGCCCTGTAATGCAGAAAAAAAGCTGTCATGAACAGGGAAATTAACTATAAAGACCACTTTTTATACGAGGCTGTAATCATGTTTATCTCTGCTGTAAAGTTGGGCTTTTTAACATTTTAACATTTAGCATTCTGTGGTGATTGACTGGCTTCTGGAGCCAGCCTCAAGTGGCCAGTAGAGGAACTGCAATTTTTGGCACTTCACATTGGCTTCATTTTTCGCCTCACTGGTTGCTGCTTGGCTGTGTCTTGATGTTCTCAAGTCGGCAATATTTTTTTGTAGAAGTTATATGAGCCAACAGAATGCGGACTTTTCAAATTAATCTGCGCTTATTCTTTATATTCACATGACGAGAATGTAACAGTGACAATAATATTTCAGATCCTGAACTATTAGAATTAATGCATCCAAAAATCTGAATCTGTACAACATGGTTGAAAACAGTTAAAGTTTTTTCAAATCATTCCGCAAACATTTTATAATAGATTCGTTTGACTACATTTTTAAAGCAAAATGACACCGTAAACTGACTATCTGTTGGTCAGACAAACAAAACACTTTGAAGCCATCGCCTTGGGCTGTAGGAATTACAAGACATTTTCACTGTTTTTATGTTTTTATATTCCAGAATATTTCTTTTAAGGAGCTTCAAACAAAAACAAAATAAACCTCCTCCATCAACTTCATTAAAAGCAGCCGATAGTGTGTAGTAGAAGCTTCAGAGCCGTAGTGCCCTTGATCCGTGAATGATCAGAGCTGCTTGGGAGGGACATAAGAAAAATAAGCCCTGAAGAAGAAAGCATATGTATTTATTTCTTCCTTGTTGCAGGAGCTCAGTACCCTCATCCCCAGGGCATTACCGGCTGGTTTGATGAAGATGAAAACAAAACAAACTCAGTGCGGTGGTTATCTCCGTCACCAGACCTCCACCCATTTGAACACAAGTTGCACTGTTTGAGTGTTTTTTTTTTTTGTATGATCAACAAAGCAAAAAAAATAATGGAATTTCTCCCTAATCTCATCCTTTCTCCCTCTCTCTTTCTTTCTCTCTCTCTGTCACACACACACACACACACACACACACGGGAGAGTTTAGCAGGTTTCACAGGCAGCAGCCAAATGTGTCACATGTCCCATCAAATTGCCCTTGACTAAGACACTGAAACCTCACCACCTCCTGCGCTCTTATCAGTCTGGATAAGAGTGTCGCTGAAAACAAAACACAAAATGATAGATTTTTTTAAGGAGTGGCATAGTGTTTCAGCCTCTCAAATACAGGCAGGCATCTTTGTATCTGGCCTGAGCCACACTGCTTTAGTGATCCGACTCTCTATAAAGGATTTTCACAAGTCTGTTCTATTGATTTACATTTTAGGCACTTAGCCACCCTCTTTATCAAGAGGGACTCACAAAAAATGAGCTGACTAAGTCTAAATACTTGTTTTAGACAGCAAACTCTCATAAAACCAGTGTTTTTACCTCATCAAAACTTTGATATTAATTGATTTGTGATTATTTGTGAATGATATGTCTTCATATCAAACAGTCTTTCAACCAGTCGAGTTTTTCTTTTCTCACTGCTGGTGAAAATACAGAGGATTATATGACAAATGAAGAGATTAAACTTCTAAGGGCTTGTGTCGAGACACTTGATAGTGGTGGTGCATTTAATTTAGTGGTTACTTACATCAGAAAATGAGCTGCCTCCTCTGTTATTAAACATGTTGCTGTAATGTTTTTAATAAAAAAAAAAGAGAATTTTGACTTATTTCTACCCCTATCTACAGTTTTACCTCTCTACCTCTGAAAAATTTCAAAACACACATAAGAACTGGCTCTAATACTTAATACATTAAAACCGCACTTAGGCTTTCTATTTCAAGATTCAACACTAAACTTGCTGTTTTATCATGTTAAAATTTCAATTATCATATACTATACATGTGTATATATATCAAAATCAAACAGTGCAGTGGCCATGGTGTCTGGAAAAAAAACAGCTATAACATATGTTACTAATGTAGCTCTGCTTTGTTGTCTTTCAAGTGTTTTTTGGATCTTTAAAGGAAGTCTGATCTTTTAAAACTAAAAAAGCTTCTAAGAAGCAGACGCAGCTTCCCTCATGGGCTCAAGCTCTTTCTGGCCTCTTTCTTCAACCTTATTTCTGATCTTGAATGTGCTGTTACGACAGAGCCTCTTCCAGCTATTAACAGACTGTAATGCTAACTGGCAAGTGCACAGTACCCAGCATGCTGTTCAGTGGTGTCATTTTGTACAAATATTAGTGTTAGAAATTGTTTATGTGTCATACATGTTTGACACGGTGCTTTGCTCTGTTGGAGATTTTATAGAGTTAACCCTCAGTGAGAAAGGTATGCATTGGATAGGGCTCCCCTCTCAGTACACTGTACTCAGCTTGCGGTCGTGCTCTTCATTGTGAACCCTATAATGTATTACTACTTCAGCTATGTACTGGTATGGTATTATGTGAAAAATTCATATCAAATGGGAAATTACCACTGGTATACTGCTCAGCACTACCAGTAATCCTCTGGGGGTAGCCTGCACATGTAGTTGCCTGAGCTATATACAGAACACAGAAGATCTTTATTGTCATTGGGTTTTTTTTTAAAGTCAGTCAGTTTGATGAGTCTTCAGCAGCAGCACAAACAAATAAAACAAACAATCAATGAAACGAGTTGAATTTACAATATGCATGTCACTACTCTCACATTAGCATTCATTTAGAGTTGTCATTTTTGCCACAGAACAAATGTAATTCCATTATTTTCTAGCCACGGCTGAAGGCATTATGTTTCCAGGTTGTCCATCTGTCCCATTCTCAAGAACACCTTGAGGGAATTCCTTTAAATTTGGCACAAACCACCACTTGGGATCAGCGATGAACTGATTTGATTTTGGTAGTCAAAGGTTAAAGTCACTGTGACTCTGTCTTTCTTATTCTTGTGATTGCGATATCTCAAGATTTTTTTAAAAATTTGGCACAAACATCCATTTAGTCTTTACATGAAAATGATTATAATTTGGTGGTCAAAGGCCACTGTGACCTTTCATCCGTCTCATTCTTGGGTACGCAATAGCTCAAGAAAGCCTTGAGAAAGTTTCCTTAAATTTGGCACAAATGTCAACTCATTAATAAACTGATTAGAATTTGGTGGTCAAAGGTCCGACCTCACTGGAACTTCATTAAACATGTTTTTGGACATTCCTACACTAATCATCACAAAATTTCACACAAGTGTAATACAATAAAATGATTAAGTATCCAAAAGGTCATTTTCACTGTGAGACGTTCTGCACAAACACTTTTTTTGGCCATTATTAACCGTCAAAACTCAGAACAGAAGGGCAGACATTTGGTCAGATACTGAATCTTTGGAGCCCACCATGAAACTCTGCTGATTGTATAAATCTTCTCCGCTGCCGGGTGGAAGATGTGTGTGAAGCATCCATGTTTCACGGACATGAATGTAAACTATAAGTGCAGCTTGAGTGGAGTGCGGAGGCGTATGACCGCAAGGTGGTAATTCTAGTTTATCAGAGCTTTTAAAAAAGCAATTCAAGTGAGTCTGTTAGGATTCTAGCCAAAATATCTTTTTATGTCAGCAAAATAACCTTGTCTTGACTAAATGACATGTTGAGGTGAATCATTTTTGAAGTTTACTTTGTTCTTTGTCTTTAACTCGGAGTGAAACTCATGGGGAGTGACTCTCACCTTTTCCACATCACTGCAGACACACACATTCTGTTTTTGTTTTGCACCAGAGAAAATTGGAAAGCCTGGAGCTACTCAAATATAAAATGCAGAATCAAATCAAACTCTCTTTGTGTTTGTTACCAGTGAGTGAGTGGTCCTGTAATCATACTTAAATTTTTTTCTTTTTTTTTTTGGAAAACATCACTTGGAGGCATTTTTCTGGACGTGTTCAGGGTGGCAGCCGACTTTAGGTGGGCTCGAACATTTTCATGCAGACAATAACTGTGCTTTTTTTTGTTTCCCTTGTTGCTAAAGCATTGTTGCTATGGTTTCAGCCCTGACTTGTGTTTTAAAATACATGCCAGCGAATATTGCAGAAAGGCTCTTTATTAGCCGGCATATCTTGCTCATAGCTGGATGTTCTTTTTCTCACTGTCTGGTACTTATTGTTAACGAGACGTGCTGGTTAGGATGATCAAATTCAGGACATCGCAAATGGGAGTACACATGTGCAGAGGAAGGCAGGCAGGCACGTGTGCAACACACACATAACACAGTGGATTACGGCTGGCCCCAGGGGCTGAATAAAAAGATGAATACACTCAACTGGAGCAAAGAATACTGAGCTCTTCTTTTTGTCCTATCACAGAGTAGGCTACAGTATAGTACATCCACTATAGAATCTTGTATAGTACAGATCACAGTCTTTCCTTTTAAACACCCTGAGGTGCTGTCAGCCCTGCTCCCAATGGGTGATTTGATGGGTTGTCATAGGAACATACACTGTTGAATGTCGCAGAGCTGTTGAATGTAGTGTGTGAGTAAGTGGCTGTGGGAGAGAAAGGGAGGCAGAGAGAAGAGAGAGTGTTTCTCGATAGAGTAAGTGAGGCACTTCATGGTTAAATATAACTTTTTTCCCCCCACCCCACTCATAGCGATCAATATCCCATTTGCGGGTTTTAGGGTCTGTGTGCTCCTCAGGCTTTGTACTCCTTGGTCCCACACTGCATCAATAAATTACATTTGGTTTATGTGTCCAATTGCTCTCCAAGCTTTGGCAACCGTAACAGAGGATTTCTTTATTTCTTGTGCTCAAAACGACATTTGATGCTCACTCGATGACTTCCTCTTGTTAAAATTGAACGTAAACAACACTGTTCATTCATCAGTTGTAATAGTTGTGGTTTGATCTATTTAGTAATGCGCCAGCTTTCTTTAATGCACCACGTGGAAAGGGTTTTAAGCCTTGAAAAGATTCTGTGTATGATTTCTCTCCAAACTTAACCATGACCAAGGATTTAACTGTACTCAATCAGCGCTGATGCTAACTCTATGACTTCCTCTCGTTAAAGTTAAAAAGGTCCCATATAATGCTCGTTTTCAGATTCATACTCGTATTTGGGGTTTCTACTAGAACACATTTACATGCTTTATGTCAAAAAAAACCCCAAAAAAACAAAACTTTATTTTTCCCATGCTCTCTGCCTGAATATGTCTGTATTCACCCTCTTATTAGCAGCTATCTCTTTCAGACCCCCTTCAAAAAAAAAAAAGCCAGTTGGCTCTGATTGGTCAGCGTTTCTAGGTCTTTCTGGGTTTCTACCTTTATAAAATATAGTTGTGACATCACAACTTTACGAAATCTGACGGCTTGTTTAAAGTCAGTTTCTGAATTCGGACTGTGTGCATTCCTTTGTAGACTAAGCATTTTGATACTTTCACTGTATTTATACAGCACCTATATCTGATTTATAATAACATAAAGACATGGAAATCTGACTTTTTACAATATGGGACCTTTAATGTAAACACTTTATTTCATCAGTAGTAAGAGCTATGGCTGCATTTTATGTTTACTAATGCACTAACTCACTTTAATGCACCCATTTTAGCCATGAAGTGAGGATTTTAAAGAGTTAAATCAGAATTTTTTAGGTGGGGTTGAATGGATTACTTATCCATAGTCTGTGTATTACATAGACTACAGTACATGTTGGTTGTCATGGCCTGAAGTTGGTGAAGCAACAGCAGTCTGACACAGGAGCAATAAAGTACTGCTGTGGATGGTGGTCAGCAACAAAACATATTTAAGCCACCTGAAAAAAGTCCCAACAATAAAAAAGTCAATATCAGTTTAGGCGTATGCTGTGTTGAGAGTATATTCACCACTTTACCTTCACGTCTGTTTTGATGTAGAAACCGTTAATGTCTTCAGCTCCCCATCTACACTGTCATCAAAGCCACCAGACTCAATTGAGAAAAACAGAAATTTTAGCTTGCTGAACCCAGGAGATGCTGGTCTACTGCTGCGTCAATCAATTAGTTAGTTGTATTGTGTGACTTTGGTGAATCTGAACTGATCCCTTTAAATGCCAAAGTGACACAATAAGAGAAAACAAAATAACTGATGGACGCAGCAGTAGATCAGAAGCCTCCTGTGTTCAAGAATGTTAAATTACTGTTTATCCCAATGGAGTGTGGCTTTTAAGAATGTGCTATAATGGCTTTTTTACCATTGGAAATCACTGTCTGAAATTAAGGTAAAGCAGTGGAAATACTGTCAATATAGCATACACTTAAAGTGGCATTGATTTTTTTTAGGTGGGATTTAAGGTGGTTAAAATCTGTTTTGTTGCTGATCTTCATCCATAGCCGTGCATTGCTGAGCTTCCGTGTAGGACTCCAGCCTGTTTCTCCAAACTGGGGGCGTGCTTACCGAAATCTAGTGTTTATGACATGCTGTCTATGGATAAATTACTTAAACAGCCCCACTTGAAAAAATCTGAACTATCCCTTTAAGCCTTAAAAAGACTCCAAGATTTGGCAGCCATATCAAGGGTTACTCTATTTCTTGTAATCAAAGCAGCATTGATGCTAACTCGATCTTATTAAAATTTAATGTAAACGACACTCTCTGTTGTCACTTGTAATAGTTAGGGCTGCATTTGATCTCTTTACTAATGCATGCACTTACTTAAAGGCACCCATGCTAGCCACGAAAAGAGGATTTCCAAGCCTTGAAAAGATTCTGGGTTCAAAATAAGAGCTTGTATAATGTCAAATTGTTTGACAACATATGCATGACAAAACTATCATCTCCAGCATCAGTTTTTATGTAGTCAGTGCGCGCCAGCTGCAGTCAGGTCAGATTATGTATTCAGTTTAAAGAAATTACCAAATAAGATGACACGATGGCACAACTTTAAAACGACGGCGGTGAATAGACCTGCTTTTATGTTCTCCCTGCAGACACCGGTGCACACCTATCTGAGGGTAAATAATATCCCTCTCCACCGCACATAAAAGCACATCTAAGGCGGCGGTAATTGGCGGTCGTGGGTGAGGCAAAGCAGCAAAATTGTCGTATCACGCAGCAAAAGCGAGAGCGGCAGACTGAGTGGGCAACATATAAACAGTTTGCTCTGTTCGGGGGGAAAGTGTGTGTGATTGGTGGGTTGTAGTGATCGTGCTGCAGTCAGCTAATGGACTGCAGCCAGCTAGTTTTCTTGGTCATGGCTCATCATTATAGATATGTACTGGTATGTGTGAAATCGCCACAGGCCATTACAGGAGCAACTCCAAGTGTCTTTTTTTGCTTGAAGAGACTTAATACATCACCAGGAAAGATCTTCTACCAGTGGGGCAGGCCCAGAGCACCACTTCTAAAGCTGTCTTTGCAAATGCCTTGAAGACCTTTAAAAAAACAACAACAACAACAAAAAAACAACATGCTTTCATTTCTGACCTGACATAGACCCGCATGTCGCGCTTCCCCCTCTCGGCGGCTTCCCTGTCCTTCTCAATTTCTGCAATAGCAGTCAAGAGTATCAGATATCATTTGGATCAGACAGTGTATCTATTTCCACAGCGGCCATCAAAAGCAACCGTCCTGCCTCCTCGACACCAAACAAACACGGGCCCTCCCTGCCAAACACACCCCCCCTATCCGTGATTACCAAAAAGATGCAACGTTGAGCCCGGTCTATTATTTCCAATTTCTCCTGGAGAAAGTTAATCTAATGAGCATTATCGGCAGCTAATGGGAATTATAATTAGTCAGATGCAGCAGATTATCTGCGCATAATTAGCTGTGTCTGTCAGCTCCAATTAGCATGACAGGAATTAGGAGACTTTGGAGTTTGTAGCAGGAGAGGAGGAGAGGTGGAGGAGAAGAGAGGAGAGGAGAGGGAGAACAGAGGGAGGAGGGGAGGTGTGGGTGGTTGGGAGAGGCAGGTTTTTGGCTCTGAGCTCAGCCTTGTGCTAAGGAGAGGGGATGTGCATAGAAAGTAGGACGGGCGCAAATGATTTTTGGCGTGCACAAAGGAGCGGTGTTGATGGGTTTCAGGCAAAAGGGAGACTACAGCGCGGGCAGGAAGAGACGCAGACACGGGAAAGGGTGTCGGCAGCCTAAGATACATTTGAGACCATTTTGATGCCCTCTTTGCCAGCATATATCCATCAGTAAGTGCCCCTGAGCAAGACACCAAAACCTCTTCCTAAATCACTGAAAATCCTTCAGGATGACTGTGACAGCTAAATGCTGCAAGTGTAAATGATGGCTAAAAAATGTGACAAGGTTGAAATGCAACGCCAGCTAAAGCGAATTACCCTAGCTTTTTTTTTTCCTTTGGCATAAAACACTTAGTAAAGAGTGTCGATCATGGTCGTTGAGTAAAAAGCGCCAAAAATCCACAGTGACATTGAGCAATTTATTACTCAGCATGAAAGCAGCTTAACTTTTCTGCTCATTGAGTTTAGCTGATTAAATATCCTCTAGTAAAAAAAATAAAAAGTGTGTAGTTATCAATGACGAGAGAGCTTTAAAGGGTAGCTTTTTCAAGTTCACTTTAAAGGGAGAGTTTTATTTGAGAGATGGTAGACATCTCTAAGTCCGATATCTCCAACACTCTGCAACTCTTACCAAAAAAATCCAGATAGCACTACAGGGGAGAGGAAAAATATGACTTTTTGATTTTGGGGTGAACTGTACCTTTAAAACAACACTTTCATACCATATGCATTGAAAGTTAAAGGTTAATGTAATTAGGGGTTGACTATTGGATTATTGGGGCCGATATTTGGCATTTTGCCGATAATCTGCATCAGCATTTTATTTTAATGATCACTGATTAAATGAAGAAATAAAAAAGTGCAAAGAGTGTCAGCATGGGTGGAACTCTTACTTTGTAAAACCTCAGAGAGCTATTTTTATTTATTCATTTTTTATTACATTTTTTTACTTGACTTTAAAAAAATAAAGCTGCTGGAAACCTGCTGTATCTGATGATGAAAGTTTCTGTTTTGATTAAACATTTGCTAATGTCATTTAAGGTTTGGGTTGGAGTTTGTGATATTCCAAATTCTGAATATTGACAGAAAGAGTTTCAATTTTATTGTAAATGCATATCAGTTCCAAATATCGATTAGCAGTCTCTGAAATCGGCCCTGAAAAAACAATATCGGTCGACCCCTAGTTGTAATCATTCCTAATGAAGCAATCCTTTCATGATGCAACTCTAATGTCAAAGATATCTTGATATGGACTCTTCTTTTAGGTCCACACTGATTTGGTCTCCATTAACTTCTGAGGGAAAATGTGTCTCTTTAGCTATTAAATGTTTGAATATAATTACCAGCTAGTTGCTAACTTTGTCTGCTGTTTTGTGGCGCCCAGGAAGCGTACAGTGTGTTTATCAGAGCTTTTTAGCACCTACTGCTGCAGGAGACAAAAGCTGATGAGAGCTGTGGCAGTAAACCTCAGCAGAAAGATGCTATAAAACTGCTGCTAGTGCAGCGATTGGAATAATCTGCAGTGTCACCTAAACAAATCCAAACAGTTGTACCTCTAACTTTAAGACAGTTCTCAATACCCGTTCTCTGAGATTTCTTTCTCTGAGCCTCCACCTCGTTCACTGTCAGTTTTATTTATCGACTCTGTCTGTTCTTTTTATTCTGTTTCTATTTTTTCTGCTAAACTGTTAACAGGGCGTTGCTGTAAAAGAGCGGGCATGCTCGGCCACCTTAAAGGTTAAAAAAGATAATAAATACAGCTCCATAAAGTCGAGGTGACCTGCGGAGTCGGGTGATAATTCTCAGTGGGTTCATCACTACGAACGACACTTTCAACATTGCACATCTGAACCATTGATATATAAAAAAAAAAATCGATGAGAGCAGCTTTAACATCTCTTCCTGAAAAGCTTTATCTTGCAGGTATGTGTTCCGTATCTAACAACACAACAAATGAAGAAACAAGCTTCTGACACCCTCGTGATATTTCATTCAGCGCACATTAAAAGAACACAAATTTGTCTGCCGTTCTCACTGCTAAACAAACTACTTTGTAATGTTTTTAATCAGTCTCATATCAGCAAACCAGCACCACTGGAAGCCCTCTGGGAGCTGTCTCAATGAACACATGCAGGAAGATACACAAGCAGCTAAATAGCTTTTGATTGAGAAAACAGTGCGCTACATTTGCATAGATTATCTCTATCTATTTGACCAGGCTGTATGTGTCAGTAAGGCGAAGTCGGTAAATAGCTGCAGTCAACAGCGAGGAAGCGAGCAAGTCCGGTCCGCACGCGACCTCACCCAATGTATGTTAAACAGCGGCACACACACAGACACGGTTAAGCCAACATGCCTTGCCTGTAAACAAACACGCCTGCTCACACAGACATGTTTGTGCACATAAAACATGCGAGCACACACGCTGGAACACGGGGAAAGGTCCAGGGACAATAGATCCGACAGCGAAGAGTTAATGTGGTAAAACCTTAAGCTTCCTTTCGCTTGAGCTTATTGATCAGGCTCAGCTCATATTTACTGACAGATGTGCGGCCCTCTGATGTGTATAGTCAGTCAGACACACATGAATACATGCACACAAGCTGTTAGATACACAAACACACACGCTTCTCCAGTCACCGCTCAAGGCTACTTCCCTCCCCATTGACTCATGCTATGTCAGTTCGCTTCCTGTCGTCCCCATCCAGCTGCGTTGACGTCTTGCTTCTTTGACAGGTGCACTGAAACTGACAGCATGATTTGTACTCGAGCACAACATGCTTGGCAACATCAATTCCCATGGCATGGCTAGAAACGCCTGAGAATGCCTGTGACTGTGTTTTACACTTTTTGGTTGAACCGCAGAGCAGTGCACAGCACGCAGCAGGCGAGCTGCTACGAGTTGAACGTCTCACTCAAGTGTTTAGTGTTGATGACTGTCATTTTTACACATTTGCCAGTGGCTCTGTGTATAATCATTATGTTTAAGGATCATTGTTTTTAAACCTTACCAATTTTTGGTGATTGGTAAGGCTCAGAATGGGCCTTTGGTGGTTGAGTATGCACAACAGAGTGATTGGTCCGCGTACAATAAGGGCAGTCAGTCTGTGTTATCTTATTTGAGAGAAATCTATGCGTTTTGTGGTTGTTTTTGACCATTTATTAAACACAAATTTCTGTTATGCTTGAGTAAATGAAACCTAAACTGGTTAAAAATGTAACTTTATTACAATATTGTTGTATGCGACGGTTGCAGGAGCATAATACAGAAAGTACACTGGGATTGTAATTAAGTGGAAAACTGTAGTTACCCAGTGCCAGCTGGGCAATCTATAGCAGTGGATGAGAGAGGAGTGGACTGATGGAAGTCAAGATATTATTGATTATTGGATATTGATCATATAATCGCTTTTTACAAATGAACTGTCGATGTCTAGGTCAGTTTGATGTTTAATTTTAACTTCTGCTAGCACTTGTAGGCAGAAGCTGGACATTTCAAACCTTTATCCATCACTTTTAGCTAACTATTGCAACCCTTTATTACTTTAAGCTAGCTGTTTCAGCTTTTTATCCATTTCTTTTGGCCAGCCCTTTATTCATTACCTTATGCTAACTATTTAAACCCTTCATCCATTTCTTTGTCCAGCTATTGCAACCCTCTATCCATTACATTTAGCCATTTCAACCCTTAATTACTTTTAAAAGTTTAACTCTTGTACATTACTAGTAGCTATTTTAGCCATTTGTCTATTACCTTTAGCCATGTCATCACTTTGAGCTATTCCAACTTTTTATCTGTTACTTTTAGCAGTCTATTTCAACCCTTTATCAATTACTTTTAGCTTGCTATTTCAACTATTTATTCATTATTTTTTTAGCTATTGCAACCATTTATCCATTTTTTTAACTAACTCATAACTCATGACGTGTCATCTTGTTTGCTATTTAGTTTTGACACACTGTCAGTTACATTACGCGGTTCAGATGTTACAGTTGACTCAGGTTGGTGGGAAGCATGTCCTTTGCAGTCTAGACTACAGACTCTTGCTGGTGACTTTTTTGTTTATTGTAGCATTAAATGTGCAATAGATCAATGTCACAAAAATTTCTAATCCCATGTATATGTTTATTTACTCCCAAAACACAAATATGTAGACATTTCTTTTGACCAAATTTAGATTTATTATTCAGATTCAGAAATTTTCTACCATCTTTCCACGTAGACCTTGTCACCTACATTATTGGGAACCACTGGTTTAACACAGCTCAGTAAGTTTACCGATAATACAAAGTTAGGAGTGACATGCATAGGAAATGCAAATGAGCTACTAATTATCCACCACAGTCCCCCAGAGTACATAAGTGTCTGTGCTCCAAACTATTTTTTTTTTTTTTTTTTGCATTATTGATTTTTATAAAAGCCGATTTACCTGATAATGTTTAAAACAAATACAAATAAAATCCCAAGTAATAAGCTCCTAATCATGTGTAATATATAGATTAAGAGCTTAGTGTATCTTAACTGGATGAAAAATCCTGATCTGCGTTTGTTTTCTTCACATCATATGTGATATTACATTTTTAAAAAATGACAGATCATGACCTAAAAGTCATTTTGGCCTTTGAAACGAATTTCAAATTGAGTCCCTAGGTCCTGTTATGGGGAATTTACATCACCAGTCACAATGTTTGGACATTTGGATTGGTAGGCGGGAGAGGGCTCGCTGCAAATCGATTGGTGCCTGCAAGGGTGGGCATGGTTCAAGCTGCACTGAGCCTCCCGGAGTCGAGTGTGTGTCTTCTGGGCAAAATCTGTGGATTAAGGGAGGCCTGAACTTGAAACAGGAAAGGACAGAGCAGTCAATAACACACTGATTAATGATAATGGCATGCAAGCCAGGGGGATAATCTTTCTAAGCTCTTTTTATCTAAGGACCGATTGACTGAAAACATGGAGGACAGAAAGAAAATGCACCAATCCCCAAGCAAACCAGGGGCTTCCAAACAGGGTAAATGTTTGTTTATGTCTTCAGTTTTTATAAGCATGATTAGGAATGCATACGCCGTCATAGCAGGCCACGGTAATGAGTCAGCTTAAAACTCAGACTCCAAACACTGAATATTTTCAACTAGAATATTTTTTTTTTTCTCCAGGGAGTATCAAAACAAAAACAATTGTTGCATTACCTCTTTTTGCCATCATATGCCAGCTGTTTAGATAAATGCATCCTTGCAGAGATACCACAGGTTAGCATCTACTTTGATAACCTCCAATATTTTCCTCCACCAACTGTCCATATTATTCCAGAATCACATCATCCATCTGTGCACCATCAGTGCAATTTTCTGTCACCCTCCTACAAAATATGGTCATAAAAGCCCAATTTATTATAATAACAAATTCCCTCCTCCAATTTTACCACGTTATCAAATGCTTATTGACAGGGATGAAATGGAAATGATGGTTTATCCCAGCCTCTTCCCATCAATCTGGCCCATCGGAGACTCGGAAGCTCCGCTCAGATATTTAAGAGGCGCTGATCCTTGTGCTCAGGCCTCATCCACTCGCCTATGGATTTGCCACAACTGTCGGCTAATTTATGCAGCCTCATGGATGCAATTATTCCTTATGTCCACAGTCGTGAAGAAGCGCAGGGATGCTGACAGTCTCAAGACGGATTGGATGCGGCTTCTAGTGTTTATCTGAGGAGCTTGTCATCAGTGCTGGATTGGAGATGGATGTTCTGCTCTCGCCTTGGTGGGAGAGGCCTGCTGAGCTCTGTGAACTCGGGGCCCTGTGGGAGGCGCCACCGTCCATCCCCTCATCTCTTTTACCACCATTTCTTCATTTTCTTTTCTTTTTGTGTGCAGTTTCTCTGATCATGCTGAGAACTGAGCCAGTTGGCCGTCCTCATCCTCTTCACTTTGCCTCCCTAACCCCCCTCTTTCATTTCTGTACCTTCCTTTTTTCCCCCTCCCATCCCGCTGTCCTTCTCAGTCTTGCATTCAAGGGCCAAGCACCGGCTCTCCTGGCCCCACGCTTCCCGTTCGATCTGCCCAATAGTTTATTCACTTCACCCAGACACAAAAGACATCAAGCTGACTGATCAGCGGGCAGGAGCCAGGGCACGGCTGATCAATGAGGCCTTGGGCAGCAGGGAGGGTGAGGAGGGAGGATGGATGGAGGGAGGCGAGGGAGGCGAAGGGGGAGGGAGGGAGGGCTGGACAGGTAGGCTGACAGACGCACAATCAGCGGCCCAATCGATGGGAACTTTTGCTGAGCTCAGATAAGAGCGTGCAGCCGGGTTCAGGACACACAACCAGATCCTCACTGACAGGCGCTTTTGTTTCCCATGCTCATGAGCTTTATGCTGCTCTAGGTGACACCACTGCAAAAAACAAAAACAATAGGTACAATACATGAAACAGCAAGATAGCATCAGAGTCATTTGTTTATTTAAGCACTGGCTCTTCAAATCCTGCACTCCCTGGAACAGGTGTAAAAAATCTGCTAATGTGGTGTGATAAATGCCCTCTACATAATGAAATTGTGTGTATGAGTGTGCACGGGGGGAGCCATCGATTGGCTCCATTCATGCCTTTGTTTGTCTGTCCATCACAGTAATAGCGCAGACAATATTGATTCGATATATAGGAAAACAATGGAGGCAGCTGAGTGTTTGCTGTTGTCTTATTTTACCACTTTCAAATGCAGTTTCACCTGTTAAAGGTCCAGTGTGTAGGATTTAGGGGATACGGTGGCAGAAATGAAATATAGTAGCATGAGTATGTTTTCTGTACTGTATAATCACCTGAATATGACAATTGTTTTTGTTACCATAGGGCTCATTTATACTCCCTTTACATACCAAAATAGATGTCTGTTTCGAACATTGTAAAGTCACAGCCATCATACTTCCATGTATCATTTATGTTATCATAGATACAACCAATAGATGGCACCAGAGGGCAGAGTCAAATGTTTGACACTGCAACAAACACGGCGATGGTGGAGGAGGTTGTAATGATGTACATTTTAATGAGGGCAGTATTGTAGACAATGGTGGTCTATGTGGACCGAGAATTCTTTTCACTCTGTTATTGATTCATTCTATTAGGCCATTTTTTAAACATCTTCATTGTCTCCTATGGTTGTATCTCTCTTGAACTATGCTACACTGCCCCCAAGATCATTGATAGTGCTTCTTTGTTTCATCCATATCCATATGCTCTCAGGAAATGTGCAGGAAGAGTACAGATGTAAGGCTCCATCAGTGTCTGTATACAGATCTAACGTTGAGCATGAATCAGCCATTATAGTGTGTTCACAGCAGATGAGATGCGAATGTTTCGTGTGGCTAGATTACACACAGAGTCAATTCAAAGACACGAATAGACACAAATTCACGCCGTTTTCGAGCTCTTTTGCTGAAATCCGCCTTGCTCTGTGTAATTTATGTTGGTCTTTTATATTGGAAAGTAAACAATGGAGGATGTGAGGCGATAATGCACTGCTGTGACAGTTTGACAAGAAATGAAGAGTGTTTTACTGTCTTGGTTCACCCTGCTTCATTGTACAGACTCTATTTACGTCCAGCCAATTGCAAACTCTGTACCTCTACCAGTTAATTAGCTGGCACAACCGTTAGCACAACACAGCTGTACAGGGTGAATTTTTGTGAGCTGCAAAATGCTTACAAGTAACACGACGAGTAACTTCTCACTGTATTCGATGTGAACACAGCAGTAAAATGAGCCAATTATTTCTACATAGGGAGCAGGTCCTCGTCCGCCATGATGCAGTGTCCCAGAATGGACAAACAACACTGGCTCAAGTTAGGGCCATAAACATTTTGGCAGTGGTCATTGTAGCTAGCAAAGTGAATTCTTTGGAAAGGGGAACTGCTTTATTCTTAGTTTGTACTGGTTTTTATTAGACAGGGTCCGTTTGTTTTGGACAGGAAGAGATCTCTGTGGACAATTCGGCTCTTAGTAAAAAAAACGGAAGAAAATGTTTCAGCTGGTTGCAATCTACAGTCCTTACTGCTAGATTCCGCTAAATCCTATAAATCCTATGTATTATCTGCAGATAATTTGGCTCCCGCTACAAACCTCCTGACCATCTGGATCTTAAGTTATCAAAAAAAAAAAAGAAGGTGAACACACATTAGCAGGTGCTGGGCTAGTGACGCGTCTCTGACATACTTTACAGAAACACTGATTTGTAATTTGAAACTTTTTATTTATCGTTTATATGGGTTTATCACATCAGGTCTGTTTGTTTTGGAGAGGAGGAAACCCTTGCGGATAATCGGCTCCCGGTAAAAACACTTCAGCAATGAACACTGAAGGAATCATAACCGGGAGTTCATGCTTGGCACACAGGAAAAGTTTTTTGGTTGCAATCTGCAGTCTTCACCTCTAGATGCCACTTAATCCCACGCATTGCTCCTTTAAGAGATTTTCAAGTAATTCTGTGTTGCAATAAAGCCTGTAGTTTTACTAGTGTCTCCATTAAGGCACTGTTTACTGTGCAATAGTTGCACCATGGAGATGGAGAAAAATACGCCAAATGAAGAATATTTATAGAGAAAAGAAAAAGCACAAGAGATAAGAGCTACAGTCCATTCACTCTGCTCCCTGTCCTCAGTGTTATAGGGTCATCATCACAATCCCACTCTTATATCACTTGGGCTTTAACCTTCCCTCCCTTTCTCGCCCTGTCACTCATGGGTGCATGCACACATTCACACATAAACGTGCAGGGAGCTAATGGAGGAATTGTGTTTGACCGTGAGAACATTAGTCTCGTACTGTGATTTTTTTTCTTAAGAGACACGAATGGAAATGGATCCTCGGGAAGCAAATGTGTTGCATCTGACATTTTCTTTTGTTGTCAAAAAAGTAGGTTAATTCAGTGACTGCCCAGAATGACATGCAAGAACCTTCAAAACCAGTCTGAACTCAGCTCATTTTTAACCTTGAGCTGAGTCCCTGTCATCCATTTCCCAGCAACATACTTTTAAGATTTTTCCTAAAGAATAAATTTTCCTCAATGCTAAAGTGACAGTTGTTTGCCGACGTTTCACCTTAAAGACAGGTAGTAATGGATGAAATGCACTTCAGAGCCAGTTTCGGCTTATTGTTGTCCCAGCATACCTGGATGGTTTCCCAAGCAAGCATGCTTGTCCACCTCCGCTGTGTGGTGAAATCTCGACAGAAGTTGGACAGAAAGTGGCTTCAAGCCCAGTCGGTGAAAGGCACAGTGCGTCAAGAGGTTTGCAAGCTGATCGATAGCGAGCTAATTGGAAAATAGCGGCAGGAAATGTGATAATGTGGGTGTTCGCTCTGGTCTTACTCCGGCTGCACTCCCTGCCCGCCTCCCCCAAGCTCTTTTCCCACTCTCGTGGGTCGGGTCTGGGTCCTTCAATCTAGTTGTTCTCTAATAAGGCTGGAGCCACTGGTCTACCCGAATGAACATCACAGCTGCTCTGACCGAGGAGCGCATAGACCTAGGAGTGCCGCCGCACGCTTCCAAGCACATTCGTTAACATGTACACGCACGGGATGAGAAACACAGCAAGAGAAGCTGGTGAGATTGCACTCGACATGTCGGTGCCTGCCATTTGACGGATCAAGCTGCAAGCACTGTCATGGCACACAGACATGCACAAATAGCATACAGGAAGGAAAGCAATCACACTGACAGACAGGAAAGCACAAGGGCAAGGGGAAGTAAAGGCAACGGGGAAAATGGGTATGCCAAATTTGCAGAGGGAGGAAGAAACTTCTAGTGCTCGGTCATGCCAGAAGGTGTCTTCAGAAAATAGGTGGTGCTGGAAAGTTGCTGATGAAGTAACGAGAACGTGACAGTGAGTTAACACGGTTAAGAAATCTCAACTTGTGTGGCAGCTTCCTCAATTTTGGATTCTTTCCTCCAGGTCAGGTTGGTTTGCAATTGGTCAGCGGGCGCAAAATTGGTACATTTTGGGCCAAAATGTTGCTTTTGTAAACGTGTCCTCAGGAGAAGGGTGTTGAGTGAGGTGGAAAGGAGTTGGGATGATGATGAAACAGAGGGACTTCGGAGAACAGACGAGGGGAATGGAAGCAGGGTGGGGTGGGGGCTGGGGGCTTGGGGGGGGTGGGGGGGGTAAGAGAGGGTCTTTTGTCCCATTTCAGACTCAAGGGATCTCCACATGTCACCAGAATCGGTTGTACTGCCAGACATGAGTGACAGTGATGGGCACTTTGGGCCCAGGATCCAGCATTTTCCACTCCTCCCAATTCCCCCAGCCAGGCCTCTCTATCCCTGTGACAAGATGAGGAGACGTCGTGTCAACTAAAGTAAGACAGTCTTTGTCTTACTCTCACTCACTCATTCATTCACTTACTCATTTCCTCATACTCCGCTCTCTTTGCTGCCGTTTTGTGAACCTTTTTTATGCTCGATTTCTTTGTCTCAACTCACTCATCCTCAGTATTTCTCTCTTTCTTTTCTTTCTTCTCCTCTACTCTTTGGCATCTCTCTTGTTGCTCACCGTTTATCCTATTATAACATCAATTTCTGTCTTCCAGAGCTCTTTCTTCAGTCCTTGGAAAGGCAGTTTCAGAGTGGTTGGCACAAAAATAGAGCAGGTGGTCAACACCTGCCTGGTTTCCTAGATTATGGACCGTCTCTTTGATAAGCCACCATTTATCTGCATCAAAGGCACTGTTTTAGGACATGCTTCAGAGAAGCATGGGCACCCTGCAGAGCGGTGCTGTCACCTCTCCTTTTTACCGTCTGCACCTTTAGCTTTAACTCTGGGTCATGACAGCTCTATGTGTTCCTGAATGGCACCTTTCTGTGGTATGTTTAAAGCAAAGAGGAGGTTTTGTAGGACTGTTGGAGAGCTTCATCAGGTGAATGAATCTCGTTTGCATCAAAGGACGTGCTGGACATTCTCCTGCAAGAGCCTGACATGGTGATCATCAAGAATCTGGACTGGTTTAAAACACAAATGCCTCAATTTCCACAGCATGGTTCAGCTCAACTTGACTTATCTCAGCTAGGGTTGGGAACCATTCACATTTGAACTGATACCAGTTGCGGTACTTTAAATTTGGTACCGGTACACAACAGTTACTTTTTTTCCTGCAGCAATCGCTTTAACTTGCTAGGAAGCTGATGGAGCTGATGACTTTGCGGCTGATGGCTTTCCGGCTTTCCGGCTTTCCACATCCTCTCTGAGGTTGCAGCCGGCAACTCCGAGGAACAATATAGCCGGCCTTGAACCGACATAATTTGAGCGTATTGTTACAAGTACAGAGTTCGGTGGCCAACCTGACCCACTTTTGGTACCAGGTGCTTTTCTTAATTTTTTTTCCCACTGCAAATAGTATCCGATCAATGTAGGCGCAATCCTGACCATCGTAGCTGAGCTGTATGAAACTGCTTTCAGTTGACCCTTTCATCAGTGGCTAAATAGAGGAATATCTACACTTAACCAATTGACCATGAGGTGGTTTTGTGGACTGTCATAA
Source organism: Plectropomus leopardus (assembly GCF_026936395.1). Lineage (NCBI taxonomy): Eukaryota > Metazoa > Chordata > Actinopteri > Perciformes > Serranidae > Plectropomus > Plectropomus leopardus. Next base: position 17,936,160 of record NC_142197.1, on the reverse strand, counting down.
TTTTGAAATCTTGGTCAATTGAATAAAAAATTGCTGTCACTATTGATGGTAGTTTAGCGAAAATTAAAAATTGTGGGTTTGTGAAGGATTTACCGTATCAAACTATCCAACTTTTCCACCAAAATTAACATGTGCATGCGTGCTTTTCAATCATAGGTAAACTCACACAGCTCTGCAGCATAGGATAATACTTTTCTGTTGGCATGTGTGTTTTGTTGTTCTTTTTTGGTGCGTCCCTTCAGTGTCACAGAAAGGCTGGAGAACAGATAAAAAGTAAAAAGCAACATGGATGGATGCCTGTGAAAACTTTACGGTAGTTACTTCACTTTATAAAGCTCCTATTTAGTCTGTCTTATAAACTCGTTGCCGACTAATTTGGATTGATGTTTGAGCGCTGCTAAAGTGGAGACAGGTGTTAATTTGTTGTAGCATCTCTTTGCATCTCGACAATTACGGGGCTAAAATTAGCGCTTTTACCTGGATGTTGTGTTAACACCATCAGAGCCACAGGCGATGAATACCCATGACTGCTGCAGACACATTTGACCAGGGCATGAATGCTTATTGTACACTTTCACATCGCATTAAAAAGCCAGATGTTAGGAGTTTTTTTGTGCGATGGAAATGAGACTCTAGTGAGGGTTCTTTCTGACCAATCAATGGTTTGCAGTGTTTGAGCTCCACCTGCTGTTTTTTTTCTCTGCTCTTGGGCTGTACCTGACTCAGAATTATGCCAGTCAGATCAGATTCAGCAGTTCAATGTGAATATTTGACTATTTGCTGTTGTTTTGTTTTTGTTTTTTTCTTTTTTCCAATTGTAAAGTTTAATGTTTGAACAGGACTCAGCTGGACGTTCACCGTGACAGTGGCATTCATGTAATGTAGTAAACAAGCAATCAGATAGAGATAAATGAAGATATCAATGAAAAGCCAAAGATTGTATTGTATTAACTTGCTGTGAGATGTAAATTCACCTCTTCTTAACCCTATGGTGCAATCTCTCTCTCTCTCCATGCTGCTGCCTGCATGTCCGCAGCTGCTTGTACCAAAAAGGAGCGTGACAGTCAAGAGCACTCTCTTTACAGCAAAATCTGGGGACCAAAACGTCCCCAAAAGTATATTGCACAATTAACTGACAAAACAAACAAAAATCCCGACTGCTCAACTTGAAGCAATCTTAGTCAACTGAGGGCACTCCAACTGATGAATCGAATCTCTGACTTTTAGGGTCAGCCCTCCTCAGCTTGCTTAGAAACTCGACAGAGGTGGTACCTTCTTTCCACAACTTTTGGAAAATCAAAGAAGAACTGTTTCCAGTGAGTTGAGCTGAGTCGAGCCATGCCGTGCTGTGCCATGCTGGCACCATGCAGCAGCAATGCCGCCTATCCTGTTCAGGGTAATAGAGGGCTGGAGGCTGTCCCAGCTGTCTTTGGGCTAGTTGTGGGGAACACCCGTGACAGGTGGCATGCAACAAATACACATCAGATATTATGTGAATCATTATTTAGCATGCTGTACTTCGCTGATGTGCTTGGGAGGCAGTGTGCTTGAAAATAACTAGTTTGTATGACATGTTGTGTGACCGCATCTGAAGGCAGGAGTGTTTATAGCTGTTCCCACACTCGAAGGCGAGTCGAGAAGTTTGCCATCGCAGCCTTCTCCTCACCGCATCACACTCCTCCCTGATCTCCCTTCAAGACGGTGTTTTGCATGTCTAAGGCTCGCGTTACGATAGAAACAAAGTGGTTATCTGAGCATGTCTGAAGACACAAGTCTGAAGACACTGGAGGGTGGAGTGAAAAGCCTGCTGTCATGAGAGGAGGAAGATGCAGCATTACAAATATAGGGATAACAGCGCACAAACGCAGTCTTGAGAGAAAAGTTCAAACCCTGTCTCACCTTCGCACTGCAGAGTTGTCAGACACAGTTTTGATGTCAGAAAGATGTTCAGGGAGGGGGTTTCTGAAGCTTTCGACCAACTGACAAGCAGTTCTATTAGAGTATACAGCCTCCTTAAGTATGCTTGATGCTGCAAATTATACAAACGGGGATAAGGGCTCACACTAACTGAGCCTGCACATCAGGGGAGGCATGCTGACTAAACTGCTGAAAAAGGCGCAAGAGAAGCAGCTGAGGGGATTTTTATGACAGTAAACAGCATCCCAGACTATAAACTCATTGAGCCGCTGCAGCAAAGGTGCACCTTTAGTTTTCCTCCTTCAACTTGGCACATTAAATGTGCTTTTTTAGGAGTCTACAAACTGATGTTAAACAGCTATTGGCTCAGACGGGATTCTGTATGTAAAATATTTAAATCTATCTTTGCATGTGTGTTTCCTGACATGAGCTTTTATTAACATTTATGCGCACATTTCTGTGTTTAAACATACTGTATAAATTGTGGTATTTGTTGCTGATTGGTATGTATTATCTGCATCATAAAGTATCTGCAGATTCTCTCATTCGCTAGTGTAATTTTGAGCGCAGCTGTTGTAAAGCTAGCTTGTATACAAAGAAAACAACATTGCACTTTAACTCGATAACTAAATATATTTTTCTGACTGTATTTCATTGGGCGACTTGTCTAACATGTACTTTAGTAGAGAAGCAGGTAGACTGACACTATGCTATAATAATAAACTTTATTTATGTAGTACCTTTCATACAAGAAATGCAGCACAGAGTATTTTACAATAAAGGGCATTTTAAGTGCAGATTGCTTCACATGAAAACCGACCGAATGAACATAAAACAGGCCAACAATTCAATATAAAAGGACATTTAAAAACAAAAGGTTTTAAAAAAAATTCAACAATTTTTATTTTGAAGTGGTGGTGATTTAAGATCCAATTAATCAAAATCACAAAACACAATTTATTTTGGCACGTTTTTTGGGCCACTGACATCAGCAATAATCAGAGCCTATAAATCCTGACAGACGCAGAATCGCCAATGAATATTGATCAAACTAAATGCGCATCTTTCTGCTTACCTCAGAACTTCTTCCCTAGAGTTAACTCCACTGAATTCTGAGGCCCATCATCTCCTTTTTACACACTTTATTATTGATAGTCAAGTTAACTCTTCACGCAGGCCAAACCGAGCGTCAGTCCGCTGAGAAATGTCCCCGTGCTCCTGGTTCTGTAAGCTTGTATACTAGTATAGTATTGATATAAAACACAGAATGGTCACAAATGTAAGATCAGAACCATTCACGATATGCGATGTAAACCTTTTTTTTCAATCATGAAAGATAAATTAATCATTTCAGAACTATATATATATGTCTAAAACACTTTCTTCACAGAAGTACCCTCTTGTAGACCGTGTTAACGTGTTTTCAATTACCAAGCATACAACTAAAGAAACTTCTTGACAGTTTTCCATCAGTGAGAACTGCATTAAGCTCCGCGTTTCCCTCCCTCTTTTACCTTTTTTAATCACAGCCGAGCCCTTATCAAGTGGGCTGCACCTTAAAAGCAGTCTCCCCTTTTCTTCTTTGACTATCTCAGCTTCAACAGCACCATTTATTTTGCTGTGAAGACAAGCCAATCTTGTTTTGTGTGTGTGTTCCCTTCCTCAAAAGCTGCCTGGCTTACCTGTATCTCCAGCTTCCATCAACCTCCTGATGAAACCCATACTGGCCCTTCTGCTGATAAGGTAAGCCAGGCAACGAGATATATCCATCATTCACCTACTTAACACACACACACACACGCTTACCTGTGAGTGTGTGTGGAGGTGTGTGTTTGTGTAGTGGTGGTGGGGAGGTTATACTATAACAAGATTAGGATTAGAAATGTGAATGAAATCACACCCTCTGCTGCCACCCAAGTAATCAAACGGCCTCAAACAAAAGAGCAGTTCATTTAGTGCCACTAATTCCTGCTTGGTGGCTTCACAGTATTGCAGTCTCATTATTCTATTAACCCCCACGCCGCCTCCACCGAACCACACACACACACACGCACAAATGCACAAAACCACATAAATTGTGTTGTGGGACTGCTGCCAAAGCGGAGCCTGGGTTCAGCTGGGTAGTTAATCATCTCCTATAGCATGTAATTCTTGTAAACAATGTTTGTTTGCGCACCAAGAGAGCGCCCCCCCCCCACCCCAGGCTCTAGTTAGCTGTGATGCGGCGGGGTAGCTGGGAATAGTAGTTCATGTGCGTGAGGGCCAGAGGTCACAAGGTGTTCATAATTGACTCCCCGTGCCAAGTAGGAGTGGAAGCATGGAAAATAACTTGTGGAATTGGTCGTTTTGATGGTGCTCCTAGGGGGGCGTAGTGGCTTGGAGCGTGAATATAAACAGAAATATTAATTACGCTCAGGAGAAGCGCGGTAATACCCGTGTGGGCAGGTGTAGTTGCATTAACTAGACTTGGTCCATCTGTGCTTAAAAAAAGGCAGCAGACCTTTCGATAACCCGCCTCATATCAACGTTAAACCCGCCGAGACCTTTTGAATGATGCAATTCCTTCTGCAATCTCTTGATCGGTTTCCACGGTCACTGTGTACACAAGGTCATTTAGTTCCTGATCAATAGCTTGTATCGAGCCTACACTCCCCGCACCACCCCTTGTGTTTCTGAAATGGCCGTTAAATCGATAGGAACAAATGAAATTAAGCTCCTGGGCGGCTTGGAGGAGCAAATGATCTTTCTGTGATTAATAACACACTGTAAACGCATCTGCGCTGGGCACATCACATCAGAGAGTGTTTCCTCGCCTCGGCTTGTTTCCTCGGGGTAAGACTAAGAGAATAAAGCTGTGGTAATGGTGTTTGTCTGGGGAAGCACCATTTGGTAGAACGTTGAAACAAGAACAAATGGTTTTGTTTGTACAGATGTAAGTATGTTACTTTTTAGGGACTAAATTAAGAATGATTAGGGTGCCAAAAATCTTTTAATATCAGAGAAGATTCACACACCTTGAAGACACCTCAAAGATTTAAGGGGCAAGCTTGTGCTTTGCTGTTGGAAAGTGTTTACAGGTGTTTGTTTTGGACGTTTCGTACAAAGCAGGATTAGAGAGAAAAGTACAAGCTACATCCTGCTGATACTGATCTGTAAAACAAAGCATAATTAGTATGTATTGGAAGAGGACTGTCATGGCTCACAGCGAATCCCACTTTATGAAATTCCCCAACCCAAAGTTGGCACCTAAAGATGCGACATCGTGATGTTAAGTCTGATACTCGAGCTCTGAGGCACATCGCAAAACTGTGACGAGTGACGTCTGAACTGCTGCCTTTGAGCTTCAGTGTGTGAAAATCGTGTAACTCAAGACATTTAAAGCAATCTACTGTCTCTTTATGTCAGTGAGCAAAATGAAATTGTCACCACATTAAGTTCACGATGAGTTCACTGAGTCACACATAGTCTCTGTGGGTTGTTATAGCGGTTTAGTTGAATAGAAAGCATTTCAATAAATAGAGCCAGTAAGAATAAAAGTTTGTTCTCAGCTGCGACATATTATTATTAAAGTTTTTTATATCACCAATTAAGTTATAGGGTCTCAAATAAATAAATAAAACAATAAGATAAATAAACATTAAGTCATAAAATGAATGTGGACGGAGGATTCTTTTGAATAGGCCAATATTACTGATTTTTTCCATTCTGCCTTTTTAAAAATGCCCTCCTCATGTCCCTAGGGTTGTGCAGGATAGAAAGCTCCGTCCATGTCCATATACATATCTAACATTGAGCATAATGAACAGAACAAAAAAGAAAAGCCTGATTCCAGTGTCTGAATATTTATAAGAATCCCCTTTTTGAAGCTTGAGCAAATTGGTTTGATTTCTTGAAAAACATGAGGGGAAGGCACTGAGCAACTTAACAAGGTATGGCACTAAAATTAGCACCAAAAAAAAAGCGTTAAAAGTGCTGAAAATAAAATAAGAATTGTTAGATTTTTTTTATTCTGTAACATAATTTTGAATATTTAATTATAATTATGAATATAGTTTTGTGGACAGTTTTCCTAGTTTTCTCTTTCTTCTAAAAAAACAACAACATATAATTTCAGATGTTTTTCTTGTAAACTTTTACTAATTTCTTGCAATTAATAGGACATTTCTTGCCAAGTTGCTCACCGCCTTTTCCCCCCATGTTTTCGAAAGACATCAAACCAATTTGCTCAGGTCTACAAAGGGTTAAACAGCTTTTAAAAGGCGTCTGAATACAGCACAATAAAATGGATGTCAATCTAGGTTTCAAAGGGTTAAAGTCCATTGCTTTTTGAAAGGGAGCACTTGCATTATTAAGGTCTTATATTATCATTATATCAGTAATAGTGTTTATTGCAATTATTTCTGGGACAAAGTATCATCCACCAAAACTAGTTATCATGGTGGGCTTAAATCCAGATTTTCAATGTGGCACAGAGACAATATTTGTTATTTTTGGTTGTGGTATTTTTACAGGATTTGTAGGCAACGGAAAAAATATGAAATATTATCCTTAAACCATAGAATGTAACTGTGTTGCTGTTGATAATACTTTTATTCTTCTTACTAGTTCTTCCTTCACACAACTTTCCCGGGGACCACTGCTTGCTGCGTCCTCAGCAGTTGGCTCACAGTAATAATACATCTTTGATGCTGAGGCATGTTTGTGCCAGCCATGAGAATTTCCTGCCAAGGCTGAATCAGGCAGAGGCTAGTCAAGCTATGTTGAATTGCTTTTCAGGAAATTTGCCCGGGGCATGATTTGCGGTTTTTACCATCATAAACCATTCTCCTCTGTGCTTTCGATACAGTGCTTAGGAAACAAGAATTGAACAAGGCATTAGTTGCCCCGTCTTTCTCTGTGGTGTAAGATGTAGGATTTGTGGTGTTTGTCCGTGAAGCCCGCTTGTGTTCCTACAAGAAGGAACGTTTCAAAGGCCATGGTTAAAAAAATATATACAGCAAGAGCAAGCCGGGGCTGATTTGCAAAGGAAACAGCAGTGAGTCTAGCATATAATTTATAGATATCCAGCTGTATGAATGCACACTAAGCTGTAACCTGCCATTACATGGAATCAAATAGAGTTTTGCACAACCTTCTGAGGAATGTGACCATTTCCAAGAACCCACACAGTAGAGTCTCGACAGAAGAGCCAGGCATGCAGGGTAAGGCGACTTGTATAGGGCCCAATGATATCCGTTTATACCTATCTCCATACAAAATTTAGTTTAATTTTTATCACCAAATTCCATGTTTTCCATTAAAATTTTTCTTAATTCTCTGTTCTATGATGTAAGCACATTTTATTATTGAGTGTTTAATCAGACAGTTTTATTAATCCTGCCAGGGCAATTTGTTTGTACACACACACAGTAACATATAGACACATAAATAGATTAGTAATAAATTAAAAGAAAATATGCAGACGAGTTCAATGGAAAAGAGTAATCTATAAATAGAATAAAATGAAGTTTGATTAGCAATAAAATCAGTAAAAACAATAGCGAATTTTTTGTTTAATTCTTTTTTAAAATTTTTATTCACAATTTTCCTCAGAGGGTTTTGCACATACAACATCCCTCTGTCCTTGAACCGTCACAAACACATGCAATAGATGTCATGTACATGGTGTACAGTTGTATTTCTCTGTTTAAAAACAAAAATTGGCGTGACAATATTACTTTTCTTCACATTTTGTGGATATCTTTTTTTGTATTTCTTAGTCTGAAAATCAGAAAGGGGCTGTTAGCGCCACATACTTTATACCGTCATATACTGTATACCCTGGTAACATTTCAGGAAGGTAAGAAATATTACATACCACCCAAGCCTATTTGACAGTTGATTTCATTTTTATCATTCAATTCTGCATTTCCATTGGTGTAATACTGATGCAACCTTTATTTGAACCTTAAAACTTCACTACATAATCTATACAGGTCATGCACTAAATTTCTCTCTCTTCCTGTCCTTTTTTTCTTCTTTTTTTTTTTCAAAATGCCATCATCATTATCACTTCATTAAATCAGAATGGTCTTTTTCATGTATTTTCACAAGCAATTGATTCTGCTGCTGGTTGCCAAGAGAGATGGCAGAGCCTGTTGGTTTGGGTCCCGTGAGAGCTCAGAGTCACGGCACGGCTGTGGCCGAACCACCCGCCGATATGTAGTTTGCTTTTTTCTTTCAGACATGCTGTAGAACTCTCTCTTTCTGCAGCTGCACAGATGGGTTGTACTCTTTTATTCATAAGGGCTACACTAACTTTGATCTGGCTTTGCATTTGCAGCATGTGTCAGATCGAGATAGAGGGGAGAGTGGGATGGGAGGGGAAAGAGCGGTGAGGTGGAAGCAGAGTGGGAGGTTGTCCTACTGGCCAGACACCCTAACTGCTCCCTGTGCCTCTTTTCTATGCTCCTCAGTTCCTGCGGGCACTGTGCGCTTTCTATTATGCATGAGTGTCATAACCAGTACAGTCGATCCGCTGGCCACAGACACAGAGCAGACATCCCCACAGCTGTACGAGGGAGGATTTTGTTTGATATACAAAAAGGAAATACATACTGTCGCATGGACTTTTGGTATCTTTAACAACAGTGACAAGCTCTAACTTTAAGACGGGTAATTTGAATCCCTGGATGTTCATAGCAGCCATGCTCAGCGCTGCTCCCCTGAGTTACTCTTGCAATATGTTTTCAAGTATATGTGCATTGTGGTAATTTTTGAAACAGTGGCTTCTTTGATTTCAGACAGAGGTAGATGAAAGCACGTTTCACATTTTAGTTGCTGCCTTCGATTTTGCTGACTGAAAAGGCAACCCTGGGAAGTTTATCAAATAGCTAGCCAGCTAATTAATTGTGTGCCTTAGCCTTAACGTCAGCTCTGAGTTGGTTGAAATCTCTGTTTCCGGCTAACTTTTTGATGTCTCCATCAGACTCATAAAAAAATTAGAACCATAATTATGAATTTGATGACTGCTTTAATTATAACATGCATTAATGCCAAAAAGGGCTAAAGGCTAAAAGCAGAAATAAAGTTTAGAGCTAGTTAGCCTCAAGTGCCTCCAGGGCTGAAAAATGAAGGCAACGTTGAAGTGCCAAAAACAACAGTTCCTCAAATGGCAACTTGAAGAACCTCTTGTGAAAATGCCCAATTTTAAAGCAGAAATAAACATGTTCAGCCTGGTTTTAATCTATCTCACATATTTACATTTTATTTCGACTTGAAGTTGCATAAAATTAAGGGCATGTTCACCCTGAGTGACAGGCTGTCTGCAACACTCATAGGTCAGATCATTTTTTGGCTCTGAAAATCCAAGATGGCGACAGCCAAAATTACAAACTCGAGGCTTCAGAATGTGAGTCCAAAAGTGGCGATCTCCATTAGTTTTTTGGTTACCTCTGTAACATTATACAAAACATTTTTGCTTCCTAGTTAGCATCTAACAATATTTTTTGCTTTTATATGTGAAAAGCTTAAGAGTATACAGACGAACCATCGTGTTTAACAAATGTATCTTGGGTCATATTTCCCAAATCATATTACAATTGCGGCCTTTTAACCGTGTTCACGGGAAGTGATAATATTGAACGCCTGATGTGGTTTTCACGACCTTGTAAGTGGGAATTTTCTAAGAGCTGAGTTTACGACTTTGTGTACACGACATAAACACGAGTTCAAGAGTTTCATTTGAATGCAGTGCAATAAAGAACCAGACAAAGCCCCATTTTTTATGATAATTAACTATAGGCCTTGGAAGTAAAGCTTGGTCACTACAGATAGTTAAGTACCTTCCATGCACAGTGTTTTTTTCAAGTACTCGCATATTTTTGAGTTTGGGACACTTGAATATAATTGAGCATCACTTATGTGCTTTTTTCTACTATGAAGTCGAAATTTCTGCTGTGATAAAGGCCTTTTAAAGCTTGACAGGGCTGCTGTGCCTAATTTGCTGAGTTATGATTGGACAATCTTTGTTTGGGAGAGAGATTTAGTGAATAGTTTGTTAATCTCAAGTTTGCATGACAGCATTCAAAAAGAAAGCAGGGTTGCAGAAAGCCCCAAAAAGGGAAAGGATTTGATTTTTAAAAAAATTAATTTCATCTCTTATATTTACAAGGACGGGATCTATTTTTGTTTCTGCCCTTAAAGAATGTAAGAGTATGTGATTGAGTTTAAAAATGCTAAATACTGCCCTGATCATTTACAGCATGTTGTGTGTGTGTGTTTGCCTGCATGTGCTGTGGTGGGGCCTGAAGAGAGAAATGGTTTTCTTCTGTGCTCTAAGCCCAAGCCCATTTATTAAGGTGTGTTTATCATTCATAGTGACCCAGGTTAAGTGTCCTGAGAATTATATTTAAGGCTGCGGGTCCCAGTTGGCAATTAAGTACAATTCATTACAGCAGACACACAGGCCCTACAGGGGGAAACACAAGAGCCGCGGCAAAACACTGTAGCAAGCAGGTGAGAGAGAAGCCGAGGAACGGAGAGTGCGAGATTGATACGAAACAGGAGGGACGTGTGTAGGAGGTGACCAATGTGAGAAAAGAGGCAGATTGTTTGTGTTGGAGAGGAAGAGTATTGAAATAAATGAAAACAAGATTTTTTTGGTGTACAGAGTTGAATCAGAAAGAAGAGTCTGGCAATATTTACCAGCGGTGGCTCGGCTGCAGCCTCACCTGATGGTGAGGTCTGTCGGCACTGGAGCTCCTTTCACAGAGAATTTCATGCCTTTCATTTGTTGCATTTTTGATGTTGAGAATATAAGATGTTCTGGGATTTTCTTGCCCTGCAATGCTGCTACTTATTGAATATGTGACCCCCAGCTGGTAAGGGTGAACTCTTCAAAAGGCTTTTTTTTTTTTTTTTTTTGTTTATTGTATGAACCATACCTAAAGCACTCGAACTAACTGAATTACTCATTCGCAGAAATGTATTTATTTCCCTTCAGTGCTTTTGGTATAAACTTTGTGTTTCATGTTTTTTGAAGTATTAATATGACTTTTTTTTTTATCTAGAAAAATACGGGGTGCTACTCTCTGTGGCTGCGTTATGTAACTCATTTCCATAGGTCCCATGTTTGCTGATGTAAACTCACACAGCCAGATTTGCTGAGCACTTTGGATCTAATTTGTCACATATTATAAATCTGGCGCCATGCGTGTTGTTTATCAAACAGGCGCACTGACTTGGAAGTACACTTCCTGCCATCTGATGTGCATTTTGCATGTTTAGTGGTTTAGTGGTTGGAAGATTATTAATTATATATGTCTTTGGTATTGCAACATAAGCACAATAATCAGTGTTGTAGCTGCCTTGTTGTGTTTTTGCCTCAGTGGGCATTTGCAGTATGCACACAATTGGGACATATTACTACGTCATGAAGCTAGACCCTTAACATTGACCCTGTTTCTCATATGTTACCATGGAGATAAAACATAGCTATTTGCCAAACATGGCAGAGATGGAGGTCAACCCAGAGACCCCTGCTGTTGTTACTTTGCAATGTTTAACTTTTAAGTTAAAGTTATAACTGCATGCATTGTGGATTCTAACATTTTAGACACATTTAAAAAGCGTACATATGCATTTCTCCTATCATTTTTATTTTCATTTTTTTTGTTGTTGGTAATCTTTATGATTATTTTGTACACTTAAAGTATTCATACTCCATCCAACTGGTCATAAGTCACTCTAATGCGCTGTCATCCATCATTGCGGCGTCTGTCAGCTTTCAATCAGCTGTCAATCAGCTGTCAAGATGTGACATATCCTCCGCTGTGCAGAGGATTGTGGGTGAGAATAGGCAGAAATGCATGCCGGCTTGCATTCTGCAAAATCCAAGTGGATGCAGTAGAACATCCTGTGTTTTTTTTGGGACATTCTAAATAGTACTATATAGTACGTTACTATGCGTACTGGAACGCACAGTAGGTCAATAATATGGCTGGACTGCGTATGACATACTAAAGGGCTCTTTATTTGAAAAATGAAATTGCGGTCACAGACTTTTGCTCTTATAGTGCTGGCCAGGCTGTTGCGGTACAGCCAAAAAAATCATGTAAATACATCTTAAAAAAGCAGGAAAGTAGATCAAAGTTCTTGCTTGTACGACAACCACAACCTTCACCGCTTCATAATACTCACCTCCCGCCCCTTGCATAATGTATCCCTGAACAACGCTGAATTTTTAACCCCTGTATGGTGTAGAAAGAAATAAGAAATATTTTACATAATGTATAGCAAATGACTTATTTAAATGGCGAAAGTGCCACAAAAGAATTTGTGAATGTTGACAAAAGTTTTAAAACCAAAAATCCTAACATTTTATTTATTGATTTTTTTTCTGAAGAAAATGACAACTAAACTAAAGCAGTGAATTTACTGAATAATTTTTCCACTGAAAAATCCCCCAAAAGCACATTTTTGTCAAACTAAGTGCAATAATATAACCAACAGTAGACCACTGATGTGTGAAGTGATTTTGGAGACACTACACTATTTTATTGTAAGCAACAAGAGACCTTTGACTATTGAAGAGACCACTTTGTAAGAGTAAAGTTATTTAATATTTTTGTAGTAGCTCTTTTTGGTGTTTTTATGTGTGTATTGATGAAAACTAAGTTGTAATTTGTTTAACTTACAGCAGTTACAGGGAAGTTCAATCTTTGAATATCCTTCCAACGTTACTAAACAGATTTAGTGAGACATCTGGCCATGCATGCTGCAGTCTGTCCAACAAAATCACCAAAAATGTCAATCGTCAGCTGTTCAAGTCTTTATTTTAAAAGTTTCCACCTCTGCAGGCATGTGCACTTGTGCATAGTTAAAAAAGAAAAAACATGGGTTGCAAAACAAGGCGTCAAGGTTATTGTTTTACATTATTCTCTTCTCTGATTAATATGCATTGGTAGCTGTATAGAGTATTTACAGGTGATATTAAACCTGATATTGCTGTCCAAGGTGCTGTAGGAGTTGGCCTTCAGGACATCCAAAGCCCAAAGTCTTCTCACGCAACATTCCCAATTCAGTCCTACATTCAACATAATGTGAACAGCGCTGCGTGTGTGAGGAGCTATTAATTTTACTCAGAATGAAATCAATAAAATCGAGCTCCCGTTGGAAGCTGAATTGCATTGTATCTGGAGCGCCTTATAGCACCAATTCCGCCCAAAAGTAAACAAAACATTAAAATGAAGAAAAATCTTAATTCAATACAAGCCTTGTTTCGTCTATTCATTTCACAAATGTTTTCTGAATTATTTGAACACTCCATTGATCTCATTGTAAACAGGCTTCAGTGTATTCATAGAGCCTTCTTTGTGATGAAAAGTTGGTGTTTTTTTTAGAAGTGTTGCTCTTGTAAAACTTACTGAGTCTCCCTCCTCTTTACAGATTCCTCAAAGGCCCTTTCTGGTGAGTGTGAAAACGAATTGCACTGATCACAGCTTGCATTATTGTGAGACAAAATCACATCTAACCATACAGTTCATGAATGCCACACTTTAAATACCTGTTTTGGAAACCTACCACCCCTTCCTCCTTTTATTCTTCCTCTGCCTCACCTTCCTTCCGGCTTCTCCATGCTGTAATTATTCATTCATTCAGCTCTCTCATTGCATGCACATTGGCTAAGAGGTGCTGTAATCAGTTTTTTGATGGAAGGCATTTCCCCTGTAATCCAACAGAGCATATGCCAGGTCTCACTCTGGGTCTTTTCATATGGGAGCAGAAGAGGCTGTGCCTCTGGAGGCTTAGCATTCTTAATCTCAATGGCTTTTTGCATTTCCTGCCGTCACTGTCAACACTCCATGCCTTCTCTACAAAATGCCACACAAAGCAGAGTGTTTGAGGTGCGATCCAAAGCTCTTCTAGGTTATCAACACTCTGAGGTTCTTTCTCACTCAAAGTGTTCTGTTGATATTGTAATACAGCCTTAATAATTGACTTTTCCTCTTGTCGTTAAGTAATCATTTAGCTAACAAGACTCAGAGAGTGCAGCCTCGCCCGCAGCTCTGCGAGGCTGCACTTAGGCACAATTGTGCTTTCAACTAAATGGTAACATCAGCATACTAACACACTTACAATTACAACACTAATACGTTGATTAGCAGGTACAGTGGAAACCACTCCAGTGTTTCCCGCAGAAGTAGAATCTACTTGTGGCAGTAGTGTACGTGTCTGAATTAAAATGTTTGTGGGTCTGTGAACGCAGCGCAGGTGGAACTCTTGGCGGTGGAAGTCAACTTTTAGACTTTTAGTTTCACTTACAGTGCACCTGGTGTTTACTGCTCCGTATGAACCCAGAGCACGCTTTGCGCTCCGACAGTGTAGTGCAATGCATAACAGAATGATGTTTATTCCAACAGTGCTCCTAATGATGGGTCCATCTTCAAAAATATAAAATCAATTTCTTGCAGCAGATATTTTGATCGTGGCGGGCTGTCACAAATAAATGAATGTGTGGGAAATCCTGCACTCGTAGTGATCACAGTCACAGTGATCAACCCCTTTATCATTAGAAAAGCTTCAGACAGATGAGTTTCAATACAAATGCTGTTTACATAATTTGCATTGCATGAATACTCAACTTGCTTGCCGTGCTGCAATATGACAGAAGGTCAGTTAATAAACCAACATTAAGAATATTAATCAGTATATAGCATAATAAATTAACGTTTGCTGTCCTCACTCATCTTTGTCAAGAGGGAAATCCAGTCACCGTAGAACCGCAGAGATCAGGTGTAAACAGTTGTTTCCAGGATTTAAAGACATTCAGGGCTTAACCCAGACCAGTGTTGGGGTGGTGGTGGTGGTGGTGGTGGTGGGGGGGGGGTCTTGAGGTCCGTTTCTGGCACTCTACTTGATATACAAGCTTTATTTGGATGTTTTTCATGCACTGTGGTACCTTATTTACATTCAGAGTGCAATAAAAAATCCCAGTGTGAATCAGAAAATGGTCAGCAGGTCACCTGGCACCCTACCGTGGGCCAAATCTGCCCCTTGGGGCTGTAAGTGGAGTATCACTGTCTTATAGTAATTAAGAAGTCCACTTTCAGTGTTGATTTGGGGTCTCTCCCAACATGACAGCATATGTAAATAAATAAATAAATAAATAAATAACATAGGTAATTCTATTTTTTAGCTTTAATCCCACAATGATCCTCTGCCTTGGGGTAACCCATCTACTTCCAGCTGGCTACCTGAGGCTGGAACTATGTGCATCATGGCGGGAAAAAGACAGTAATTTTCTCTCATTGAAAAATGTAGTTTCCTCGAACAGGCACATGCCGTTTAAGCACCTAATGAAACAGCTTTATTGTAGTTAGAAACACTCAATAAAAATTCAGTAAATAGTGGAGCTCTTTCTTTCATTACTTTATATTCATTTAATAAATAAACAAATGTCAATTAGATAGTAATCTGCATGAGAAATAAAGACTATATATATATTCTGCAGGGTTTTCCACCTGCACACAGTTATTTATTTCTAGCGGGCCACTGCAATTAAAACATTTTCCAAGACATATACATTTTTTAGTTTATTTATTAATACATATCTGCCGTGCTGCTCATTCATTGCACCACACTCTTAGAGTATTGAGCATACTGTTGTCACAGATGGAGCAGCAGAACACCAGGAGCATTCATTCATTCATTCATTCATTTTCCGCTTGTGCTCGTAAGGGTCGCGGGGGGGGGCTGTAGCCAATCCCAGCTGTCATTGGGCGGAGGGCAGGGTACACCCTGGACAGGTCGCCAGACTATCGCAGGGCCGACACATATAGACAGACAACCGTACACGCTCACAGTCAAACCTACGGGCAATTTAGAGTCACCAATCAACCCGACCTGCATGTCTTTGGACTGTGGGAGGAAGCCGGAGACCCCGGAGAGAACCCACGCAGACACGGGGAGAACATGCAAACTCCACACAGACGGGCCCCTGACACCAGGAGCAGTGAAAGTGAAAAAGTGAAACTTTAGCATTCATTGTGGCGGGTCTAAAAGTTTACATTCACTCACCCTGCACTCTTCTTCTCCTCTCATCCATCAATATGATCAGTGAGCAATTGTCCATGCCGTGACTCAAACTGCTGCTGACGGATAAAACAACTCATGATGAGTTCTGACTGCGCTGCGTTCAGAGACTCCCAAAAATGCCACAGAATGATAAATAAAAGGGACACATGCACACAAGATAAAAACACAAACAAACAAACAACAAAAACAATAACAATTAAAAACATTTTTCTTTTGGTGTTTGTTGACACATGTTAGCATGCAAACATTGACTAATTGACAATGCGCATAAGGTACAGTCGAGGCTAATGGGAATATCATTAGTTTTACATGCATTTTGTCATAAGTATTGGACAAAACTAGACATTGAGTTAATTTCCCCATACCACACACTTCAGGAGATCAGGAGAAGTATTCATTGAAAATTGTGGGATGTATGTGTCTGGATCAAAGTGGTGGACCGGCTGATGCTGCCAGCATGACTCCAAATGAATTAAACTATGTATTTTGATGTTATTCTTCTTCGGACAAGTTATGACTGTTGTTCCTAAACTTTTCCTGGATCACTGCTGGCTGAAATTGCTAAGATAAACACAGACAGTGAATAAACAATGCTGCTCTTGCATATTACAGCCCGCATATTGGAGACTGTCATTACACTGATGGCATGCATGACTGTCAAATCATTAATATTGCTTTCCTGCCATGTACTTATTTGCAAAAGGCTGAGGTAGCAGAGAAGACACAGCTAACAGTCGTCTGTTTCTGCTTTCTAAATGGAAACAAAGTAGCTGCTACAACATTAATGATGTCTCCAACTGTCAGAGATGTCTCATGTTTTAGTTTACTGTTTTGCAAAGTGTGGATAGATACTGCTTCTATTAGTGCGTGCTGTTGATGCTGCAGTTCTGTATTCAGCTCTCCAGACTCTACCTGCCTGCTCCTTCTGCTGCCACACATCACTTCAGGAAACTGATGAACTGTACCGACCTCAGATTAACCTCCGACCCCGTCTTTCTTTTTCTGCAATCCCAGGCCATCACTGGAGGTGAGTCATGCACTCACACGCTTGGCACATGGGAACAAGTGCGCACACACACACCTACCTACACATTCTGTCTTTCTCACACACACAGTCAAGTGGAATTGCTCATTGACAGGGTTATAGAGAGGTTTAAAATCCACCTGCCCTCCACTGTCAGAAGGGCCATGCTAAGTCTGAAGTTTAACAGACTCAGACAGGCTGAGCTCTTGGAGCAGTAGGGAGAATATTTCAGGACATTCAAGTGTAAACTCTTTTAATTCTCTCCAGTCGAAATGGTATTTGAAAGTTATCCTTACAGCCATTCACTAAAATAGAACAAAATAAGATGCTTCATGAAAATACACGTATTTATTGAATTTTCAACCCGTTTTCAACCACAATGTGTCAAATCCAACACACAGGGCACCTTCCCAGTCGGCATCGGGCATCAGTATGATGTCAGAAAGACTTTGGACTGATGCATTGGATGGATGTTTAATTTTGGTTATTAGGCAGACGATATTTTAAATGCTAACTTTATAATTTCACGTGTGGATGATAACATTATGATATTTTGCTGACGTTGGCTTCTGTTGTCCAAATCGTGCAACTAAAATGTTATTTTATGTCAAAATGTTGTTGGCATGAGACTTTTGAGACTTTTTTCTTGCCTGTGTGTCCTTGTGTATCAGTCTGTCTCACCTCTTTAAATTTGGAGGTTTTTGTCGGTCTGTATACCCAGGGTAGGCAAAGCTCTTCATTTATTACCTCAGCAGCACTTTGTGGAGTTTTGAGTTGCAGGATGGATAATTGACCAGTCGATCCAATCACACCTGTTTAGATCAGTGGATGAGAGAAGCTGCTGTTTGTGAGTGAAAGCATTTTTTTTTTAGAAACATCGCAATGAAAGGTTAAGTTTCACCTTCGTTAAGTCTGATGTTCTGCTGCTGTGTCTGTACCCAGAGTATGCTCTGTACCACAAGAATGTGGTGCGATGAATGGTGCAATGCTCCAAAAATAGAAAACCAAAATGTGGCAGCAGACATTTTAATTGTGGTGGGCTACCACAAAAAAATGAATGTATGGGAAACCTTGGCATTAGTGGCCAGCTGGATAGCAAGTCACTATGAGTCGCACTGAGCTTTCAGCTCACTCCAATTTGATCGTGACTGCAGGAATAAGGTAGCAGAGGTAGATGTTTGTATCCCATGTAAAACCAAAAGTCAACTTGAGTCTTTTTAACCATGTAATGTAGTTACTGTATCACGTCTTGTTGCATACTCATTCAGGTTCAGTGTCTTGCATCGGGACCCTTCACCAGGACATTGCTTACACTGGAGCCTCAACTTGGGTCCAAGAATTGACATATATTTTCTAAATCCAGATTAGCAGTTTTGGCAAAGTCTACTTTTGGCAAAAAATACTGGAGTGTCTCGGTGTGACGGTGTGATAATACACATACAAATACATTTGACTCAACTTTAAATATGCATATACCTGATCTAATTGAGTAAAAGTAGAGATTTTTTAAGATTATGATCACAACCCACATCTCCTGTGAGAATGATGATCAGTGAAAAATCGGTGTTGGCAGAAATGCAATCTGTGGTTTGTGTGTTAGCATAGATCATTAACTGTGTTCCCTGAGGGGAAAAACAAAATATCACTTTGCATTCAGATGAATGTATTCATTATTTCCTTTCAGATTATTTATTATTTCCTACTATGTTTTTAAGTCTCATTTAATCCTAATGCAGCTGTAGTTTATGGTATCCTTGTTTAAATCATTATTCAAGTAAGCTTATGCGCTTGTTTAACTGTGCTGACAAATAAGAAGCACAGTGTCTACCCAGGCTTAAGAAGCAGAGTTTTGGCACCAGACTTGGGCTTCTGAGTAATCATTTATCTTCAGATTTTATATTTTTAGGACAGACATCAGTTTCTAGGAGCGGGAAAAAAACAGGGAAAAAGTTATAGTAGTTTTAGTCCAATTTTGAGGCAATTTTGAGCAATGTGGTGACTAAGAATTCGATTATCAACTCAAGACCTTGGAGAGTTGCAGTAGAGAGCTCTTCCAATACATTTATAATATAAATTCAGATATCAAGTACATCTAGCTTGAACCAATGCAGTCTAGTACACTAATTCGGCAATAAAGTCTGGATGCATTGAGAATAATGTTCAGTTTTTGCTAAAACAGTGTCGCAAATTTGCTTTTAGGGGCTTTAAGTTGATTGAACTGAATGATCATTTTGTAGGATTTAGTTTGCAGAGCCATGTATTGTTTATGGCATTATTTTATCCAGCCCATTTAAGACTGGACAACGTGGAGAAAATAAAAAATCTCAACAAACTACTTCATTATTGATACTTCAACAATATTGTAGGGTTGATGATATAGTGGATCACAAAATATTTGCAATGACATTTTTGATAAATAATCATCTCTAATGTGAATATTATGACTAAGTTGGTAAAGGCAAATAATAAGACAACTAGGAGAGTTTTGTACATTCATAAAACATTACTTTCTATAGTGTAGCCTTAAAAACCAGAAAATGATAAGCACTTACAACATAGCGATGTCCAAATTTTAGAAGAATTCTAGTTTCATATCATCACATTGGTATAATATTGATATTTTGCCCAGCCTTAAACCAGTGTTCATAGGATAAAGATATGCTTAGGATAAATAAGAAATGCCTCTCTGTATAATATTAGGCGCACCTAGTAAACTGGCAACCAACTTCATATCAGCATAAGGTACCCAACATTTGGCAAGTTAAAGAAATAGTTTAACACAACAATCTTGGTTGTTTAATCTATGTAGAAACATGTAAAAACGACCAGTTCGGGCTTTATTAAGGTTATGGTATATTGGCTGCAGCTTTTAACAAACAGATATAAATCACTTGTTATTGATCTCATCTAATTTCTCCCAAAATGGTAAACTATTGCCATAGGAAAGCCTAAAGCCTAGCTAAACAGCAGCTACTAGCCGTTTTACAACAATGCTGTTGCAATGAATTCCCTTACTTACACTGGCTTTGCTTTTTTATACTGAACCAAGTAATGGAAGAAGTATATTAATAAAAGCTAGAATGTGCACCTTTAATTATTTTGCCACACACTTTACTCTTTAAATCTCCCGGTGGTGGGTCGCATTCAAAACGTGACGTTGATTCTGTGCTGATACTAGCTCCTGTTGTATTTGTACCTTTTATCATGAATGATAACACGGAAAAACATCGCTATGTTCCCACCTGTAACAGATTGTACAGTTTTGCTTTCTGTGTTGCCACAAGGGTGCAAATTTATCAGCTACTCTTATCTGCGTCTAGAAATGCTTTTAGAATCTATCAGAGCTTACAGGCGACCTCACTGAGAGGCGGGAAATGGGCCAAAAGCAGAAAAAACAATTGGATCTCATGGCAACGCACAGTTTGTTCACTTCTTATGCAAGTCTCTTAAAAGCATCGAACCGTTTCTTAATGGCATGTGGAAAAATACTCCAGTAACACAACATAAAAATACTCCTTTCAGTCAGCCCAATGACAGAGTACTATGTAGCTAAGCTTAGTCAACTTAAGCTAACATTAGCCTCAAAAAACAAATGATTTGAACTAGCTTGAATGACGGTGTGCAGTTTCTCTATTCAAAAGTTCTATTAGCTCGCTTTAAATGGCGCCACACAAGCAATGTAGTTCAAACCATTAAATACATAACATAATATATAAGCTGTTTGTTATTGTACTATCAATGTTAATCTAAGTCATTGTATTAAAATTAAATGAAAATTTAGTGCGCTAAATCTAAATGCTTATAGACTTAGTTACTCTTAAGTGTAACTCTTTCAAACCTGACTGGTAAACTGTGAGAGGAATACTGTTTGAAGGCTTTGTATGAAATATTCTCTTTATCCCCTTTATTTTTCAAGGTTCACCTTTGCCGGTTTCATCTGAACCTTGAATCTGCTCCTTTGTTGCAGTTCAGTAGTTACAAGCCAACACTTCTGCCAAATGAATGATAGGATAGACACCCCTTTTTTGTGCGGGAAGCCGTCGCACTCAGAGATGAGTAGATAACCTTCATACAACAAAAGGTGATTCTGAACTTCAAAGCCGCTCGCTGAGTGTTGGGTTTCACACGCGAGGCAGGTATTTTCAGGCTCTAAGTAACCCGTGTGGATTTGCATTTTATTTGTTGATACTGTTATTTTACCTCTGGAGAATTCCAAAGGTAAATGCTAAAAAAAATATTCCTCAAGGACACCGTGAGGTAGCAGTAGTTAAACTGAGCCAACATGCAATAAGCCATGACGTGAAATGAGATTAGAGCAACTTTATAATTGTCCCCCACAATGAAATCAGGACAGAGACTATGGATCGACCCTGGTCCGTCCATCCAAATGTCACATGCAATATCTGGGATGCCAGTGATTGGATTTTAATAAAACGTTGCATGGGCGAAAAGGGTGATGACTGTCATTGCTTCATTGTGGCATTTCACAAATTACACTGATTAGCCAAAGTGGAGCAGCACAACAATTACATGATGCTCACATGGATGTCACTCACATTATCTCGGATGGTGTTCAACACCGTCACAAAAGTTAAAGGTACATACATAATCAATATATTGATCTATATATCGCAATAAAAAATAAGCATATAATAATGTTTAAACAAACACTGCTTAGTAAATAAATAAGCATTACATGTAAGGGACTGTACTTTATTTATTTGAGGAAGGGGGTGGCTGGGGTGGGTGTGACTTTTTTCGTTTTGTTTTTTGTAATTTTGACCTGCCATAATATATATATATATATATATATATATATATATATATATATATATATATATATATCTTAATAATCACACCAAATGTAGGTATGTAGGTATTGGAACCAATGCAACAAACAAACAGCACTGGAGTTGGAGTCATCATCATCATCAAAAAAAAAAAAAAAACAAAAAAAAAATAAAAAAAGGTAATTTCTTACTGAAATTGCAAATCCTCCTTAAAAATGATGTGTTGAACCATCAGAAATTT
Organism: Plectropomus leopardus; assembly: GCF_026936395.1. Classification (NCBI taxonomy): domain Eukaryota; kingdom Metazoa; phylum Chordata; class Actinopteri; order Perciformes; family Serranidae; genus Plectropomus; species Plectropomus leopardus. The sequence goes on along the minus strand of NC_142197.1, from coordinate 17,914,112 downwards.
GAAACACCATTGATCATTTCTGTCTTTACAGTTTCTGACAGTGATTAATGGTGTAATTGTGGCGTTTTTTGAAACAAGCCTTCTAAATCCGTCAGAGGGATTTGGGGTTCAGAGGATATTTTAAATGAAAGCGAAATACATAGATTTTAAGTTGTATGTCTCTCCCTTAAGCCACAATAAAAAAACAAAAGTCTCTCCCCAGTGCTAAAAAAATATTTGACATGCCTCCCCATTTGGCAGCCCCCTTTCAGTGAGTCACAAACAGTCCCTAATTAGAACAAGGTTTTGAAGATGTATTGACTTATACATATACATCATATATAAAGGAGGAAAACAAATGATACATATGATATGTAGAGCATATCGAATGATCTGATCAATGAACAAATCAGTGTTTATTATAAGTGAAACAAAAATGTGCAGATAAATGAATAAATATACACGTGTATCAAACAGAATGATGAGGAAAACAGGAATACTCCAAATACATTCATCACAAATTATAACAAACAGTAAATATATCTCAAAAGATATATATGTGTATATATATATATATATATATATATATATATAAATACAAAAGATTAAAAAAAAAGATACATACACGTGAATGTGAGCAGTTTCATGTAAAACTATTTTCCGCCCACATCACAGAAAGAAGCGTGCATCTGCCACTAATTCACCTAGCACCACTGAGCTAGCAAGTTATAGCCCAGCTGAAGAGGACGCCATTAATGTTTTGTATGCTGTAAAGCCATCTGAGGCAAACTGTGTTTTATGATAATGGGTTTTATAAATAAAATTGACTTGACTTGACTTGAATTGACTAGGTTGGGGAAAAATATTTCCTGTCAAAGTGGTCATAAATATAAATTTGCACTTTAAAGCCCTGACTTAAAAAAATTAAAATGTGTCGGTTATGTAAACTGAGTTAGTGAATGATAAACATGAGGCATGTGACTTAAAAATCACCCTAGCTTCCACTGAAGAGACTGAAAATGGCAAAAAAAAAATCAAATCTATGAGGAGCACTTAAGAGATTGCAACTTTCCTCATGTTAATACCTGAAATAATTCTGAATATTCACATAACAGTGTTGGATGAAAATGCACATTAGATTGCAATTTCTTGGAAATTATTTGGTTTTAAACCTGGCTTGTGATTCCCTCTAGTTAAAATAGAAGCCTGGGCCCTCTGCCGATCCTGTTTACAACAACCCCAAAACTGCCAAAACGGAGCACCCAGCGTGAGCTTAAATATAGATGACAAATCTAGGAATAGCTTAAGACAAAGCATCCGAGAGATCATCTAAGTTTAGCTCCCTGTCTGCACGGCTCCAGTGAGACTATGTAGTGAAGCTCTGTTCTGAGTGGGAGATCACGCAGCTAATTGTTTTCCACCAGCCTCGCGAGCTGCGTTGACCACCTCACAGCGAGGGGCCGCGACCGCTCGCTGGTGTCCAGGCATGTGTTAAAAGCCTTCCCACAGTGCAAAACGTCCTGGACTCATTTCACACTCCTTTCAGAGTGAGGGAGCCCAGCCATGTGTACATTTGAGTTTGATATTTAGTTATTTGTGTGAGATTGAGTGTATGTCTGTCTTTCCTCTGTGTGGATGGCACATATGTCCCCCGTGTGTGTAAATTATTTGTGTCAGTGTTCAGACTCGTCGTCCTGGCACGGTGGCCGATGATAAAGGCAGCTACGCCTCTCAGCGTGATTTGTGTCGCCCAGAAGTTTCCTCTCTTCCACACGCCTGCTCCTCTTTCCACACTCAGTGGGAGAACTGTTTCGCTAATCCAATTTAGAACTGGGCAAACAGATTTCCTCTCTTCACTGTCTTTTTACACTAATCTGTTGGAATGTGGCAGTGTGTTGGAAAAAAAATTAAGTTTGTTTGAAAAGTTTGTTGTCTTTTTATGAAGGATTTGGGGTGTTATTAAAAACAAAAGTGGTACAAATCATGTAATTAAATACATATTTGTGTTTTTGCTGCTTAAAGACATAATATGCAGGAATTTTCAGAGCCAGATTCAGTGTGTTTGGCATTTCACTTTGCTATATTTGTGTTTTTGGCTCTATGTCTGCAATTTTTGTAGCTTCCTCTTGGATGCATGCTCCGTACAGTTTGGCACCGGTTCACCACCTTTTTTTTTTTTTTATTGAACGCTGACCTCACTTGTGTGTTCTTATTGGTTTGCGGCTATATGCCCAGAGGCTTCCCAACAACAAATGCCAGTTTTTTTCTTTTTATAGCTCGGCACCCATGAACTGGAAACTAACCAGCCAATTTTTTACAAAAAAAAAAGAAAGTAAAGTAAAATAAAAGAGGCCTTTCCCTTTAGTCTGGCGCTTTGTTGACCATGCGAGCATTAGTGCTACATTTCAAAGCGCTATCCATTTAGAAGTGGTGAAACTTTAATATTTTGTGATGTTCATTTCTTACCTTTTGTTTAATTTTCTGATTACTTTACTGACAGATAGCCGGCTAACTGTGCTAACATGTAGAAACATAGTGCCCAATGCCCACCCTCTGGCGTGGTTAGCTAACATTAGCCTCAGCTGCTCTTTAGCCTACTGCGCAACACTCGTAGCAGCTTGCTAGCGGTGCTGTTTATTTGACAATTACCGCTAGTAACTGGTTAACAATGCTAAAGGGGGTTTGTGGCTCAAAACTGAGCCTCTTAATCGGGACGCCATTAATAATAATTGTCACCAAAAGAGCGTCACCGCTAGCTAGCTCCTTCAGACCCAGGTGGTGCACAATGCATTAAACTAAGGAGCAGCAAAATTAGCCAATAGTTTGACATGTGTAACTGGTCAAAAATATTTACTATATTTATTATATTTAATATTTCCATACTTAAACTGTATGTAAATGTGTTTTTATGTGTCTTCACAGCTTAACCCTTTTAAATCTGGGCAAAGTGGCTTGATTTCTTTCAAAAACATGAAAAGAAGGCAAACAAGAAATGACCCAAAAGTTAGCACAAATGTATAAAAACCTGCAAGAAAATTTACCTGAAATTACAAAAGAAGGAAAAAAAAAATAACAGAACAAAAACAGAAAATGACCAAAATAAAAGTTCTAAAATTAAGTAAAAATAATTCATACAAATAATGTTTTTTTCTGTAATATAATTTTAAATGTATAATTATCAGTATAGTTTTCTTGATATTTTTCCTTTTCAATTAAAAAAAACTCTCTTTTTTAGTTTGTCATTTCATTGTGACCTTTTAATCTTTTTTTTTTTTTTTACAATTTGCGAGACATTTCATGCCAAGTTGCTGATGGCTTTTTTTCCCCCGTGTTTTTTTTTTTTTTTAAATTTTTTTATAGAAATCCCATTTCAAAAGTTTGACTACTTGCAAAAGGCATTTGAACACAGTACAAGAAAACAGATGTCGAGGCTTGAAATTAGCGATGTATATTTACAGACCAACCAAGCAATTTGATAAAAGGCAAAGAGGGGTCAGAGGGTGTTTTTTAAACATTGAGGCTTTTACATACAACATGCAGGGGTCAAATCAGCATCTCTACTATCGTGTAAGAGCTTGTTGTTCTGTCCAGATCTTGAAGGGCTCTTCTGTGCATTAAGTGAACATAGAGGTCAAGGGTAAATGTCATGGTGACACGGATACATCCTGTTAACCACCTGTCCATTTCATTAGAGAGAGCAGCTGGTCCACGACGCAGCCATCAATGATAGTTTAGATAGGTGTGTGTGTGTGTTCATGTGGTATAGTGTGGTCTTATCTGTAAGATAAAGTAGTGTGTCACAGATTGACTGTAGGCAAAATGGAAAACATGATCTAATCTAATCATATTGGTTTTCTTCCTGTGAGCATAAAAGATGGCTTCATAGCATCAGCACGCTATAACAGTTATTGTACATGGGAGACATATTTCTGGCATGTTGTCACTGACATGCTGCAGAAATATCCAGTCTGTTTTATTTCTGCTAGTGTATTTATGCCAGGGCCTACACAGAAAACATGGTGGTCTAATTGGCATTGAAAATCATGTAATACAGTATGTTTGGGAATAAATGGAAACTTTGCTTTTCCAGTAAGTTTTTAAATAAATGCAAAGGTGGATAAATAGTGCTCTTCACTTATTTTTGACTGCCAGTCTAAGAGAGTATAAAAAAAACAGTACTTTTCAGGTTTTTCTTTGGGCTAGTGGACATCTTGGAGTTGAAACAAGCTTATGAACTGTACAACAGCAGTGAAGTAAACTAATGTATTTCGAGAGACCTTTGCAACCAAAGCAGGACAGAAAATCAGGAGTGGATTTCAATGTTCTGCAGCGTCTGCAGAGACTTCTGTCGTCAGCTCGTGTGCAGCCACTTACAGACCTAATTCACAATTGCATCATGGTTAACGGGGTGACATCTCCATGGCACAAGGCAGAAGTGGCCTGTCTGCTTTATGTGCTCTGCACACCTTACTGAGACTTTCCTTCTGCTGTCTTTGAACCATACATTTTATCTATCAATCGAACAATCAGACTTTATTTGTGTAGCACATAGGACAAAGGGCTTCATACCGTTAACAATTAACAACGCAATTAATTAAATTTAGTTCAGTTAATTGTTTAATTAAAGCGCTAAAATAAGAGTACTCATTAAAACTAGGAAGTGAGGACCGAGGAAACACTGCCATTTGTGAGGAAACACCAGGGGTAAAACCTATAGACAAAAAGATTAAAATACATAAATAAAATACTCTTTAACAGTACATGAAGGGTAAATGAGGATGCCAGAACAAAGTATAATAACAGAGAGAAATGTTAGAAATAATAAAATGATATACCCTCTAGTAAATGAAGTCAATGAATAAATAGTTAAAGTTCAATGAAAAGCCTGACTAAAATGGTAGGTTTGCTTTTAAGAAATATCAACCCCCTCTACTGCCCTCAGGTCTTCAGGCAGGCTGTTACACAGACCTGGATCACTTTATTGAATTTATTTTATTTTTGTGGGTTTGAAATCAAGCCCACACTGCATTTCCAGGTCACTTTCTTTTCTCTTGCTGCTTCATCTTATGTAAAATACTAAGCTCCTCTTTTTTTGGCTCTTACATCTGACTGTGTGCAGGTTATGTAATGTGAAATGATACGCTTTGCTACTGGGTTACTCCTTAGCTAGATCCACTTCATTTATGACAAAATGGCCCATGACTTTGACCCACTGTACCGCAGTGCTACTGTTATCTTCCAGGGCATCGACTCAAACTCCACTTTAAACCCTCTTATATTTGCAGCAGAAATCTCCTCACTCACCACTTGAACCTTTCTTTGCTTGGGACTCTTGCCAGAGTATGTAAAGTTTGTGTAAATGACAGACTGATCCAGACTTTGTGATTTTGCCTGAATTGTACATAAATAAAGGAGTATGTCAGCTATTCTGTGTACATTTACATAAAACTGGAAGACTTGGAAAAGACAGGATTAAAATGCGGTCAAAATCAAAGCAGTAAATGTTAAGATATCTTGACTTTTAGTCCCTAGTGTAGGTCAAATATAGAGGCAGTTACCCTCCCTCCTACTAAACCACCATGGGACCTTGTTTTAGAGGAAACATGTAGGGTATTTAATGATGAGAGACAAAGATTTTTTAATCCTGTCTGAATTGTCATAATTTACTCATATGATCAGGGTTTTCTGCAGGTCCTTAAAAAGTCTTAAATGTCTTAAATACAATTTTATAATTATTAAGCTTTAAAAGTCATTAAATGGTATTACATTTTAATCTGTGAAGTATTAATTACCACAAACATATTACCTATTTTCATTCATCTTTCATCCCTTTTCTGTGTGAAAGTTTCACATTTCTAAATATACACATCTTAAAACCTACTACTGAACACAATAATGTCTTTTTTTTTTTTTACACCCTGGAAATAGCTGACACTCTTGTATCGGAGAGAAAAACCACAGAGCACATCACAGAGCACCTTGTTTTACTGCTTTTAACTTGATGCACTGAGCACGCCAGTCTCCATTCATTTTCTTAGGTCTTAAAAAAGCATTTAGTTTAAGTGTCTGATTCCTGTTGACGCCTTGTTTTGCAATGTAAAGAATGATTTTGCAAGTCAAGCAAGTTGCAGTTAATTGTAAAACTGAAGAATAATACTGAGAAAATACGTAATTAGAAAAATTTGACATACTGCCCAAGCCTGCTGTGGAGCCATGTGTCATCGAGCAGGTGCCCCATTTCGTATCTCTTGACAACCATACAGTTTTCAACCTTCGTAAGCAAAGGGCACTTAGAGTTAAACAGGATTAAGTTATTTGTTTATTACATATTAGTCTGTAATTAACTGCAGTAAATGTAGCTTTAGTCAACAAAATATCAACCTAATAAACCAAATAAATCAATACGGTCATGTTGTGCTAATTATAATCGGTAAATGAGATCTTTTAAAAATAAATGAACCCTATTGAATCGCATGCACATTAATTAAATGAACACATTAAGAGATTATCATTGAAAAATAAATTGACATAACATAGGCCGAGTAATTGTACACTGTGGTAAAATGCTCATAAATGGTCAAATGTGGCATGATAAAATAATATTTTGACAGCTTTGCATTTAAACTGCCATTATTAATTTTGAACTATCCATATTTTAACTATAATAAGACGTATCGGGGAAAGCTGCCCCGTGATTTTTGAGTTTTAGACACTAACTGTTAATAATTTATGCTCATTAGAAATGGCACAATAGTAGGACATATAAAGAGCCAATCTTTATTCATTCAAATAGAGGTCACCCACACTAGGTGTCTTTCTTCTGTAGATTATAAATTGCTTCTCCCTCTGTCTCTCCGTCTCTCTTTCTCCACCCACCACCTCTCAGCGTTTGAGAAAGTCGACTGAATTTAAATGGGATAAATCATAAATCTGATTAGGCGAATATTCTCTGTGATCTGGAGGGCAATATGGAAGAAAGGTGATGAATTGAAAATGATGAGGAGACTTGGTTCATTTTCTCTCTCTCTCTCTCTCTCTCTCTCTGTCTGTCTGTCTTCCCATCCACCCTCCTGTCAGGAGTTTAGTTGAATAATTTACTAGCAGGGCAATAATGTAAGGTACTTCATTAGATGGAAAAGCTCTCCGGTGTCAACGGAGATGTCTCCTAATTGAGAAGCCTTTGATGAATCCCGATCAGGACCGTGACAGTTTCAACAGTCTCGAGATGCATTACAGTAACCTGTGATTTTGTGCATTCGCCACAGAGGTTTCACACAGCTCCACAAACAGTCATTAACTCGCTAAATAATGTTGGCTCAAGGTGGACTGAGGCACACTTCCCAAACGTAAATTTTTGTTTTGGATTGAAAACTTTAGCTGGGTGACGAGGAGTGTTTTTTTCTTTAAAGCGAACACACGCAAGACACTTCAGCTCCTTAGGGAGACTAACAACACAACAAAAATACACAGTACGCTCAGTGTGTCATGTTGATAAAGGTCAGTATTGTAAAAGGAGTCCTAAATGTGGCCAAGCATTGTTGGCGTCTGACACCTCCACCACCACACGATCAGGACTTTTTCCTTCCTGCTATGAAAAAGAATATACTGCAGCAACTGAACTGGCTTGCCTTTTTACTTCAAAGAAAATAAAAGACTCATATTTAATCGCAGCAATTCTTTTTACATTAGGCTGAAGATGCATTTCATTACAGGTTGTAAGGTCATGAGGAAGCATCGACTTCTAAGCCTGATGACTTCACATTATTCAGTCTTACGCCATTAGCTGCAAAGGTTATTAGCTCAAAGTTTAAGAGCTTTATCAGAGTTTGAGGTTAATGAAAAGGAATGACATGAAGTTATTACTTCAAATGGGTTCTTTGCCGGCTCTGTGGCTCAAGATATTCTAGGAAGAATCCTTAAAGATTTTATAGAAACACAAAAGGTTTTACCGACTGACAAATGGCTCGGTGTGTTCCAGTATTAGTAAAGTTTCATGTTCTGTTATCATGTCCACGTCTTTTATTCTTAGGAACCCTTGAAGGTGAATAGACCCAACGAAAATATGGTCTGCTTTTGTAAACAGCCAATAACAAAGCAGTGATTCCAAACCACGGGCACTTGTACGGTTGCCCGGGGCTATGTAAAAAGCTTGTAAAGGACATCAACTAATTTAAAAAAATTGGGAACTGTGAGTTGATTAAAAATATCCACATACTGAGTCAGCTGTAAAAGCTGAAAACTACATGTTGCAATTTTGAGTGTGTGAAATGTGCTTGCCAAGAGAGCACAAAAGACTAATCCTTCAAATAGTAGTGGATAAATGGTTGAAACAGCTAAAGTGATGGAAAACCAGTTTGAGTGTTTTGCTAAGTATATCAAATATAAGGTGAAAAAACTAAAGGTGGTAGATAAATTGTTTTAATTTGGTGGAAATTATTAATTGGATTGCAAATGGATAATGATTGAAATAGACTAAAGGGTTTAAAAAAATGAGTGGCAAAAAGTAATGAATTAGTTTTAAAAGTAATGTATAAATGGTTTAGATAGTCCACTTAAATTGTAAAAAGTAAAAGTAGATGATGAATGGTTGAAATAGTTAGCTAAAACGTAAACAAATAATGGCCGAAATAGTTAGGGATAAATGGTGCACAAACGAACATAATTGATGGTGTTGGTGAAGCGGTACCTAGTCCATTTGAAAGGGCTGTGGGGGTAAATTAAGTTTTTGAGGTTACATTATTCTCCCTCTGAGTGACCAGTACTTGTTGCCCTCATTGGTCGGATTGGTTAGGTTTCGGTAAGAGAAGTGGGACTAGTTTAGGGTACATGTAACCATAAAAGTTAGTAACAATTGTACGGGAGTTTACTGAAATACTCATCACAAGAAGGAGGCAGTACTTGTTTGATTTATGGGCTGTAGTGTGAAGTGTCATTAGATAATGCACAGGATGTCAGCATGTCTTTTTTTTCCCCCCCTTATGATTGCTGTTTTGAATGGGCATGGGCATAGGCTTTCATCACACAACTCATAGAATGTGTACTTATCTTTTTAACCTATATAGGCATAACCATTACATTTATAACTGTCAGCACCCCTGCATATATTGATTAAAAAAAAACACACTTTCTTAACATCAATTTTTATCTAACCACGGTGACCTTCTTAGCCAGGCACATTAGATGTAGCCCAGACTCAGTAAGCATACAGAGTGAGGAGTGTTTTATCATGCCAGAGACACCGCAGAGCAGCGGGCCATTGATCTGTGAAACCACAGTGTCAGACCTCTGCTCTGTGAACAGTGTGTTGACTGCAAGGCTGCACATAAATTGAAACTTTTTGATCCCATAGGTTTTAATAGTGCCTTATAACACTGTAACTTTGCATTACTTTTCCATATATTGTAAACCCCCCCCCCCCCCCAAAAAAAAAAAGTTTGGCTGATATAGACTGTAAACTTGAAGATGTGGTGCTTAAATGTTATCAGCCAGTCACACTTCTCATCCCATACCTATGAAAAACCTGTGCCAGTCAGTGGCCCATGATGATAATGTAATAAGAACTCATCTCAGGGTCAAAACGTTGTCATATTGCCTCTGCACTGGCGATAGCCGTGGCTGGAGGCATTATGTTTTTGGGTTGTCCGTCTGTCTGCTCTCCCATCCGCCCGTCCCATTCTAGTGTAAGCAATATTTTAAAAACGCCTTAAAGTCTGGTACAAACACCCTGTTGGATTTATTGGATGAACAGATTAGAATTTGGCTTTCAAAAGTCAAATGTCACAGTGATCTCACAAAACATGTTTTTGGCTATTACTAAAAAAATCATCCTCTAATTCTGACATAATTAATGAAGTAATGACATTTTATATCCAAAAGGCCATAGTTCAACTTCACTGTAATATGGGAGTGTTATGATAAAACACGTTTCTGATCAATTGTTCAACACCATAACTCAGGAACAGAAGGGGAGGCATTTGGTCACATACTGAATTGGTGATACTAATCTTGGATGTCCCCCTGGAAACTGTGCTGGCTTCATAGATCTTCTGTGCTGTGCTTTTGGAGTCAGTCTCCAGTGGCCATTTAAGGAACTGCAGTTTTTGGCACTTCACATTTTTCAGCCTTGGAGGTTGCCGCTTGGTTCTTAAAAAAAAAAATCAACGCAGTGAGGTTTGGCAAACAATCCGTCCCACCTTTTGTTGCAACGTTATGCGACATCATTTGGCAAGCTGCTGCATTTTTCACTCAAATGGGTGCAAGATCTTCCTTGTAGATCACAAAGTATTCCCCTTAACCCAAAAGCTGGACCTTAAATATTTAAAAGACTTTCCCAGAGCCCAGAAAAGTCATTTTTACACTGTAAAATCTGACAAGTTGATTTTACTTTAAAAAAACTAGGAAACTGATTGCCTTGAAAAATTAAAGATATAACTACCGGTCTTAATTTATGTTTCATTAAATTTACTGAGCTGTGTATTTGTATTCTGTTGGTTGCAAACTCGTCAGTCTCACTTGTATTTTCCTAAACATGTTGACAAAAAAGAACTTGCAGATCGCCCTATTTCATCAACTGCAAAATCCTCTTCGTGATGATCAAGTTATGTTGGCCGAACTTGATTTACTGAAGTTGCTAACACTTTGAAAGAACAAGGTAATTCCACTTGTCATTTTTAAGTTGCAACAACTTCACATCATGAAGTAAATACTAAATTTAGATTCACTAAATTTACTTGATAATTAGTTATCAAGTGAAGGTAAATTATGATTAATAGTTTTATTTACTTTCCTTTTCCAAGGCAATCTATTTCCTGGATTATTTTAAGTACGATGAGCTTGTCAGATTTTACAGTGTATGTCAGTTTTGCCATCCCCTTGTAAAGTTTATGGGCCAAGTGGGATCTAAGCTTATTTGTGAAAACAGGGTAAAGCGTTCTGCGCTCCAGGAGGACTGTAGATCTTTGCCTCCACGCTTCCATTTTGGGAGAGCCCATCAGGCATCCAGTAGTAAGTGTGCCTCCCACTGGAGGTGTAATGGGCTTGGCCACCTGTGCAGGAACCCCAGGGTTGACCGAGGGAATATGCCTCACAGCTGGTCCGGGAACACCTGGGGACGCCACAGTTGGTGAAAGTTGCCCCTCAGAAGCATGTCGGCTCTGCCCTGCGACACTGCGGCTACACTGCGGTACTAGCCAGGCTGGAAAATGGAGATGAGAATAAATGGATTCCCGGAGGTACCCAATAATTTGCCATCCATCCACACAACCATCCATCCAACACATCCAAAAGCAGAGCGACACATGAGCCGCACACACAAACACACGCAGCCTCCATATCTCCTACTGATATAGTATCCGAGTGACCGGTGCATTTGAGCCACAAACCCCTCCATTTCTCCATCGCTCACTCTCGCTATCCCTCCATCTCCAGCTGAGCAGGGTGTCGGGATGCCATCACGCCCCAGGCAATCAGAGATACAGTCATATGTCACAAATAGGTGTCAACTCTTATTACAGTGGGGAGGGGTTTGAAGGCAAGTGAAAGCTCACTTATCAGAAAGGACATAGCTGTGACATAACCCCCCCCCCACACTCTTTCTCTATTTGCCCGGCCCGTGCTGGATATCACCTTTTTTTCCTTCACAGGCCGGCGATATTTGACCAATAACACAAATGTAATGCTTCTCCCTTCTACTCCCCGTCACCATCCCAGTTGATTTAATGGACCTGTAAACTGCAAGTATACTTTATTCAGTGCCTTTTTTTTTTTTTTTAAGGATGGGAAGTGAGCCTGCGGGTATGGGAAGGACATACACGGCCTCATCTCTGCTTTCATACGGTAGCCTCGACTATTATCAAGTTATTTGTTGGAAATTGGTATGATTTATTGCTTGGTGTTAGTTTCGGCCCAGTTTAGCAAAGTTGGTATGGGAAAAGTTTTCATATCTCTTATCATCTTTTTCCATTTATTGCATTCGCTGTCGCCTCTAGGTGTTTTGTGGTGAGAGTGTTTCTGAAACAAAGTTTTAGGGTCATGTTTGAACAAGTTATTGTGGGATTATAGCAAATGTTGTGTAGTCTGTAACAAGTTGTTGATTCTTTGTCTGAAACATCTGAAGTTTTGAAAAGTTTAGTGTCTGTAAGACCATTTACAGCAATATCTCACAACACAATACTGTGATTTCATTAACACTGATATACTACTCAGACACGGTCCCAATTTGCACCCAACATGTCTATGAAAAAAACATTATGGAATTTAATTTTTTTTCATTAACCCTTTGAAATCTGAGCAAATTGGCCTCCCTTCTGTCAAAAGGGGAGAAATTAGTTAAGTGTTTTAAGACCTGAAATTAAGAAAAAAAAGAAAGGCAAACAAGAATTCAAAAAATTAAAGAAAGAATTAAAAAAAACAACCAAAAACAAAAATATAGACAAAATAGTTTATAAAGAAATAAGATACAAATTTAAAGAAATTAATAATTGAGACATTTTCCTCTGTTTTGTTATTTTTTTTTAACTATTAATAATTTCCCTCTCTCTTTTTAAAATGAATTTTAAGGTAATTTTCTTGTTACCTTTTTCCTAATTGCTTGCAGTTTGTGTACATCTCTTGCCATATTGCTCAGCGCCTTTTTAGCCAAGTTTTCAAAAGAAATCAAACCAGGTTGCTTAGGCTTCAAAGGTTTATATGCACATGAAAGGCTTTTGAACGGCAGCAGAAGAAAAGTGATGCAAAGGGTTAACTGATCTGTTTTAAAATATGCACAATAAAATAAATTGACAGAGCCACTCAGGTGGCAAATTTCTGTTCTTGCAAATCAATGAGCTCTCCACCAAAGTCAAACGATCTGACATGATTTGAGAGAATGAAATCCATATCCGGCTCTTTGTGCCAGAAATAAAGTGCTCATTTTATACCAAAGTACACTGCAGCTGAGCAAACTAAAGGACTCACATCCCACATCATACATGGTTTATGGTGCATTGACTCTGCTGATCCATGCTGCAGCCTTTGTAGCCGGGGGTCATGGTAACGTGTGATAACAAACGCTGCATCCGTTGCTAACAAAAGAAATCCAGCTGTGTGGCACGTATAGTTACTCCGTATAGTGTGTTCATATTAGAATTGTTGTTCCGGTCTTAATGTGGCATTATGCATCTATGGGTCGCAGAGCAGTTACTTTACAGTAGATAGTGTGTTTGCACATTTGTGACCATACATATGTGCAGTATTTGTATGCAATAATTCATGTATTTCCCTTAGATGTTTAAAGTAGCACGTCCAATCAAAGCTGATCTTTAAAGGCGTAATCCTGAAGACGTTATTCCAGGCTGACATGGTGACATCCATGGTTATTGTTGTAACAGCAAGTGTGGTTGCAGAAGGCACTTCTGAGCAGTCACTTTGTTTGTTTTGAATGTTTTTAACATAAAGTTGTGGTGTTGGAAAAATGTTCTGTTAGCAGTAGCAATAATTCTTTTTTTTTTTTTTTAAGCCTGGACTCTATTTTCCCATGTTTTTGTGTCTAAGAACTGGCCACGAAATAGCTAACACCAAACCCACCAGACTCCATTTAAATAAACAGCAATTTTATCATCATAAAACACATTTTATTTGAAGTTGACAGAAACAAAAATAAGAGAGAGAAAAAAATCGGTTGATCTTTCCTCTTTTACCACAATCACCAACCCTGGTTTCGATGAAATAAACCTTTTATTTACCCAGTTAGAAGTGAAAATCAGCTGATTCTACCCGTGCTTAAGTTAGTGTTTATTTCATTGTCTTGTGGAATTGTTTCTGGCTGTTGTGACTGTGGATAAACAAAAACGATCATCTTGTTGAATCAAAAGGTCTGTCCCTGTAGAGATCCTTTCTATAAGTTGACAGACCCTTAAAATAATTATCTGATTCGGACAGTGACAAAAACAAGCGCTTTTAGTGCTAATTGCTCTGTCCATGTTGAACAATAACAAATTAACCTTTTTAAGAGTGAACAGTAAACAGTGAGGCTGATTTCCAAAAATAAAATCATCCTGGAATATACACTGCATTATTTCCTCTAAATCTAGCACAGGAATGGCAGACTCTGCTACTACCAATTAAAGCAACTATATGGCGGTATTTATAGATTATTGATATATCTAATGGTTACTGAAATAAAACGGTTGCCGTTGAAAAAAACTTTGAACCCCAAAAATGTGGTATAATGTCATGAAAATTTTAAGAGATGATAACTTCAAACTGTGTTAATGTGACATTTTCGAGACAGTTTCAGTGCAGAAATCCAGACAATTTACTGTCAGTGCAGAGCTTCTGTAATTATGTCAAAACTGATCAATTAATAGATTAACTTCCTGCCTGTTGTTGAGTGCACTCATTGATACTCTGACTGAATATAATGTCACTTTCAACAATGAAACTGTCAGATTCATTGTCCTGAGCTTGTGGTTTAATTGAATAATCGATTTACCACAAATGTGGCAAAACATACAAATGACTGCTGTACATATTAGATGGAATTAAGCCATTTAGCCCAGTTTGCTGCTCTGTTCTGCACATGTGGCCCAGAGCCCCAGCTGTTCTCAAATGAATTTCGCTTGTAACATGTTCCACTGCATTTCAGTGCCTCTGCTTACAGAGAGGGGCGCTGTTTGACCCTTCTTCATTTAACTAACTGGAAACTTTAAAAAAAAAAATTAAATCTTTTTAATGGGGCTGCCACTGAAAGCTGGAGATTCCAATCAACAGTCTGAGACCTCTCTGACGACTGAGATTAATCAAGTTGAGCTGGCTTTTTCTTTTCTTTTTTTTCCCAGCTAGTTATTGTGCTGTACAGTGCACTTCTGGGGACGTTTTTGTTGCCAGATTTTGCTGCAGAGTGAGTGCTCTTGACTTTCAAGCTACTCTTTGATGCAAAGCTGCAAAAATGGGCCGGAGGACAGAGGAAAGGGACCTTCTGCTCAGAAGTGGTGAATTTACAGCTCATAGCTAGTTAATATGACCCAGTCTCTCACTTTTGTTTGATATTTAGTGTCTCCAGAACACGTTGCACATATACAACCTGTTAGCGCTGTTAGCTTGTTTACTATAATGGTGATATCACACTGAAGCGAGGCCCGTGTAGACTTTGTATGTAAAACAAAGTGAATCATCCAATATTCGTTTTGAACTGCCAAATCCGGTTCGACTGGCATATATCTGAGTCGGGTGTGCTTCACTTTTTAATCATTTTTCCTTCAAATCTCCATTCAGCCATTCCCTCCCTCTTGCATGATCTTTCTCATTATCGCAAACCATCTCCCTATTGCTTTTTCTATCTGCTTTGTGATTTTTATCGCTGTCTTCCCCTCCGTCACCATCTGCCCGCTCCTCACCACCGTGGCAGAAATGGAGGCTCTTGGACGCCGGCTTCGTCTGGAGAGATGGGGAAAAAACTCACCTAGCGAGGATGAGTCAGCCATCAATCTTCCTCTCCGCCATTCCTCCGCTCGCCCTCTCCTGCTCTCCCGCACTATCACTTCCTCCATGTCTGTTCTCTATCTCTGTCTGCCTGTCTCCCCTCTCCTCCCCTCTCTAATCCCATCTTCAGTCAAGACTGGACATGTGTGATGGTCCTTCTTTCTCCTCCATGCCATCCAGCTAGACCAATATAACCCTCCTCTCAGCCCTCTACTTATTACTCCTCTGTCTAGATAGGATCTCCAGGAGGGTTCAAGCTATTGTATTTCTCACTCTCTGTCCTTCAGTGACCGTCTTTATAGAATGGATCCGGTTGGGAGATGGCTTAGCTAAAGCCACAGTGGAAATCCTCGACTGATGGTTTCATAAGGGGGGCTATCCAAGCTTAGCTGCCACGTTGGGCGTAATGTCCCTAAAACCGACTTTCACACAAGACTCGCCAAGCGCTAAGATGATGTTGGTTCAACTGTAAGCCCATCAACAATTAAGCGGCTTTTGAAAAACCAAATCGAGATCCATAAAGATAAGGTTGTGGATTAGGTATAAACCTTGTTAAACACTTAAGGGTCTCAGAATAGCGGGACCAGGTTATGGCCTCCCATTCAGTGGCTAATGTCCGCATACGGAGCCTGGGGATCACAGAGGGGTTTTAACCTACCCTGTCAGTCTAAATTAATGAGGTAATTAAAAGCTCAGGTGGAATTAGCATTAGACACCTTAAGTGCCCTCGGGCAGTGCGATAGGCAGGTAGGATGTAAAGCTACAGTATAGCGAGAGGACAGATGCTGCCATAGACCGCCGTGGCGAAGAGGAAAGGTCAAAACGGACAACTGTTGTTCAGTTGGAAGTCGTGTAGACTGTATTGAGTTGTTGCAGTGACAGGGACACGATGTAGTCAGAAAAAATGACTGCAGTTTGTTTTCCACTTCAGGTCTATGGTGATAAGTGATCAGGTGAACATAAGGAGAATTTAGGAGGCTCTTTTAGGGAGTTTAATGTGATTATATTACATAGACTGCTGCAGTCATAAAATCACCCAATTTAAAGCACCCATAAAAGACTCCCCCCTGGAATAATATTCAGATGATGGATCCTTAATACTTGCTCTATAGCTCAATGGCTCGTCCTTTTCGCTGGGGTTTTGAGATTTTCAATTTCATCTTCTCCCGTTCTTGTAATATTACCTTTTAAATGAAAAGAACAAAAGATATCAATGGCATGAAAGTACAAACCTTAACGCTGGAGCCCGAGCATTTATCATCTTCTGTGAAATTCTTGTGCATTAGTGGATAATTTAAATCTTGTGTGGGAATGGTGGACCTCACCACTTTTGATGAAAACTGCTATACAGAGACGTCATTAGAAAATGTAAGTACACTAAATGGCTGGAAATAGTCAACCATAAATACTGTGAAAAAATCTTAAGAAAAACTGCTTTTTAATTTTATTAATTATTTGTTATTTATCTTTTTTATAACCAGAAAGGTCCCATTAAGAGGGAATCTTGGTCAAGATGGGTAGCAAAATGAAAACGTGGGGACAGATGACACCAGAAAAAGGCATATCAGGAAAAAACAATTACAAAACATACAGAAAATCATGATTTACAACAATCACAGCAAATAACTGTAAAGTGTTGGATACATTTTATCAGTTTAAATCATTTGGAAAGTTTGGAAATTTGGATTTTTAAAAAAATATTCTTGTAGTAGACTTTGTAGAATGGAGATCTCCATCCTCCCACAGTTATCTTCCCTTAAGTAGGATCAATTAACAATTAAAAAGTTGTATTTGAGGACAAAAGTTTGTCAAAGGGGAGTCAGTGTTCTCGTTGTAGCATATCTGGGGGTCCTTGACATGAAAATGGTTTCAAACTAGGCCCACAGCCCACGGCAGATAATTTTACAGGTAGAAACAGAGCAGAGATGAGGGGTGGAGTGACTCCAGATTAGTGATTGAGTTGTAGACACAGGTGGGTTTTTAACCTGGCGTTTTCTAATTCAAAACACGGCGGGGAGCCCCGAGTCGTTTTCTCAGGCAAACATGAAAGCCTTATTACATTCACAGTTGTTTTCTGTCCATCGGCAAAGCTAATTATGTTCCCTACTCACACCTTTCTCTTCCAGTGTCAGTGATATCTCATTGGAAAGTGCGCCCTATATAGAGACAGTGAAATGTGTGATTATTATAAAGAACGTAGCCCGCGGGTGTTCATATCAGTGACATCCACCATTCATGCATTCATGCATGTGGTCATGAATATGTCCTCAGAGACGCTCTCAGAAATAGAGATAATGGAAATTACAGTGCTACAAAAGGTCAAGATAGCTAAGAGTACAACATGATTTTACATAGTCTTTGTCTAAAAGTCAGTAAAAATTAGATTGTGCAGGGCTGAAAAACGCCAATGCGTCAAATACAGACACTTGCTCAGCAGCCCTTGATGTCAGACACTGACGCAGGATGGCTCCCTATGGTGGCGATATGAGAGGCACCAGGTAGCAACAGTTACCATAGAACAAAGATAAAGAAAATCTGACAGAAGTTAGATGTGTCAAGCAAACTCTGGACTTTCACCGGGGAGCATGCTGTTTGTGTCCCATGTAAAAACAGAAAGTGATCGGGTTATTTTAGTAACAACATAGTGTGCTAGTGCGTGTTGCATTCAATGCTAGCGATGCATGTCACATGACAAACATTATGTTCGTAACAATCATACTTATTTTACACCAAAACATGGTGTTTTTTTCTGAATCCAGCCACATACTTTTGTTGCCTAAATCTGTGGAAGTTAAGTTTGTTACCTAAAAGTTTTAATAAGCAGAAACTGCACATTTCCTGTGACAGCAAGAGAGTACTTTGGGAAGACAATGCATGTAGTGAGTATAAATTGACACGCCGTCGGGCTACTAACCAAATATTGGTATCTGAAGAAAAAAAAAAAGTTTTTTAAATGTTTTTGATCATTAAAATTCATGTGGCAAATGTATTCAAATTCCAACTGTGTGAATAGGGTGCAATCAATATATTATTTTGTTATATGAAATCAAGCTTTCTTCTCTCGTGGTACTTAATAAACAAAGTGAAAGTTTTAGCAGTCAATTAAGTTTAATTCAAATTCAGATCACGTTATTTGTCCCAGGGGAGCAATTTGCAGAGGCATGTAGTGAGTATATGAATAAAACAATGTAAAAATGCAAAGAAGGCTGTGCAAATTATGATATGAGTATAATAAGTATATGCAAATAATGATAAGTAAACAACAAATATTGATTATGATATGAGATTGGAAATGATCATTTTAGTGCAAAAATTACACATTGATAATTATGATAAAGTTATAAGAATAATGGTGCAAGAAAAAAAAAGCTGTACACGTATTCCAAAACAAGGTTATAAGGTCACAAGACAAACATGCGGGGGCGTAGTTCTCGTTTGAACACTTGAGAGGGACATATATGAAAACAGTTGTTTGAGGGTCCTTCACAAGGACATTTTTTTTTAACAATTTCTGCATTTTATGCATTAATTTATTGTGAATGTGTTTTTATTTTTGCCAAAAACAAAGTCCTTTGCTACTTCCATGATTTTTTTAAGGAGGACAAATGCACATCCTAAATATTGAGGGGGGGGGGTGGAACCCCTGAAATCTGCACCTATGAAAACATGGACAAACAAACAAACAAACAAACAAACAAAAGAAAACCTTCTTAAAACTTGCAGTTGAGTCAGTTTTAAATGTAAAACACCTGATGTGTCTTTTAATTCCTTTCATATAAATATATATGTATGTAATAATGTATAAAAATACATAAATAAATAAAAAACTGTTCACTATTGTATACTATAATATAGTCTATGCAGCGTCTTAAAAAGACATGATTTTACTTCTAATTGTGCAAATGAATAAAGAAATGGACCCACAAGAAAGGGTGCGGTGATGTTCTTGTATACGATAGCGGTAAACTCTTCGGGCGGGGTTGTGTTTGCTGTTGTTGTAGCGATTGTCCTTCCGGTGTGTCCTCTGGTGTCAGTCAATAGTTTGGTTCCTGCTGGTTTGACTCTTCTGCTCTAGCACATGACAAGAGACCCGTCGTGTACTCTGCTGGACTGGCTCCCTGCCCCTCTCTGCTCTCTCCTCTCTCCCCAGTCTTGTCTCTCATCCCGGGGTTATCCACATATGACACCTGCCAGGGCAGCTCTGTAGAATCTAGGAATATGACATTTCATTCTCTCCTGCAGCTACGGCCTCCTCTCCTTTTTCACCTTTACACTTTAACCTTGAGTGTTTACACTCATTCCTGACCTCCGAGTGTCTACAGTCCAAACCCCCCAAAACACAATCCAAATGTCAGACAGAGCCTTGAAACTAGATCACTGTGAGACCACCGCGCGGAGGCTTGTTTTTTATTAGTTTAGGGTGAACTACTACCTTACACCTTCTCTTTGTCATCCTGGCTTGCTGGTGTTTCAGAAGTGTCCTGGATCAGGCCACGGGGCACAGGTGAATTGTTGTAACTGACATTTTCTGCAGCAGTGTAACTTCTTCTTCTTCCTCCTCTTCTTCTCCTTTTTTTCAGGCTCAGTGAACTGAGGGAAAATGACATTTAATTACAGGAGAGCAGTCACGCAGTTCGGCTAATTACGATCCCGGGAGTTCAGTCATCATATCTAATTAACTTTCACTTTCATGAAAGCTTAATGCAGCACCATAGCTAGGCGCCGCATGTGCCACACTTCAGGAATATTGACAACTCTTTGGAAATTAATTTCAAATTTATATATATTTTTCCGTCTCTCTCTCTCTCTCTCTCTCTCTCTCTCTCTCACACACACACACACTCCATTTCCAAAACAAAAAATTAGTAGAGCTGAGGTTATTTTAAACCTCAATTTACCTTTGCTGTTTGTTTTATTTATGAGACAACACAAAATATTCATAATTGACCTAACCCTGCATTATGCTTAATAGAAATGAATATAATCAATCACTCGGATGGCGGTGGCAATTCATAGCCTTATTGATTGTTAAAAGCACACTGCATAGTCTGATTCACATTCATTATGACACTCTCAGAGGACAATCAATTCATTATTATGCTTGCCCTTGACCACATTGTTAGTGTGCTTACTGGGGCATAATCCTCGAAGTGCATGTGCGCCTTGGTTGTTGTCATTTTTCATAGATGTAGCCACTTGAAGACCTACTTCTGGCCTGTTTTGTATGCTTTTTTATTAGTATTTTTAACCACAGATTTCATAAATTTGTATTATTGTTATTTCACTTGCTGAAGTGCATACTAAAATCCATTAATTCTTTATATACAATTAAACAAGCCCATTATAAAACCACTGCATTGCCACACAATGTAATACAACATGACCTCCACTCTGAGACCCCCTTTTGTATCCATTTGTTGTTGACCGAGTCGCATGTGTCCTGCTTTATATGCTGATGTTGTTGATGGGATGTGTGCGTCTCTCTCCGAGACCTGAGATCGCACTAGAGCAGAAACCAGAGTGCTAATTGGTGGCTTGAAATCCCGTCAGTGTAGCTTGAGCTCTGTAAAGGTCATCTCCACTCATAAAATTGAGTGCTCACTTGTTTTTTTTTCCCGTTTTTTTTTTTTATTAACAGGGCCGACAGATTTGGCCCAGAAAATCAAATGAAAAATTATACAGAGGTTTTGTTGCCTAAGGCCCCTGTTAAAGTCAAGAAGGTTAGTTTTTAGTTACTCTTCTTGTTTGTCGTTGCTTGAATAGCCATCAGCATGAGATGTTTATTTGTTATAAAAATGTTGAAATTGCTCCTACTAACTTCCTGGTCAGAAATGTTTAACAGAATATTTCAAGATTTTGGGAAATATGCTTCCTTGCTGAGTCTACTGAGCAGATTAATAGATTAAAAGACTTGCGTGTTTGTACACTAAATATGAATCTACAGTTGGGTGTTAGCATAAGAAGCAGGGGGAAACAGCTAGTCTGGCTCTGCACAAAGGTAACACATTTGCTAACCTGTAACTAACTGTAAAGTTCACCAGTTAAGGTTAACTGCTTATCCCTGTTTCCAGCCTTTATGCTGAGCTAAGCTATGCTAATCATCTCTTGGCCCTAAGTCCAAGCATCAACCTCCGCAGCTAAGAAGTGAAGCCAACACCAAAGTGCCAAGAGCTGCAGTTGCCTTTAAAGACCACCAGAGGCTGGCTCCAAAAATGAGTCCGTCCTCTTGGACCCCCATATTAAAATGCCCAACTTTACAGCATAAATAGTGTAAAAAGTGTTTACAGCCTGGTACAAAAACATGGTTTTCGTCTCTATAGCTAATGTCAACACTGTCAGGAGTGAATTTTTATAGAACTGACCTGTTTAAATGTTGTTAAGGCTTAAAGTTATGCATAATTAGGGCACTTTTGCTTTAAGTGACAAGTCGCTACCATGGCAACAGCACTAGTTAATGGCATAACCCTTGATTCAAAGGGCATAGGTGTAGCCATTGCTGTTGCTAAATCAGAGTGTTTTTACTTCATGAAAGTTAATTGAAATGTTTTGGTTGCCACAAAAATTTTTGCTCATCCAGGAGACCATTAACGGACTCTTGGCCTTAACTTCATAGCTAAGAGAAATGAGAAAATTGGTGATAATAAATAAAAGGGCTACATGTGTTTTTAAAAGCCTCACCTGTGCTGTATTCAGACCAACACCCACCACCTTGGAGCTTTTGTATTATAATGACACAACATGCCTAGCACATAGTTGTGATTTAGCATTACACTTACCGGTGGCCCCCTTTGCTTTCCCGCCCCCGCCCCTACCTCACGCAGCGGAGACGTGACAAATGTTAGTGGCCTGCCATAATGCTGCAAACATCAGCGAACCCCACAAGGAGGATTAATGCCTCTTCTGGCTTTTATTACGCTGTCCTGCCGTCCTTCGCCTGCTGGCCATTCATCCTTGTAAGATGTCCATATCTGCTCTCAGTGTGGGCGCATACGTGCGCTCACATGCGTGTGCACTTATGTGTGTGTGTGTGTGTGTCCGTGTTTGCATGTGTTATGCATGTATGAAAGTGCTTGCTTGCCGCGTGTGTGAGATCTTAAAAGTTTATCCCAGAGGGGGTTAAATCACTCGTCCAGTGGCGGGCTTTCCAGGGCCATGTCTGGCTTGTCTTATCAATCTATCGACGTGGCACCTGCGCTGCCGGTTGCGCTAGGAGCCCGATGCAGTCGACGGCCGGGGCCCCACCGCAGAGGAATACTAATGTGGATGCAGATAGCTTTTGGTTTGGCCACCTCAGCAGACATTGATCCCCCTGCGGACTTCTATGGTGGTGACAGATGGACTGTCACCTCTGAATGAGAGGAGATTGGGACACGTCCCCTCACATCTCCCTCAGTGGGGTTCAGTCACTGCCTCCGTTCTGTCCTGTTCATCCGTCCTTCCTGTCTCTCTTTGTGTCCCCACCTTGCTCCACACACTTCCCTCCTGTTCTTCTCTCCTCACTGCACACTCAGAGTTAGAGAGTCGCTTCCATCACAGAGAGGTTGCAGGTTAAATCGCTGCAGTTGCCAACTGTCATTTTCAGACACCGAATCTCTCACACTATTTGAGATGTTCCTGGAGATCAAATAGAGAGAGTTGAAGAGGGAGCGTTTTCAACTAAAAATAACATGACTGGCTTTCTCCATTTAATTAAGACAACGACGGAGGCGGGGCTCGTTTGTGCTGGTGACACACCGACTCCTCTCTCCATCACTCGAGAGGCAGACAGAGCGAGAGAGGCTCAGAGTGTGAGGTTGTTCATGATGAAGGCGTTTATAATGCAGTTTCTCCCAGCTGTTAAGTGTGAGCGAATATGTGTCACTGACTTAAAAGTGTGTGTGTGTGTGTGTGTGTGTGTGAGTAGTTGAGTGCATAAAACACTTCAGTGTACCAGGGTGAGAATAAAATAGTACACTTAATAGAACACAGTGAGGAAGAGAGTTTAGTTTATTGAATTTTTCTGTATTTAAATTATATCAGACAAAAAAAACTATTTAAATTTCATTGCTTGTTTTTAAGGTGTTGTATAGTCAGCACCCCGATTTGTCTGTTGGTGAACTCTGAGCCAGCTCGACCCCAAAGGTCATCTTTAAGAGGTTGCCTGGTTATTCCTTGGGTCTCCATGAATATGAGTGAAAGTGCTTTTAGCTTTTATGCTCCAAGCTGCTGGAACATGTTACCTGATGACATTAGAAGTGCCCCAACAGTATCATATTTTAAAGTTAAATTGAAGACATTTCTGTAGTCTGGTTTGATAATTTATACTATTTTATTTTATTTTATTGGTTTTTAGTCAGGTGTGCTTTCATATTTGTTGCTTTATTGGTTTATCTTTTTTGTTGGTTTTACTTGCGTGTTATCGTCTTTTATTGATCTATTTATCTTTTTTATTTTGTTGTTATTTCTTTTATTTAGTTTAATCAGTATTATCCTGTTTTGATGGTCTACTTTTCATATTATTATTTTATTAAATTGTAACTAATTTTTCAATTCGGCTCATGAAGGTACCCTTAATGGTTGTATTCTTCATCTTGATTTTTTATTTTATGAGCTTTTATTATCAGTTTTTAATTTTTGATTCACTTTTATGGTCGTTTGTTGGCTTTGTTTTGTGCCTTTGTGACTTGTACCTTTCTATCTTCAAAAAGTACAGAATAACAATCAGAGCTGAAACAATTAGGGGAATGAATCTGCAACTTTTTTTTAAAATCATAACTTTTCAAGCAAAATTCTAAATATTATACAACAAGTAGAGCCAAAAAGCTAGACATTTAGACTGTTAACTCCTCCCTCATCATTAAGAAGTTATTCCACCATCTCCAACATTGTGACTGCCAGAGTGGAGTCAAAAACCAGCAGGCTACATTACTGAGTGCAATTACATCAACATGATTAAGCTGTTGATGATCATATACGAGATATTGTGTTGACATAACCACAGAGAAATCAGGTCATTGATGTTGCTTGTTCATATAGCAGTTTATTTATAAATGACATACGGTGTTTACATGATTAAACACATGAACAGGATACTCCAAAAAACAACTATTCATGTTAATATAATCACAGCCAGTGATGCATAAAGAAGCATTTTATATTTATATTCTTTACAGACTTTATTTAATGAATTTCATTTATGGTGTTGTCAGGTCAAGAGCAAATTTCCCACAATATGAATGCCTTTTGTTTGTCACTTATTTATTTATTTATCTTTTGTGACAATATTACTCACAACAAGCTTCAGTTCTGTCCCATCATTGTTGTGCAAATAATGACAGTATAGGCACAGCCTTTTGTGCAGTATTGCTTCATTAGAGACTTTCAGCTGCTCAAATGAGAGAATATGCTATTATTTTATATCATTGTGTTTTGAATATATTCATAATTTGTACTATTGGTCAGACTTTGGATTCTGGGAAATTATGACAGGCATGTTTCCCTTTCTTGTGGCGTTTTATAGAAAAAAAAGATTAATCAATAGATTGGGAACACAATTGTCAGACTCATCACTTGGATGCAACCTTTATAAGAATAATGACAAAATAAAACCACTATTTAATCCATCCAAATTCTTTAAAACAGATCTCAAATATATTTTTTTTAAAAAAATTGGATTTAAAAAGTCTGTTCCCACAAATAAAAAAAAAAAAAAAAAAAAAAAAGGGATTCCCCTCAGGCATTTCAAACCACCTGTTGAGCAGTTTTGGCTCTAACTGGCGCACCTCTACTCTTCTCACATCTCCAAATCCCACTTATCAGCCACCAGGCGCCTGGATCGCACTGAGAGGAGCTATGCAAATGACTGGGAAGGAAAGGCCAGATCTAATCTGAAGGTTTATTCTAATTAAAAGCGATTTACTTTCCCCGCCATTCCCTGAGAGGGAAGCTTAATGTCCTGTTCTCAAAGGAGATGGCATCCTCTAACTCAATTAGGTAGGAGAAGATGCACTTGGGTAAAGTTTAGTCTGGATGGAACTGCTTAACATGCAGCGTAGGAGCACGCAGCGAAACCTTTAGACGTACGCAGGGAGAGGACAGGGAAAAGTCAAGGTTAAGGATCACCCACACCCATTTCACCTTTGGCTTGTACAGGAGAATTTGACAAATTATCTTTTTTTTTTTTTTTTTCAACTTTTAACTGGTTTACTTTTAAATGGTTTTCTTCTCTTATTTTTTAAGAAATGTGACAAAAAATGTCTGGAAAAAAAGTTTGATGGGGTTTTAATAATTAAAATAAGTTTGACAGATTGGATTATGCTCCAAAATGAAAAATGGAACTTGAAACCTTCACGGTGTAATTCTGCTCACACTGAAATGAATAGAAGCAGCCCCTGTCAGAGGTGTTTTCACCCAAAATTTACATATTGAACTACAGTAAACCATTTAACCATTTTTAACACTCACCATATGGAAGACATATAGTCCAGTTTATAGTATAGAATATCTTTAACAATGGGAGCGTTGGTTTGATTTAAACTTCAGAAGCGACACTTTTTTTTCACCTGATAATCAATATGAACAGTTGTGTGTGTACTTGCTCTATAGTGGCTCCTTCTCTAAATGTCAAAGTTCTACAAAATGTTAGTTTTATGTACTTGCTACCCCCAAAACAGGACTTTTAACACGTTTTTTTTGTCTGATTTTAAAAAGACATTTGATATTTGATTTTAATAATGTAAATCAAATACTGAAATTAATATTTAACATACATTTGTTTTAGGATTTTAAAATAATAATGAAAAAAATCAGTCTGTAGTGTTAATTGTTGTATTAATCACCTGTCTGCTATAACACCATTGTTAATCGTCACCTCATATTTTGTATTCTCACTTCCGCACCATTTGGGCTACATAATTTAAAAAGTGTGCAGCTAATAGAATAGTGCATCCAACCTTTATACCATCTCCAGTGGGGCCATTTGTATTTATTTTACAATCAACTTTACTTACAATCAACAATAATGACTAAACATAAACATCTGTTGGTCCTCTGATCATATTCTACTATATTTTTTGTTCATTTGAGACTGGTGGAGGGAATAATCATCCCAGACCCCATGATACGATATCATTTTGAAACTTTAGTAACAATATACTTCATACATATTCCTTAGTAACAATGCAATATTATTGTGACTTTAAACGTTTTACGATCTGATAAATATTGTGATATCATATATTGCGATTTATAATATTTTTCTTCAACTTCAAATTAGGTCCCCAAAGGTAAACTTTGTCAGCATCTGTTTCATTAGAAAAAATATTATTTTTACTGTAACAAAATGTATCTAATGGACTGAAAAAAGCAGCTGATTTATTGTGAGAAATTTTAATATTCTACCAGATTTTAATTTGTATTTGCGGTTTTATTGCATATTGAAAAAAAAAGATACTTTGTGATACATTTTTGTGTATCGATACAATATTGTCATACAAAATATCACGATACTATACTGTATCAATTTTTCCCTCCACCCCCTAATTGAGATAATATCAAGTTCAGTGGCACATTACACATGTAAATATTGTGTTTATGAATAATAACTTTATAGAATTGTCAAAACATTTGAAAAAAAAAAAGTTTTGACAGTGGTGCCATTTTTCTTGTCTGTGATGCATTATCTTTAAGGTTTCTTTGTGTAATGACATTAAAGTCTCAGATAATTACAGATAATAATACACAAGACAAGCTATATGTGATAAAATCAGGACATGCTCTACATATGAACTGTTGTGAGATATAGATATGATCTTATCAAACAAAAACACTGAATTGAATTAGATAATTGTTTACCAATCTCTGATGTCATTATTAGTTGAAGCCTTATTTTAACTTTAGTTCTTCGGTAGTTAAAAGTTCATATTTAGATCATATTAATAGAGACAATGGTTTTAACAAGAGGATAATGATTTTTCAGAAGTATTAAGACTTTTATTTGGTCGTGTTTGTCTGAACAATAAATTATAAAATTATAAACTGGTTATATAAGATGTTTTCTTGGATCAGATAAATCAGCGGTGTTGTTTTTGGTGACTCCCAGCTCGGTGACATGACATTTTCATAGCAGTCCCCCGTGCCCTCATCACTTTATGTTTGCTTTGAAACCGGCATCAGTTACATAATCTTTGAGTTTTTATTGTGTTGACGCAACCTGCCAAATAATTATGTGATCTCACACCTCCGCCGCAGCTGTCCATCTTCTCTCGAGCACCAACACAGAGATATTTTTTCAGTTCACACTGTCATTGAAATAAATAAATGAATAAATTACAGGGAGATCTGGTGCTCTCATGATCTGTAGTCTGCTGGTAGAGAAGTAAAAATATCACAGTTTTTATGCTGAATAAAAATTATGTAAAACCTACAGGAAATAACTTTGATATGCAAAAAATTGTAAAGGCAGAGAAGGTCCGTATCTTGTTTGAGACTCTTAGTGTATGTGTGTGTGTGTGTGTATGTGTGTGCGTGTTGGTGTGTGTGTCAGAGGACAGGCATTATGGTTGCTGTATGTTGTGTGTAGTATGTTACGTTAACATACACTTGGAGAGAATTCATGTCAATCATGGCCATCAGATGACATTAACATGTTGGATGAGTGAGCATGCTCAGTGTGATGACGATTAAAGCTGACATTTACTTTGTGTATGTGTGTGTGTGTGTGTGTGTGTTTGCGTGTGTGTGTTTGCGTGTTTGATGTTTTCACTGCAGTGGGTTTACCTGCGTCTTTTATCTGTATGGTGCAGGTATTGAAGAGAAGTGTGTGTAGTATTTTCAACTTTCCATTTTTTATCTGACAGTGTAATTTACAATAACACATACTTTAATCTTTTGATGATCCCACACCCAGTAAAAAGCAAAGGAAAAAAAGGGAAACAGATATTACTTCAAAACTACACCCAAATATATAATATATATATATATATATATATATTGGTGCCTTTCGATACATAAAAATATAATACTGTAACATTTTCACACTACATCGTGATACACTATTAATATCTTAATACTTTAAAGTGATAATAAACAACTGAATAAACTAACATTACAATAAAATTAAAGCATTGTCATAATAAAGTTAAATAAAGTACTGTTGTAATTATGTTATGAAATTGCTATTAAATAAAAGTTAAAGTTAAATGTAGCACTGTTAGAATAAAGTTAAATGAAGCACTGTTGTAATAAATTTAAATTAAGTACTATTGTAATAAAGTTTAAAAAAAAGTAGTGCTGTCATAAAGTTAAACAATGTACTTTCATAATAAAGTTAAAGAAAGTACTATAAAGTTGAATCAGGGACTATAATTATGAAGTTAAGTACTGTTACAAAGCAAAATCAGTAAAAGCAGAACCACTTGTGCTTTTATTCTGAAGCAAGTGGTTCATCTCGGGCTTCCTGTCAAGAGAAGCACTGTCATACATTAGAATTGATTATTAATTGTGAGCAGGAAACAAACTAACAGCTCTTCATTTCATATATTTATACATTTGCAAGTTGAACTGGTGCTTCATGTTTGCAACATGCAGCTAAAAGGTCACTGTCTTGAGCCCTGCTGATACAAAATAATTTTAATTTGATTACTGACTTCATGTAAGCGCAAAAGATGACTCAATATCAATCAAATTGGCTTGATTTATGTCAAAAAAAATGGGAAGAAGGCACTGAGCAACAAAAACAGAAATGCCCCCTAAAATTAGCAAGAAATGAGTAAGAAGTATAAGAAAATCACCTGAAAATTTGTATTAGAACAACAACAACAAAAAAAACAAAACAGGATATGACCTGGAAAAAGTGCTTAAAAAATCTGTAATAGGGAATTAGGATAGCTGTAGCTGTAGTCGACTGGAAATAGCTGTAAATGTATTTTTTTTTCCTCTGTATTTTATTTTTGATACATTTTCTGCTACCTTTTTTGGGATATTTTTCTAAATCTACTTTTTTTTGCAATATGTGGAACATTTTCTACCAAGATGCTCACTGCCTTTTTCCTCTTGTTTTTAAAAGAAATTGTACCAATTTGCACTGGGTTCAAAGGTTTAAATACTTGTAAAAGGCATCTGAAAGCAGCACACAAGAAAAGTTTAGTGTCACAGGGTTAATAAAGTGACATTTTCAGACAAAATCCTACATATTACGCATCACATCTGCAAAACTCAAGATAATGAGCCGTTGAGATTGTTTCAGAACACTGACAACAAAACTGTATCACCTCAAGACAACTCGGCGCTGGTGCGCTTTTTACAAGCTCTGTTTACACGTTCTCTTATTCCATATTCAAGTGCTTTTGAAGCGTTGCATTCTGGAGTGCCACATGAAGTATTTCAGTAGAGAACGCACGTTGTTTCATATTCAGAGGAAAACAGAAAATAACTGGCTTCCGTTTTCAAGTGGGTTTTTATTTTTACGTGAATGTTCTAAAACGCTACGTGTCAAGCTTTTAATATAGTACAGACTCTCAGTTATCATTATCACAACAGCTGAATACAGACAAATATTGTCCAACAATGTGGTCACAAAGCAGAGACATGCTCAGCTCTGGATTGTATTTCCATCATGCTCTTTGTGAATTCTAATTGACAGGGTGAAATGTGCATTTCCTGTGCAGGCCCCTCATTGACACGGGCACCATTTACTGCTGTCACCCCTCCTCCTCCTTCTCACCACCACCACCACTTAGTGAATAAAGGTCAGGCAATCAGGCATGTGGAAGGACAGCTAATTTGTCATCCCTCGACAAACGTGTCAGCGTCCGATCTTGTCCGCGGGGCTTGATACTGCAACAAGCCGTAAAGGTTAAGAGATTCAAAGAACGCCCCCTTCCCTTCCCTCCCTTCTCTCGCTCGCCCCGTCTCCATCTCAACAAGCAACATGCGACAGAGCAGAAAATTCAATTTTGGATTTGATACTGTGAGGGTTATGTGCTTTCATGGCTGTAACTCTTCAGAGTCTTTAGGCATGTCGTCCGCCTTGCTCAGTTAAACTCCACAGAAGCCCCGCAGATCGAGACGTGGCTGTCTTGTACATGTCATTCCCAGCTAGTGCGGCGTCTCATTTAACTTTTTTTTTTCTCAACCCAACAGTGAAATGCCAAATGTGTGTGCGAAATAAAATTAAGGTGCATCTCAATTTGAGTTAACCGAACATGATTTATAATCACAGTGACTGTGAGAGGGCCTCAATCAGGAGAGTATCATTCAAATCAACAAATATCACTCCCGTTTATAATTAACTTGATTTCACGTTGATTTGTTACCTTTATACATAACTAAATTGCATTCGTAACTGTGTTGTGTTTGCATAATAATGGCTGACTGGATTATGTTCAAATACGTTACTTTGAGTCAATGAACAGGGTTCTCTCAGTTATGGAAAACTTGGTAAAGTCATGGAATTTCACAGTCCCATTTTCCAAGCCTGGAAAATCATGTCAGAAACAAATAACTGGATTAGTAAAATCCATAAAACGTTTTAAAAAGTCATAGAATTTTGCTGCCTGTAAGTTTACCAGGGCCGATTCTCTGATTTAATAGTTCAACACAAAAGATTTTCTCAGCTTGCTCAGTCTTGCCTGTGGGACTCTGAATCTTCTGTGTGATGGAAAAAGATGATATTCTTCAAATATAGTGCGAGAGGGGTCGGATGTAATATTAACAGCCAGAGACAACATTCTTCTAGTATACGGAGACTTGACCCAAGTGTTTGACCCACAGTGTTTGAGCAGATCTTTAGCCGTGTTGTCAGTGTAACTTTAAGCTGAACAGAAAGACACCTGTACCAATCACTGACTCCATACTGAATAACACTTCAATAACAATTAAAAACCACACCAGTCATTTTAAATTTGGATTGGGATGCAGCGCAGATGCAGTCATCCTGAGCAATCTGTCGATCTAAGCACGGCCTTTGTGATTATAGAGGCATTACAAGCCGTCCCCGTCGTCCCTGAATGCATCCTAATAGCCTGTTTAGCGAGGCCACATACAGCCGCAGGTGTGTGTCCCCTTCTGATTCCCAAGAGTGTAAATGACAGAGGGTAGGAGAGACAGACTGAGGGGGAGACATGAATGAGTGACTTTGATCAGGTGAGATCACCAGACCTCTCTCTCTCTCTCTCTGTGTGTGTGTGTGTGTCCAGTGTTGGATAATGGAGAGTCAGGCTGACAGCTGCATGTCAGATACGCTTAATGTACATCATTGCCTACAATGACTTTAGCCTAACCGCACACACTCGTGAACCCACATCTGAGGAATGAGGTCGTGTTCGCTAACTTTTTGGGGGACGTTGCATGCAGCGTCGCTAACCAATCAACGATTGTCATGTTACAGACGGAGGCAGGTGAAGGCACCCTGAGGCCACCTGGGTAATACGTCAATATCCATAAACACTGATATTCACAAAATACTTACACGATGATATTTTTGATGAATAACCATCGGTAATGTGCATGTAATCACTGAGTGGGTAAAGGTAAATAATAGATCAGTCTGGTAAAAATCTGAAATTTACATCACTTTACTGTAATACAGCCTTTAAAACCAGGAAAAGACAACACTTATGATATTACTATTACAATATTATTGAAAACAACCAAATCTGCTTCGACTGAATAGGCTACGTAAGAAGCTTAATAATTTCTCTGTCCTGTAACAATATTTCCCACAGCTAATGGTGGACAGCTGGCAGTAAACATGCTAGCAGATTAGCTTGTTTGCACCAGTGCAAGTACAGTTGCATTCACATTAAGTTCCCGCACAGCATGAAGACGGGTCTCAAGTGTCTCTACTACAACTACACTTGTCTCACTATTTTGTAATCAGCACCTTGTGGTTATCATCAAGTTTATGACATAACTATTGCCCAGTTTAGGTAGGGCCAAGCAATGATTTATTGTTTATAATCTTATCATGGTGTCATTTGCATTTTAATGCCTCTGCATCAGCAATAGCTGTCTGCCCGTCCATCCCATTCTCGTGTTTTTTTTTAATTTGGTACAAACATCCACTTGGACTCAGTGATGAACTGATTAGAATATGGTCAAATGGTCAAGGTCAATGTGACCTTTCATCCGTCTCATTCTCATGAACCCAAAATCTTAAGAAGGCCTTGATGGAGTTTCCTCAAATTTGGCACAAACGTTCACTTGGACTAAAGTGAATGTTCATGCCCAAACTTTAAAATTTTTTCGGCAATGCAAAAATTAATATGGTAATTCTGACAACATTTTAAACTAATGTGAGATAGGATAAAATCATGAAGTGATGAGGTTTTATATTCAAAAGGTCAGAGGTCAACTTCACTGCGATAATATGTTGTTTTGCATTTTTTTGACCATTACCTCTAAACAGAAGGGGAGACATTATTTGGTCACATACTGAACTGGTGACACTAAACCTGGGTGTCCACCTTAAAGCTGTGGTGTGTATATATATATATATATATATATATATATATATATATATATATATATGTTTATGTAGTGGTCTTAATTGCCACAAACAGTTTTTGTAATTTCATTTATCCATCTCTTAAGTTCTTTTTGTCAAAATTAGTCAAGCTCTTTTTTTCCATCTCTGATGGGACAAATCTTTAAACATATTACTCAACCTAATACTGTCTTCTTACTTTGTACTTGGACTCACTCTAAAAACCATAATCCTACATAAAACCTCTGCAGGACCACATATAAACTACATACTTTATACTTAACCAGCAATAGTTGGATAAGAAAAAGATGATTTGTCCAAAAATCTTAAATTTGGTTAAAACTGATCATGAAAAGGTCTTAAAAAGTATTTAAATATCTGATACTCGTGACACTTTGTAAACAGGAAAAGACAGACAAGTCTTGGAAGCTATAGTTGTAGTCAAACTAACACTAACAACCTCATTATTCTTTACTTTCATACATTTAGCATATTTATATGCATCCATCAGAAATTGTCCCCATTTATGAGACAGATTTTTACCACACCAGTATCATCGTTGCATGATAAACACTGACTGCAAACTTTTTTTCACACTCTGCCCTCCACAGTGTCTGCATTCTCTCCTCTGAACTCTGTTTTTCTGTTTCTCTTTCACCTCTCAATCTTGCCTCATCTCTTCCCCTTCTCACCTTCACGGCTCCCTCTCCTCTTAGCCTCGTCTTCTTCTTTATGTCTTGCTCTCTCGATTTCCTCAGTCTCCCCTGATTTATAGCCTGTCACTTATAAACTGCCATCAAGCCACCAAATGAAACCACACCGCTATATCTTTAGCGTTTCTGTCATGTGCACATGTCAAATGCGTATTTAGCAGGGGGATATGCCAGGAAATATATATCTGCCTCCGTCTCAGAAACACCAACACATAGAGTTTGTGTATCTGCTAAAATCTATAGATAGCTGAGGCACCGCAGGGGGTGTCTCAGTTGCAAAGTTACTGCTCGGAGCTAATGTGGCTGCGGGCTCTCCTGCCAACTAAGTGAGGCGTGGAGAGCGGAGTCGACTGGAGAGAGAAAAGGCGAAAAGCGAGTGGCGAGCTGAGTAGGCGAGGGGAAGGTGGATGTCATGCTGGGAAGGCATCACACTCATGTGTGAAGCCTAATCAGGCACAATCTGCTTCACTATGATGCAATGTGCGGCGCGACTGTGTGTTTTGTATTTATTTAGAATTAAAGCTGTTGCACGCTCGTTGCTGCATTCCATTATGCAGTACATTAAAGGTATCCAGTGGAGTTGATGAAATGGAGCTCGGAGGTTCAGATGTGGCTCCTGGAAATGTTTGAGTCACGTGTTCTTTGAATGTGAGCACAAAAGAAGCACAAACAACAGCAACAACTGTCGCAGAGGGAGGGTGAGCACTGCCTCATGTGGACCTGGCTGGAAGCTGTATAGTTATCAGGTTTTCAGACAATATGTCAGCATGTTGTCGGCAAAGCACCTGGTCCCGAAAATGCAAAGAAATGTAGACCCGGTCATGTGACAGAACAGAGAGAGCTACAGAGAAAAAAACATTTTATCAGGTGAAAAATGTATTTTTTTTTTTTTTTAAAGAAAGTATAAATGCAACAGCCGAGAAGACTACATGGGGAATTCAGTTCATTTTCTGGCCAACATAATACAGTTAATTTCTGCAGCCAATGGAAATTTTCACCCTTCTTTATTCTGGTGATTTTTTTGCTTTCATTATTCTTGTTTGGTCGATAAAAGGTCAGAAAAGGTTAGATATGCAATTTTCAGAGTGCTAGGCGATGTGTACAAAACCCAAATATTTATAGTGAAATTAAAGAACAGTAGCAAATCCTCAAATTTGAAAGGTTGGAACCAGAAAATTGTTGATGTATTTGCAAGGAGACATCAAACTGTTGCCTGAAAAATGAATCTTTGGTTGCTGATTGTATTTTCTGCCCATCAGCTAATTGATTCTTGATGAAAAATGATCAAGCTCTGTAACTGTTGTCTACAATTGGCGATATCTCATTGACGACAATATCAGGTGGTTGTACAGCATTACAAACTGACTTTTTTTCCCCCTTAACTTCTACTCTGTTACTTGTGAAGCAAAACATTCAAAAATATCAGGGGATTTAAAGTGCTTTACAAGGGCATAGAAATACATGAAATACAATAAATTGAGAAAACATTAAAATTGTATACACTTAGACAATCATAGAAGCATAAGCAAGACCATTAATAGTAAATATAGGTTAAAATAGGTTAAATAGGTTGCAATAAGTCAGAGGGAAAATAGTTCATACAAGAAAAAGCTCACAAAAAGTCTCTGGAGTATTTTGAGTAACCGTGTCACGATTATTGGAGACATTGCTGTTGAGTTTTTCAAAATTTTTGTTTGGCACTTTGAACGCCACAAGCTAAGTGCCATCTAGTTCTATTTTACTGGGTAGAACACAGACATTTCTGCAGCAACTCACACCAAAAGAATCTAGACTAATCAATAGCACCACGGGTCAGATGAAAATAAAATTTTTGATTTTAGGGTGAACTGTCCCTTTTAACTTAAATTGACTTATTTTCCTTACAGTATAGTTGCAAAGCAACAGCAGCCACCATCATCACAAAATGTAACTTTCATCACCAAAACTTGCCAACATAACATAGTAGACGAGCAACACGAATGCTAATTTGTGCAATTTATGACATAAATGACGTGAAATAATAACTAACAGCAAAATCCAAAATGTTTGGTCGTATCAGAAAACAAAAAGCCTGGTAGTGTTGCAGACTGCCCGCCTGCCCATCTGAAACCCATTTCCAGCTCGAGCTCTAATGACGATGTGATCGACAGGATGTGTCTCGGCGCCAGTGCGTGATTGGCTACTGATAGGTGATGTTGCCCAAAGGGTTCAGCTGTGGCCATCTTGCCTCACGCCAAAAGACCAGGAAATTATATGACTTTCTTGGGTCACCCAGAATGCATTTTAGAGACTAGCCTCTCAGGTTGTTGGCAGCATGGACTCATGATTAGTTATAGGCCGCTGTCCCAAAATAGCGATCCCCCTCTGGTGTGCCCAACCTTTCAGAAAATAGCCTTGTTTTGGGAGCTGTGCAAGGAAGTGGAGTTGTTGGAAGGGGGCTTTTAGTGACTGTGAAATGGTGACTAATTTGGGGTAAAGAAGCATGGCCTTTGAACTTTGCATTGAATAAAGCTGACTGTGCCTGCCTCTGCGCCCCTCAGGCCTCATTGTCAGCCTGCCAGAACGCCATCTTTCCCCCATCACTGAATATAAAGCTGTGGAATACATCATGCAAATAATCAGGCTGGAAACAAACACAAGCAGTGCTTTCCCCCAAAGGAAGAGGCTGCCGTCTCTAATGAGCAGGGTAAAATTGGAATATTCATACCTCTTTCCCTCTGCAGAAACGATTGAGTGATTCCCTCCTCTGCCCCCACACACACAGAACTTCTTTCTCTCTTTTCATTGCTGTCTGTCCTTCCCTCTCACCTCCCATCTCTGTTCCCACTTCTTCCTCTCCGCGCTCTGTCTTCCTGGAATGTAGCGATAAACATGAATAGGCAGCCGGTGATGTTGACAAAGCCGTTCACAGATTACGCCCCTGGATCAGAGTCACAAATCTGCCAGAGAGGAGACGTTTGTTTGTGGGTGAATCAGTAACGAATGCAAAAAGAAAAAAAAAATATTATTAGGAGGGAGTCAGAAAGACTTTTTGTACAAAAATGACTTCAAGAACAAACCTGAAATATCTCCAAAATTAAGATTTAAAAGCCTCCCCCATCATACTGGATTTAGTTGTCAGATGAGTTGTCAAAGTCTTGTCTCTTGGCTTTGAGTCTCATCCCACTCAGACAATGGGAGGTCTGGTGGATGATATTCAAAAAGGCCCACTTGCAAGCAGTTACAGTTCATGTTTGTTTGGGTTTAAAATCAGCAGCAGAATGGAGCAGTGATGCTCCTTTTATGTCCCGTGGGACAAATCTGGCCCCCCTTAGGGTGCCAGCAGCCCCCCCAATCATTTTCCAATTCCCAATAAAAAAATAAAGTTATTCAAACTGGGTATTTTTTTGTACTTTTAGTATACATAATGTGCCAAAGTGCATAAAACAGCATCAAAATAGAACTTGTTTATCACCCGCACCCCCTGACAGAGGTCCTGGCTTAATGTCCTAAAATCCTAGAAACATCCTAAATCCTGGAAATGTCCTAAAATCCTAGAAATGTCCTGGAATCCCAGAAACATCCTAAAATCCTAGATCTGAGAAATGTCTTAAATTCTTAGAAATGTCCTAAATTCCTAGAAATGTCCTAAAATCCAAGAAATGACCCAAAATACAAGAAATTACATAAAATATGAGAAATGTCCTAAAATCCAAGAAATATCCTTAAATCCAAGAAATGTCATAAAATCCATGTATGGGGCTGTTGCGACTGGCCCCTGGCCTCCTGTCATTTTGCAAAAGTGGCCCCTGAGCAAAGCAAGTTGAGTATCCCTGGAGTAGAGACTTAGCAGGGAGACAAATTAAATAAAGAAAAGTATTTCTCATTTAATTTCACCCTGCCCAAGACTTAATGAAAATCATTTCCATGTCTGTATACTGACCTCAGACTGCGTATTTGCACTGTGGATGAATCCTGTAACTGAAATGAAGAAAAATGTGAGGGAGTGTAGGAAAAAGATGAACAGCGTGATGTACTTCAAGGCCGGGAATGGATGATGTAGGAGGAGAGGGATTTTATTTCTCTCTTGACCACCTTTTGAGAATGACCTAGAATGAGATAAAAATTATGCTTTCAATGAGGTAAAAAAGTTCTCTCTCTCAATGGAGAAACAGCAAAAAGTTTCTTTACATTTAAGGTAGAACTGACATTTTTCAGAGGAAAGGGCAAGAGAACTCAAAGAAAGTGGCACACTTAAAAAGTTTTATTAAAATTGAACGTAAATAGGTAAACTGTCACCCTCACCGTCCCTTCAACTTGTTTTAAGTGACACACACACAGACCTTAAATTTACCATTATATTATGAGTTGAAATCTGGAAGTAGGCTGACAAATTGGAAACAGCTGTGGTTCTTCTTGTGGGAGGTGATAACACTAAACTTTCTGCCAACATAAGCAGAGGAGGCTGTGTGCAATCAAAATCAGTTCAGGAAAACCTGCAACTCAATTGTCAGAAATATTTTTGGCATTGTACATTTCTGCAAACGATGGATGCATTACATTTGCACATCGTTATGTAGTGGATATATGGAAACTTTATGTTTCTGACAATGCAGTCATTACTGTGTGCTTAGTTTTATGCACAAAAACATGTGCTTGTGGTTTGGAGATGATAAGGTTTTTCTGGCTTGAAATACCACGTTTGTTACCACAAAGGTCACTGGAAGATTGGCGATGGATTACTTAAAATATTCCACATTTGGCAGCGTGTTTTTTTTTATATTGATCTTTAACTGTGGTCTCTAGCTTGGCAGCCGTCTCACCTAGGTGAGAAATTTTGAAATGGTATGAAATGTGCAAACGAAACATACTGTAGGATGCCAATATTTTCCTCTGGCGACTGGGCTGAAAACAGAGATATTGTCTAATTTATTATTTATTACATCCCCTACATTACCTACAGCACAAAGCCAGCCGCCTACTACTAAATACCGGGAGATTTTGGTGTGTTATGTAGTGGCTAATGTAACCTTGAGGCGCCAGTCTCAATCAGAGATGAAGAGCAACCAGAACTGATTCATGTCAGTGGAGGCATTTCAACAGATTTTACACAGCTCCCTCTGGAGCTATAAAAGGCTTTATACAACTTTTTTTTTGTTTATTATGCAATAGTTCTAACCATGACCTGTAAACAGACTTTGATGTGTAATATTGGTGCACTGTCTTGTAAACAAGCAGAATCCATATTTACATTCGGTTTTTGTTGACATCTGACAAATATGTTGAATGCACTCCCTTCCTCATATAACATTTTTAAAACCATGCACTGTATACGTCCCTGCTTTGCTAGCTT
The DNA here is from genome assembly GCF_026936395.1 of Plectropomus leopardus. Lineage (NCBI taxonomy): Eukaryota > Metazoa > Chordata > Actinopteri > Perciformes > Serranidae > Plectropomus > Plectropomus leopardus. Next base: position 17,875,165 of record NC_142197.1, on the reverse strand, counting down.
GCAGTTTTTTTCTTGAGCTACCAGTCAGCAGAATAGTACAGAACCAGCTCCAGTAAAGTTTATCGTGTTGCCTTTGTGCCTGCGTACATACTTTGCGCCTTTTGCCCATTGCAAAATACAAAAAAACAGGGCACCAATCACATAAACTTGCTACTTAGTGCTCCTACGCTTTGAAAACTGGATTGACATCACTTGTGTGGTGCTGCATCCACGCCTGTCACAAATATTTAAACCTTTAAACAGATTGCCACACGTCTGATTACGTTCAGAAACATGGGGAAAAAACAAATGAGGTACTTGGCAAGAAATGCCCACCTATCTATCTATCTATCTATCTATCAATACATATATATATAATTTTTTTCCACATAATTATTTTATTTTTAGCTGAATTTTTAAGGTCATTCCTTTTTAAAAAACAAATATATATATATATATATATTTTTTTTAATTTAACCTTTTTTGGGTGGGGGGTTGCTAGTGTTCAGGTTAGTTTCTTGGACTTTTTGCTAATTTCTTGCTAATTTCTGGGTCATATTTTATACTGCCTTTTTTCCCATGTTTTTTTTTTTTAAAGAAATCAAGCCAGTTTGCCCAGTTTTCAAAGGATTAAAATAGTGCAATAGCACGTCTATAAATGAACATAGTCCGAGGGTATTCATCACCACAGCAGCTGCCAAAACAAGGATTATGCTAAATTAACACTACTGATACAACAGATTATATATTCTGAAAACGCAGCCCCATTTGAAATAATTTCCATTATTCCTGACAAGACTAGATTTTCTGGAACAGACCCTCCTTGGAAAAGTTAATCAGGTATACACTTTTCCCACTGACTGATGTATCTTCACCTCTACTTACTCTAAATTTGCTCCTAATTGTGTTTTCAATCCATCCCATGTGTTCATTTACAAATTTTTCTCTGTGCACCCCTCTCACATGACCAATCTGGTGTCCCAACCCCCAGTGTTCCTATTGATTGCTTGTTATTCAGTGAACCAAGAAGCTTACTCTACTGTTCCAGTCACCAGGTCACTATGGATGGAAGAGATATCCAATAAATCCCTAAAATGCACTGAGAGTAAACCCGTAGAGGAGGCTGGAGCAGGTGAAGTGTTTTTTGAAGTTGTAATGAGATGCGAGGTGAGCGTCTGAAGGCAGGTGGTGTATTAAAAACCACATGAAATGCAGGAAGGGCATTTGGGACAAGCAAGCTGGCTGTGATAACGAGGGAACAGCGAGAGACAAGAGCGGTGTTAGTGGCGGGTCGAGTAGCCTGGAGACTGGGGATTAAGGAGGGGCATTTTAATCAAGTTGTCTCCAAAGAAAAAAAATAATACTGCTGTGTGAGATATCATCATTGTGTTTTGTTCGGTGTATTCAAGGAGCTCTACCTCAAACTGATTGAGAAATGTTTGTTTTACCTCTTTTGTGGTCTTTCTTACTTTCCGTTATGAAGCACAGTTTTGACAACAGTTTTCTGTATTTAACACATGTAGAAATAGTAAACAAGATACTGAAGTTTAACGAGCAGCCAGCCTACATTTGGGACATTAGACCATTAGACCAACTTCTGGCCTATCAGAGCATCATTGTCAGTCATGAGTCCAAACGCAAAGATGACTACCAAGGAGAAAAACAGGGCTTGGATAAGTCATCCTGTTTGTGCTGCTTTTGTGCAATTGAGAGTAGCCTACATAAAAATGCAGGCTCTATTGCCTTTCCTGTCCCGGGTAGACTAAATGTTGCAATTTTAAACATTTTTACTTACATTTTTGGATCTAAAAACATTGGGAAGTATGTATTCAAATTAGAAGGTGCATATAAATATTTTTCTAGATTTTAATGTTAAAAAAAAGGTGATATGTGAACGAATAAATTCAAAAATTCATTTTCAAAATTTTTTTTTTCATTGCAATGAATTCAGCGGTGCTGAAATTTCTATATTAACTATGCAATGGCTGTTAAAATTTAAAAACGTATATCTGTTATTTGCTGCCATAGCCATCCAGTAACCATCTGGTGTGCAGAGCGTTAGTTGAGTATTACTGCATTACAATATCACACTACCAGAAGGATCTCGCTCGTTAAGTTTGGACGGATGAGGCTAAAATCTGACGTTCTTAGGATCATTGTTGTTGCTTTTTAAATTGATGACCTTTGCTCTGGCTTTAAACACATGTTCTGTTAATGTAAAAATATCCCTTGCCTGATTAAATTACATACAAACTCAATCCTTTAGTAGATTTCATGGAAGAAAGACAGGACATGACTACAAAACAATTTGAAAGTATTTACTGTCTTTGTCACAATGAGAATTCTGAGAATTTAGGTCAAATGGTTAATTTGAGAATCTGTCTACTCTGAAAATGTCTGATGGATTTGCTAAACAAGGTCACCCTGACCCGTTCTGACTACACCAACCTGGTGGAAAATAAATGTAGGACTGCAACCGCTGATTATAACCTTGGAGTCTTTGAGTTGTAGGGTTTGTGTTTGGATCGGTGTAGGAAACTCATGTATTAAATAACATCCATGGGGGAGAATACTGTTGTTGACACTGCTGCGGATGAATATGGAGATGATAAAATTATCTCTCTAGGGTTCTAGATTGTGGATTTGAATTGCAAAAGGTAATTTTCATAACTATTGCATTGGAAAATCTAATGAGTTTTAACTATCAGAGAGATCATGTTGGGGCGGGTGAGTCAGCTATACTCGCTTAAAGTAGCCGAGATGTTGGTGAAGTAAATGTTTTCATGGTGCAAAAAAGATGCTTAAGATTATGGATCATAGTAGTCATTCTATTCACTATTTGTATCCATAGTAAGCTTTGCACTGGCTCCTTGTTTCATCAGTTTTCTGGCTCCTCTCAGCAAAAACAAGTTTTAACAGCCACCCACTGTTTAATATGTTTTAATACTTGCTAATAAAATGTTGAGCAAATAAATGATGTTGTTTATGAGCACCACAGTGTCCGTCAGTCCGACTGCAATCAAACTGTCAAATGATTTCCTTGCCTTCTCAGCAGTGTTACCCTCTTCCACAGTGATGATGACATCTATCATCTATTCCTGGCAGAACAGAATGTGCTACTGTACATAAAAATTTGAATATATTTGATTGGTGGATGTTGTTGCCAGGCTGCAAAGTTGGATGCGGATGAAAAGCACAACACACAGACATTCTTCTTAACTTTGATCAAATATTTGCTCGCCTTCCTCCCACAACGCATTTTCTTTTGTGTCATTGCCTGGAGGTTACTTCTGATCAGATTTGTTTTGCATAAATGTGTAACAACATCACCGAATCCTTGATTTCTCAGTATGAGCGTCGTCTCCCTCTGCACTAATAACGGCTCGTCTCTTATAAACAATCACTAATATGTTAAATATGTAAAACAGTGCCTCTCCTATTTACCAACTGTCTCTGCAGAGCATGTCTTCATCCCACGTCATACGTAATAATAATGTGCTAAATAGCATTGTCAACACGATTATTTGAAGTCGGCTGGCCTATATTTATTCATATACATTGAAGTCTGATTAGGGGTTGATTAAAAGTTGAAGTCTAAAAGTCATGTACCTCTTTCTGGAAAGATGAAAAAAGTATATATATATATATGTGTGTGTATATATATATATATATATATATATATATATATATAATGTCAAAAAAAAGTCTGCATTTCTGTAATTATATTTTTAGAATATTGTATTTTTTTTTGTCCTTTAAGTGACGGAGAAGAGCTTTAAACCTTGTTAAAAGATAAACCATCAAAAGACAAGCAGAAATTATTTTGGTATCACATGCAGCACCCTGTTTGTATTTACACCAAAGAAAAATAGTGTTATAAAAGTGCATTTTTAGAGTGTTTTAGAGTGTTTTAGAGCGACGTCCCGGTGTTGGTTGTCATGCGCTGTTGTTGCCTAAACATAACCATGTGCAGCATAATCTGATTTAAATGGACCTTTTTTGGGCTTTTGTGTGCAACTTTCATAGGAATGAATGGGGCCCCACCCCCAAACGTGTATCCAGTTCTCTTTATATATCTATGCCCCACATGCTGGAATCGTTAGCATGCCCAGCTAGCTTTCGTTTAGTTATAAAAGCCTTGTTCATGACTCGCATATGCACTTCGTAGTTTTTTACTAACCGTGTGGGAGCCAAATGCTAGGTTATAGGAGTTTTTGCAGTTCTGTTCAGCTCTTTATTTGATTTGGGGAGGTTTACACTCCCCTAACCCTTGCCAACATTAGTCAAGATAGTGTTTTGTTAGCTTAACACTCATCATGCATTTGGACTGGTTAGCGCTACACTGCAGAACAAGAAAAAACCCAAAATGCTTTCTTATTTCATCTATGTGGACGATCAACTAGAGAAGATGCTAACTGCTTTCCCGGGACACACAACCTTAGCCTCTCTATTTTCTTAAAGATATAAGTATGTAGCCATCACATTTTTAGTGAAGAGCGCTTTTTACCAAAAATGCATTTTGAAACAAGTCAGGAGAAAATATGAATAAGTAAGCTGAAGACAGCGTTTTCAACCAACCCATGGAGCTAACTTTGGAGGTAACTGTTGGCACTTTAGCCACCAAAATCAACAGTAGAAAAAAGCCTTTTTTCCTTCCGATGTCTAAATGCAACAACCCACTGTTACAAACAATCGAGAGGTAACTGTGCCGTGTTATCACTGATAACTGCATGTGAGCCATGTGAGAACAGAAAGCTTTTCCTGCTGAGGGTTTAGTGTAGCTGTTATCAGGAGCAGGATACCAGAGCTAATATAGGGATGTTCATTGTCTTGGCTGACCCCTTATCACACAAACATGGTCATTATTTGTTTATATAACTTGTGAGCTGTACAGGCAGTTGTTTCTGTGTATCTGTTATATGAAGAGATGGAAAATGGCTTTCTTTCAGTAGGCGGGCGTTAGAGGAGCTTATGCCAGTTCTCTCTGAGCTGGACTGGTTATGTTGAAAGTTAAAAATCCCACGCACAATGTATACTGCTACATGTGGACAGACAGGCAGACAGGCGTTTTGATACAAGCTCTTCAAAGAGGAGAGCGACTCTGAGGTCAGGACAAACTGAGGAACGTTTAACTGATAATGATGATGGAGACATACTCATCCACTCAATTAGCAGTGAGATGTTTTCTTTAAATGCCCAAACAAAAAATGATGTTAAGCCATTATTGTTAATAAAAGCTAGTGTGGGGTTGATTTTATGTGTTCGTCAATATCAGAGCTTTTACAGAAATGATTTAAAGTAAGTTTCGAATATGCACTTTGTATGAGGTGGGTGATGAGCAGCAAGTAGAAAATGTTGGCTTTGTATGTTTGCAACATTCAATAGTGTCATATCAACACTCAAAGTGACATAATATATGAACTGAGTTTGTCATCGGGAGGTGTAGGAGGTAGTGGATTGTGTGTTATCTCAGCGAAGTGTTATCTTTGACATCAGCAAACATCAAAACAAATTGAGTTAATGCTGCAGCATCCCGTCAGTGTGTTTCCAGCAATTTTTAGGTTTCAAAAGTATGTTTTGTACTGACCTGTCCATACGTTTCCAGGTGCTTTTTATGTTCCAAACCTGGGTGTTTGCAACACATTAACGGGGCTAGTGCCACGAAAAGTGTTTTTTATTTCTTTTCTTACAGAGACATGACATGCTGCTTTTCCTTCTATGAATTTTGTGCCTAAACCTAACCACGTGTTAACCACAGCTTTGTTCAAATGTAAAGTTTCAACATATCCACTACATAATAGCATGCAAATGTAGCATATCTGTGGTACAATGCCATCATGTATTGTGCTGTCTTGTTTGTGTCGAGACAAACAAAAACATTCAGTTGCTTCACTTTTGGGTGTAAACTTAAATCAAAACAAAAATTGTAAAAATAGCACCTTGGAACAAACATAATGTTTCCCCATTCTAAAAAAAAAAAAGACTATTCAAATGTCTTTGATACGATTAAAATTGGCTTCAAGTGTTCAAACAGCAGTAGCCTTGAATGGGAGTTTTACAACAATAACAGCACACTTGGGAATACAAGCCATTCTGCTACAGCAAGTATTTTACTCCTACTTTCAACTTTAAAAAAAAAAAGCCAGGGAAGCAAATTTAATTACTTTTACTTTTTACAGTAAATTTTTGGTTAACCCGCAATACTGGCGGTAATATGTTGCTAATTTATCAGCATAGATCCAGGGACAGCTGATGAATCGTACCTGGTAAGAAGTCCATGCTGGTGATTAGAGCTAGATTAATACCTTGTCCTCTGGTGTGAAGCCATTTACACTGATTTAGGAAAGAACTATCAGTAGATACTCACCACGGTCCTATTGGCAGCCAGCAAGATGGTCATTACTAATCTAAAGGCACCTGCGGGAGGGCAAAAAGGAGTGAACGGATGTGAGTGTTTCCATGCGTGTGTGTGTGTGTGTGTACGTGCGTGTGTGTGTGTGTGCAGTGCGGAAAGGTTGAGACATTGCGACGGGGTCACACTTATAAGATGTGGAGGTCAACGGCAAAGATCAGTTAAGGTCAATCCTGTAATGGGAGCCATTTTTCATTAGGCGCATTTCTCATCCCGGGCCTCCACGTGGCAGCAAGAGTGAGGTAGTGAACTGCAGAAAATGGCATTTCAATGTGCGTAACCTCTCGCCTTGCAACGTCCCCTCTTGACAGGGAATGGCAGGTCCTTCTCATCTCTCTCAGGCTGGCTCGTATATCACTCACAGCTCTTGCCCACCTCTCCATCCCGGGAGACGGAGGCCTGAGAGAGCGAGAGGAAGAGTGCGGGTGATGTGGGTGGACTGCTCTTCAATCTAGCAGCTACTCAACAATCAGCAACACATCTATCACCAGCCCTAAAAGTAATTTTGAACCGACTGACACACATGCGCGCGTCTCCCCGGCCTGTGATATAGATGAATTGTAGATGACAGCCACTGCGCTGCCTTGAACACTTAAAAAGGCATATCGACTCCCTTTATGACGCATCAGTCCAGCACATAGACCAAGCCGGTGAGGATGAAAAGGACTGCAGTGTTGTCCTCTGTAGAGCAAGACAGTCCAGCCACTTGGTGGCACTAGCAGCCAAAATCAATGAGAGAAAACAGAAGGCAGCGTGTCTGGAAAAAACAGATAGAGCTGTATGAATATTCTGTTTCCATAACAAAGCATCAAGAATGAACAGCAGGCAAAGGACTATCAAAATAAATCATGTGCTGTGAACATCTTATTAAAGATGAATATTTCAGTTTTGGGGGCTGCTGTGGGAGCAGTACGGTCTGCCAGGAGCACTGTGGGTGACTTCATGTGAGGTGGTGGGAGCCTGTGCACAAACACCATGCACATGCAGCGAATGCATTCTTTGCATCTGATAGAGAGCCCCTCTGTGTGCCAGTGCTCCTTTCCCTTTCACTTTCCTCCCTGCTTCACACTGGCTGAAAGACACACTTTTTTCTCTCAAGCTTGAGAAAATCAAATACACAATAGCAGGACACATGGACAAGGTCTTCCACAAATGGCAACCTTTTCTGTCTTATTTGTCCAATTTACAGGCCCTGCCCGACTAACTGCTGGTTTTATTACATTTTTGTTAAGTCTATGTGCTCTTTTCACTGTAAATGATCCATAGTTTGGGGTGTGGATGCTGGTGTGCTTGGATTCTTGTCTTTTGTTTGGTTAGTTTATTTTGCTTCATTTCTGACCTTTTTAGTTTAATGTTGTTTTCCTCCTTTTTTTTCTCTTTCTCATGTTTGAATATTTCCTGAATATGTACAACTTAAATACTTAGCTTAAATATTTTTATAAATATTGTTTTAAAAAAAAGATGTGCATTGGCACATTTATTGATATATTAATTTGGAATATTCTTTTTTAAAAAAAATGACAGAAAAAAGCCCTCTGTGTGCCAGCACTCCTTTTACTTTCAGGCTCCTGTTACTAGCAATTAGAAGTGCAACACTTTCTGAGGACAGAGGGGAAGCTAGTTTGTGATTCAGGTCGTGCTTGAGCCTAAATGTCATTGGCCAGAGTGCAGCAGGTTAATTGAAGGCATCTTGTCATCATGGCCTGCTTTGCTGAGAAGGAGGATGACCTGCTCTAAAATCTGATTGGGCGCTCTTAACACTCACATGCACACATTTTGCATCTACCCTCTCCTTCCTGCTGTGCTGCTGTTCAATAATAATCAGGGCATTTGCATTCATTATTACCATTAAGGTGGAACAATCAGAACACAGACAATGTAAAAGAAGCCCATGCTTTTTTTTAACCCATGAATTAGATTTTTCTGCCCATCCAGGCTAGACTTGAAATAATGAGTTGATTTATCAATTAGTCAGTAATTTCATCATTTAAAACCCCCTCTGTTTAAAAAATGCATTTTGCTCATTGTTCCATCACTGGGATGTTTGACCTTCTCGTGCAGAATGATGTATGGGCGGAGTTTGACACCGAAGGCTGTTTTCAAATTCATCTGCCGAGTGGGGAAAGTTTCTCTGTGCTCACCTTAAATATCAGTTTAAGTGATTTATTAAGCAAAAAATGTCAGACAGTGTGTGATTCCAGGCTTTCAAATATGAGGTCATGCTGTTTTTTTCTCTATTTAATATCAGTGAATTGAATATCTTTGGGTTTTGGACTGTTAATCGAAGAGAAGAAACTATTTCAAGAGGTCACCTTTTGATCTGGGAAATATTGCTTTCTGGCCTGTCACGACAATTATGTTATTGACTTATTTTACAATATATGGACGTGATATCGATCTTATGCTGACCTTGTTATTGTTATCGTAAGAATGCCACCAACATTTTAGCCAATATGATGCCAGAATAAGCATATTAGTCACAGCAACCCTCACCCCCCCACCCTTATTTTCTCTACACCCCACCCACTCACACGAGTTCTGAGGAAAATAAGAGATAGAAGATAAAACAGTTAAAAAATAATAAAAAATAATTTAAAAGATTTAAAATAATATAATGATAAAAAGACCATGAGTTTAAAAAATATTAAGTTACAAGTACTTGGAAAAATAAGATTTTTAGTTTGGATTTAAAAAAACAAAACAAAAAATTAAATTAATTGAATTTTGGGCAACTCGAAAAGGTATTATAATTTGATATTTTTTGTTCCTTCTGTCTTTCTTTTCTGTCTTTTCTGTCTTTCTTTTCTTTCTCTCTTTCTTTCTGTCTTTCTTTCTATCTATCTATCTGTCTATGTTTTTCTCTTTCTCTCTCTTAAATAAACAATATTATTGTCATTTTGAGACCATTTTATGCCACTGATAACTTCATAATGGATATATATATATATATGTATATATATTATTTCTGGGACAGTATATCCACCAAAAACAGTAATTACTTTGACAGTCCTAGACACTTATTTTCTGACATTTTATAGATCTAGAATATGCCATTATTAGATCATTTGTAAAAAAATAAAATTAGATGAATGAATACCGAAGTTAGTAGAAAGATGCAACCCTAATCCAGAACAGTTACTTTCATTCTTAAATACTCATTGATCAGGGGTCTTTCTTATAGCAGAATGCCCATTTTACAGGTAGATATCTGTCAATGATCTGATACAAAAGCAGACAGTAAGGGTTAGGGGTTGTGGTTAGTGTGGGACAAATGTAACAGTCATTTCAATTCTAAACAAATTATTAGCAGTGCTAATGTGTTTCCACTGCAGTGTGTTTTTTGGTGCAGCTCGCTCTGCTCTGGTGAGAAGTCTGAAGCTGTTCCTCTTTATAAATATTAATTTTCTCATCTTTCTTTGCCAAAGCCGGAGGCGTCCAGCACAGGTGTTTAGTGAATAACACAGAGGACGACCGGCTAACTGCAGCAGAAACAGGAAGTCGCTGTAATGACTGCCGTCCCTAGTGCAGCCTGGGTAATAATCAGCACTCGTTTGTCATAATAGCAGGTAAATACTCAAGTAGTGCTCGCAGTAGGACGCTGGCAGCAGCGGCGGCCCACAATAATTTTTCACTTATTTTTATTAAGTGAACAGGCAGGCCCGGTCGCTCTCTGTGGCTTGTTAGTGTTTACAGGCACGGCAGCGGGAATGAAAAGGGCGAGTCATGGCAGCATAGCAAAAGCCAGATTCAAACTCGGGTCGAAGTACACGGGTGGTTGCATGAGTGCAGTCAACCATCAGGGGTCTGCATGAATTATTCATGAGGCTGTTTATAGTATTGTTTACAACCTTCCTTTTGCTGATTGCTTGTTGGTAAAAAAAAAAAAAAAAAAAATCAATGACTCTATATTTAGTGCATGATGATTTAATAACAGAGGAAGTAAGACGTTATTGCGAAAGGGAGAAATTGTGTTGCTCGGGCTCTCGCTGGCTGGTTATGAAATGTACAAAGCCAAAGCCCGAGGCAAAGTTTCTCTGTTGTGCTTGCCATCTCAGTGAAGAAACTCTGAGATAAGACAAATGGTTCAAATGACCTTTGAAAAGATCACCATCTCTCAGTTCGCCTGAGAGAGAGAGAAAGCAAGAGGGAGAGAGCAGAAAGCGAGGGGGCTATTTCTATATAGTGAGGCATAAAAGTGTATTCCCAAACTGTGTGTGTGTGTGTGTGTGTGTGTGTGTGTGCCCAATTCGTCTTCCCCCTCTGAATGCATTCTGCTCCATTTATACAAGTGAAGTTTATTTTTCTCTGTCGAGGACTCAAGTGAGGCAGAAGAAGCCAAAAGGGAGGTGGCTTAAAGTCTGCGTTCATCACTCATTAACAGACAACTTTTGTGATTTTCTTTCATTACTCTGTTTTAATGAACTTAAGTTGGCGCTCAATGCAGAAGGTCTCTCTGCACTGTGAGCTGCTAGCTCTGCCGGCCACATGGGCCTTTCATGGTGCTCATTACGGTTCAGTCCTGGGAGAGTCCGTGTAGCTGGCCAGCTCTCAGTTGTACGCCCACCCCCACCACCAGCTATTCATCTATGTTTGAAATTTCGTCTCCATGGTGCGAGGGGAGACATCCTGTTACAAAAGTGTCGTGAAGAGTTGACAGATGTTAAAAGACTCGACAAAAGTGTAAAAAAAAGATTAAGGTGGAAGCAAGGGCAGGCTTTTTTAATCAGTTTCTTTGTTTTTGTGAAAAGTGTGCACATAAATTTTGAATACTCACTGTGTATATATATATATATATATATATATATATATATATATATAAACCAGAAGCAGCTCACCTCACTTCTTTATCTTTAATACATACAGTACATACCCAGTGCTCTGACATACTCTCATCATCCAGTCAGATAAAGTCATCTTGTATATGTTTTTACAAAATTGCTCCTTAAATGAATAGGCCTAACTTCAGCATGGCTGTAGACTCTTAGGGTCATGTCTAACAGCTGGTGCAAAGTGTTGCACAGTGCAGCATTACTGTTATTGCTAGTTTCCAGGGCTGTGCCTGACTTACAATTATGTCAGTCCAATCATATTTGGCTGTTTAAAGCGAATATTCAATGATCAAGTTTTAAAGTTTTAACAGGCTCAGCAAGATGTCGAATATAAGCCAGAGATTGTACTGTATAAACTTGCTGTGAGCTGTATAGCCACCACTTCTTGTCATAATCTCCCTTTTCCTCTGTGATGCTGTCTGCATGTCACTAGCTGCAAAGAGTAGCATGAAAGTCAAGAGCACTCACTCCGCAGCAAAATCTGGGGACCAAAACGTACCAAGAAGCACACTGACAAACAAACAAAAAAAAAAAACGACTGCTTGACTGAAATCTCAGTTGACTGAGGTAACTCAGGGGCAGCCCTATACTAGTTTCAGACAGATGGACTTTTTTTTTCTTTTTCTTTTTCATTTTTAAGGCCAGGGCCTACTTTGTGTAGTAGGCAGCAAATGTACTTGTGCCCATGGGCACACCCATTGATGTGTAGGTCCTAAAATGAGGTGTGGTCAGTTGCAATGTTGGTGTATTGCTATATTGAGGCAGGAGAAAGCAGTTGGGCCACTGACCAACAGAAACCTGTTCTGGCACAGTATTTTCCTATAATTTAGAAGATTAAGATACACCTAAATAGGTGGTTTCAAAATAGGATGAATGGATGGGTTGTTGGATGAAATAGTACATCATTAATGAGGACAATTCTACAATATGAACATAGGAAAGAGCAGAGCACAGATGCAGCGTAACTTCATTAATTATTTCAGAAGCTAAAAGTTAAGTTCTTTCTCCTCTGTCAAATTTATAACTACAGTTTTTAGTTTAGTACTTAAATATCCCACAATATTTGTTGCAGTGACATTACTGCTCTCACTGCATTACTCTCATCAGTTTGGTGGAATTCATGTGCCCAAAACACACCTATGAATTATTAAGGGAGTAAATACAACCCCTTTGCCCTTTGTGCCCATATTATGCATTGTTTAACTAGCGAAAGTGGTGCTGGAAACACTCTTAATGCACTTTTGCCCATGTGCTATAGATCGTTAAAATATGGCCCTTAGTCTATTTTGCCCCCTTACTATCATAGTTAAAAATCTGTCCAGATATTGTCTTCTTTCTGTCCAGCTTCCAAAATCAAGACCAGAAAAGGAGCTGGATAAATATGTTAATATGCTCATTTGAGTAACCTTTAATTATTACCAGGGGCTCACAGCAATAATCTTAACGAGTATTTTCCTCATCAGTGGGGGTTGTTGGGGCAGCCCAAGAGACAGACTGCAGTCACAATTAGGAGCTGAAAAAAGTATTTAACCTCCTCTGCATGTTTTTGGTTCTCTGTGTTTTTATTTATCATCAACAATCTCTTGGAAGATAATTACCAGCAATCAAAGATAAGTCACTAAAGGACAGTGCTGAAAATATAGTAAATATGCTAATAGGGCCTTCATTATCTATCATTAAGAATCAGTCAGGTTTACATAAAATTTCTCATTTCTTTTTGTTATAATAACCTTATCAGGGAAATATATATGTATATGTGTGTGTGTGTGTGTGTGTGTGTGTGTGTGTGTGTATGACTACTTATCCTTAAATCTTTGTGTAAATATTTTGTAAATGCACCAATAGTCAACCCTACAAAATTGCAAAATTGGCCCAATATTGATTATAAGGTATTTGGTCAAAAAATGACATGACACTTGATTGTCTCTTATACAGTGGTTCCCAACTGGTCCAGCCAGTGGGTCCAGATTTCCCATCATACAGTAGTTCAAGGTCCACACATTGGATAAAATACCACATTTTCAATTTTATTTCACAAATTGTAAACAACATTTTGGCTTAGAACACAAAGAAATAAAACATATTGCAAGAATAAATGGAAACAGTACTTCAAAATAAAAGCTACGTGCTGGAAAGCCACTGTACTTAAAATTAAAGTGTATTAGCAGTGCGTATTATTATAAAAACTTGGCATGTTCACAAGTCACTTGCGGCCCATTTAGAATGGACATGCAACCCACTTTTGGACCATAACCCACCAGTTTGGAACCACTGCTCTAATATACATTGCCCTAATATATATCGGTGGCACAATTTCAGTACCAAAACCAAACCCACGTTCTTGCACAAGTGTTTCAATGAAAAGAGATACTTTTTTTAGCCACTTGATATTATGAGTCTCATAGTATCGGTTGCTGTAAACTGGGAGTTTACTGTAGCAGTGATTCTGCTGCACTGACTGCTGGGTAAGTACATCAGCTAAATGCTTATTTGTGTTATGTGCGGTGCCACAACAGGGTATTTCCTGGCTCACGAAATTAAAATGTAGAACGACTCGTGCTTCAACATGATGTAACCTATTAAAATTGCGCGCGTGTGTGTGTGTGTGTATTTGTATGTGCAGCATGAGGGGAATACTAGGAGGAGATGAAGTCCGGACAGCAGTATCACTTGTGTCCCAATTAGCAATGCCAGGTTTTGAATGGGTCTTTAACCTTAGCAGAGCTTAATCATGTAATTAACGGGAAGGGAGGGGGGACTGACTGTCTAACGCTACCCTCTGCTAGAGATATTCCCTCCAAAACATCGTCTAGGCTCCATGTTTTCAGAGACAAAGACATCATTAGTGACCTTTAAGACAAGGAGAGGGTTTGCTACCTAAGGCATTAGTCTTTTATTTAGCTGGGCGCAGTTCTAAATGAACGCCTTATTGTTATTCTGCACATGTGCACGTTAATGTGTTATGTGTGGGTTTGTGAAACACCTACTTCGCTGTCACGACTGCCCATCCAGGGTCTCCGCTGATGGCTGATTACCCACCGCTGGCATTTGAGCAGCGGAAGCGGGGCCGCGATCTCTCCAACACGGACGGGCCGCACATCAAGCTGGCTTGAGTGGTTGTTTACAGCGGCCTTGCTTTTAATTGCTCATCAAATTATTAGCTTAATGATAAGACAAGGGAGATTGAAAGGGACATATGGATTCGGACAGTGGCCATCAAAAAGCTGCCAACCACACGTTGCGGTTTTTGCGTGCGCACGGTTTATATTAGCTAAACAAGCTGAAACCTATTTAGCAGTAATCAGCAGAAGCACCATGGAAGATAAAAATCAGCCGTGGGCATTATTCTCCCTTCAGCCTTCAAGAGTGACAGGCCTATTATACAGTGCATGGAATTTATGAGATGATCATCTTTGATGGCCTGGATGTCCGTCGTTCGCTGTAATGTTTTCTATGGTAATGATGCTTCCCCTCTGCCTTTGACCACAAAACCGCCATCCGCCTTGTGACTCCATCTCTCTGCTGAAAAGTGATTGTTGACGGCTCCATTAAAGGGTGAAAAAATATTTTCTTTTCCCTCCACCCCCTCCTCCCACCCACTCAGAAGCTTTATATTCACTCGTCAACCAAGCTTATTTATGTCGCCGTCTTCAGCACGGGGATGCATCGGGTTTGAACTTGTCGCTTTAATGGGGACGGGGGTGATTTGAAACGACCTTGATACAACTTCTGCGCACGGGGGATGTAATGTCGCCGTGGGATTGTACAGGGAATCAAAAGCGGTGGCCTGGAACAGCGTGCACTCACTGTTGGTCATTATGGCTGCCCTATAACCAAGCCACAAATCTGCCATCCATCAGAGGTGTAAAACCATCTCATCTGTCTAATGAAAAAACTGTCATGTTGTGCGTCAGATTTATATTGATGCATCAGTGGTAGGTGATATACCTTCAAATGGATTTGCTTAAGGGTGCATACTCAGAACACTCATCGGTTTCTATCTGGAAAGTGAGACCTCCTAAAGACCAGGATTAACCTGTGAGGGTGGCCAGGGGCAAAACATTAGCCATGGGCTTCTTCTGATCCCCTTTTCACTTTTAGGTTTACATAAAAGCTCATGGTAACTTTATCATATTTCCCCTTTAGCCCCAGACTCCAACTCCTGCGATGATGGAATACTATCCTGCTCATTCAATTAAACACTCTAAAATATGCACTCTTTAGGTATACTATTAACTAGGAAAAATAACAATTAATCGACAACCAATGAATCAGTCATTAAGAATTTAATTGAATTTGTGATATTTAATCGATTAGTCAACAGGATAGAAATTTCTGCTGTGTGGGGGGAACACCGAGAACAGCCGAGCACACACTCTGTGGATTGACACTTGGAACGCAACAATAGTCAATCAGGAAGCAAGACGACTGAAGACAGAAGCACAACAAACAAAGAGACATGGTGACGGTGATAAACGCAAAGCATAAAATGAGCTGAAGAAATGGAGGACCAACTTGTTGATTTGTGGCAAAAACACAAGTTTTTGTACAAAGCTTCCTGTTAAACATACCACAATCAAACTGACATAGATAGTTGGACAAAAATTGCTACTTCAATGGATGTACCAGGTAGTTAACAGCTAGCTACATTTAGTTCGTTGTCCGCCATGTTTGCTTACTCTAAACTCACGTATGACCACACGATATTTTGAATTTTGAGAGTCAAGTCTCTGGTTGTTGGTGGACAGAATCTGTCAGTGTGTGATGTGCTGTGTTGGTCATCTCGTTGCACACCTCACACTATAAGAAAAAAAACTGTTAAAGCTGTCATTATTTGTCATTGTGTGCGGTCTTTAGTTGACAGGATTGGTTCCTTGGGTTTGTGATGTAACAAATCCTGGCTGTCTGAATCTGTGTTTTTGAAACTCATTTGTACACTGCAGTTCCCAGAAAAAGAAATCCTAAGCCACGGCATTGGCTGCTTATTTTGCTCATATCTCTTGTAGCATATAAAAAAACAAGTGTTTAAAAGGTGGAAAACTTGATTTTCACTGAAGTTGGCCTCAAAAGTTTTGCAAAAGAAAAATGTGTTAACAAGTGTGCTGAAAGTGATTTGAAGCTGTAAATGCAGTCATATTCTACCCACTGCATATAAAAGTAAGAATGTCACTCCAGTGTTCTCGCAAACAAAACCCATCTCCCTCATCATCCATGTTTCAAACTTGATTTATTGCCGACTCAAACAACAGATAGAATATGAAATCTGACCTCTGAGGTTTGGATCTTTTGACACCTGTTTTTCACTCTGGGAATCATAGCAGTAATTGCTTTTGAGGGGTCCCTGATCCATTTACACCGCACTCTGCCTTCCAAAGCCGGAAACATGATTTGTATTTGACACATGTCCTCTTTTCATCTTCTGTTATGTCGCTGCCGTCTTTGTGATGATGTTTATTTGGGGTAGGCGTTGCTTTTGAGTATGAGACCCTCGGGGACGGGGGGTTTTGATCTGTGAGACAGCGCTAGTTTTTATTTGTGATTTGTTACTTTTATGCTTGATCCACGCACTTTAAGAAATACATTTTTACAAATACAATGCGCGCATCATTGAAAAGATTTAGAAAACACAGATGAGTCGATAAAATGAACTTCCAAAAAAACAAAACATTTTACTCTAAAAGAATTATCTATAAAAACAATTCTTCCTGGGGAGTTATGGCACCCTTTTTTCTTGCATTGTACACAAACGCTTTGTAATTATACCAAACACTGAACCACACAAACACACAGGAAGCAGACACTATAAACACTTGATTTGCAATCCAATATCCTCTCTGTTTTTCTCCACTTTGGATCTTGAATATGGAGGTGTGCATTCCAATTATCTGTCGTTGAAAAACGAATGCCAAAGAGTGAAAACAACATCCTACAAAAGAAGAAGAAGGAGAATTTGTCTCTTAGCTGCAGGGGATTCATTTAGACGAAGAATTGGAGAGCAGTGGACGGAAAGGGACCGATCAAACGTTCCCGCTGTCTTGTGGTGGGTGTGCAGTGGCCAAGTCATTGGCATCCACACAAGAATTGGACTCTGAAATTTAGCAAACATCTTTTTTTCTCATTTGTTAGCTTCCAAGCCTTTTCAATCCATTTATCAAAGCAGCCACCGACATTATTTCTACCCTCTGTTTTCTCCTGTTCCTCTATATTTATTACTGCCTCAGTCTCTTTGGATGATGTTAAAATCAATGCCAAGTCCATGCTTGTGTCCTTGTGCAAAACATTTCTTCCCTGAGTTGTCTTGGAGAGAGCAAACTTATCCAGAGTGGGAGCACAGAGATCAAGTCTTAGCTGTTTGAAATGTGTGATTGATGTTTCTCAGGTCAGACACAGACGCCTTTGTTTTGATGTAAATGGTAATTCTTTGTTCTTTTGTTCTATTGTTTCGCAATTGTACTTCTATAAAGGACACGCAGATACATACTGAGGGAGATCTTTTATCCCCCACGTCTTTAATACTGGCTGATTTATCCTGGCGGAGCACAAGGACGATAGCCTCCTCGGGCTGTGAATCATTCTTGCCAGCTGACTCTAATCACCAGCTAATTAATAGTTGATGTGCCGGCTTACAAAAACACGACTGCTATTAACCTGTACATGCTATTGATTTAGCCTTGCTTTAGGTGCTCTGGTGGATTCTTCAGGGAAAATGAACGTCGGGGTGAGCGGAGGTTCTGATATTCTAGGAAATCAAAGTTGAGAGTGTTTAAGAGTGGCCTCAAGAAGTTGAAGATGGAGACTGGTGTTGCCCTGAGTCTTATATTCACTGTTGGATCTACAGTTTATTTCAGGAAAGGCCTGGTCACAGCACCATTGAAACGGTGAAATTTGTTCACTGAAAAAAAAGAATTGTTAAACTAACTTAAAATAATTACTACAGTCAGTAACACATAAAGGGATTATGTTTTTTTTACACCAAGTTATCAAGTTCAGTTGACACAAATGCTTGGAAATCGAGTTGAGTAAACTTTTGTTTACGTGTTACCGCTTGAAATAATTATTTCAAGTTGGTTAACAATTCTCTTACATCACTCTTGACCAATAGCAAGCTGTCTTGACAACGCTGACCTTTGCAAAACCAAAGGAAGTCCAAAATAGCTTCTCAGCTGTGTTGCACAAATTGTATTTCCAACAGAAGAGAAATAGTCTCTTGACTAGACTGCTTGAATTCATAATTTCATTAGAAACCAAGCTAACAAGCTTGCAAACTCTAAGGTATCAAGCAGCTAGCAAACTTTTTCTATATTTTTCTATTATGCATTATGAAGGCATTCGTAGTGAATTATAATGCATTTATAATGCTTTATGACTACACTTATTAAACTACATAATGCTTAGTGATGCACTATATCAGCAATCATATAATATCATAAATGTGACATAATGATATATAAGTGGTCAGTTGCTTATGGATGCTCTTGATTAGTTATAAACTAGAGGTTGGCTGACGGGGCTTATAATGCATTCTACATATACCTATACTCACCAATATACACATCGACAATCAAGGTCTCATATTGTGCTATAGCAGTCCATTCAGTCTCAAAAGTTTTCATTTTATGTATAAAAAGTAAGGTACATTTTCACACATTTCTAAGAATCAATGCCTTATAAGTGACTGATGCTTACCATACACAAGTATACTTTGAAAATATACAAACTGACACTCATTGACATCTAAAGACAATGTCTCAGAGAGTTTTTCTGCAACAGAATCAGATTTTGCATAGATTGGGGAACTTCAAGGGTCACTATTTGCAAGATTGTTACCTTCAAAAAGAAAAAAAACATGGACAGAAACTGATGCAGCCCTTGAAATCTCCAGTGAGTATGCTATGTGCTGTAGCTAGCTAGATAACCACTGTCCCCATTTCAAACAGGCGGTGTAGTCATTATGGCTGCCCTGTAACCTGTATGTGTAAAACTGTGGTATTTAGGGGCATCTATTGGCAGTAATAGTATATAATATATCATTATATAATAGTCAGCCATTGGAGCCATTGGCAATTTGTTCAAAATGTCTTGGATATAAGACAAAGAAAAGCAACAAATATTCTTGGGAATATTCTGCACTTTTGCTTGATACATGAATGTTAAGTTCACTATCAAAATAGATTAATATTCTTTGGATTGAATAATCAATAAACCAGTAAATTGTTTCAACTTTTTCTAGCTTCGGGTCAAAATGTGCTAAAATCACAAATTGCAACTGATCAGACATATGTTTATACAATTTTACTGAATCTTAGATGTCACCGTATTTTGAGCTGTGATTAAAATAAATAACATGTTTTGAAATGACTTATCTTAAATTTCTAAAACGGAAGTCTATAATTTGGCAGTTTTTGTACTGCGCTCGGTCTGTGTAATTGGCAGTCTGGCTGTATGGTTAACAGCTTTGTTTTAATTGCCAAAGGGTTTAAAGTGTTGTATCCTTATCACACTTATTTAACAGCAGTTTCTAAGGACTGTAATTTTCTGAGCGATGCATCTGCTGTTTAGCTTAAACAATCATTACATCAGATAAATCAGCGCTTTAGCTTTTTGACAACCTAATCTACAGCTTTTCATCACAAGCCTTTATTTGTTGCTGCCTTTTCCCCCCGCTGCCTTCATCTGCTCAGTTACATTAATAAATGAGATTTCATAGGAAGACACATTTGTGGTTAAAGTGGAGAAAAAAAAAGTCCAAATAAAACCATCTCCTTGACGACGCATGTTTTACAGCTCACCGAGAGGCCGCTGAATTAAGCGTGATGCAAACACGGCAAATTGAATCAATTTGCCTCCTCTAAGTAGATGTGATGCGTGAAGCCTGAATGCTCAAATGAATAAGAGAGAATTTCGGAGTTTAATGATGTTGTTTTTGTTTGTGCATCCCTTTCCCTCTACTTGATGAAGGTTCCAGAAGATCAGGCGTAAGGAAGAGAGATATCAGATAACAAGGCGGCGTGGAGGCGCAGCACGTGGTGTGGCATGCTCCGCCGCCGCAACCACCGGGAATGAAGTGACAGGCCGTGGTGGAGCACAGGGACAGAATCAAGAGGTGAGTGGAGCATATTAAACTGATAAGTGGCCATGCGGAAAATAGTGTGCGCCACACAGACACACAAACACGACTCAGTCCGGATGTCTTTGCGTATGTTAAAGCACATTTGCATACATGTGACCACAGACGGGAGTAGAAACTTTTGAAAGGGGGTTGTGCCGACTATGAGACAGTCTTAAAGAAGCAGAGCTCATTTAGAAACTGAATTATGCTAATAGAAAATAAAATCAATTTAAAAAAGTTAAAAAATCTGTAGTTTCTACTAGCCTACATCCATGGACCCAATTGTGGTTTTGTGTCTGTTTGTGGTCATCAACATCTCTTGGTGGTCCTTTTTCAACCTCGTGTGGTCATTTTGCAACTGATTGTGGTTGTTTTGCATCATTTAATGATGTTTGGGTCTCTCCGTAGTTGTTTTACGTGTCTTTATGGTTGTGTTGCATTTCATGTGGTTCTTTTGTGCCTCCTAGTGGTCATTTTGCACCCTTTCATAGTTGTTTTCTATAATCTTGTACTTATTTTGCGCCTCTTCGGTCTTCTTGTGCTGCCTCGTGTTTATTTTATGGCTCCTCATAGTTGTTCTGCATGTCTTTGTTGTTGTTTTTCTCCTCTCTTTAATCGTTTTGCATCTCTTTGAGTTTTTTTTCCACCTCCTTGTGGTCATTCTGTGTCTTTTTGTAGCTTTGCATCTCTTTGTTGTCATTTGATTGACATTCCAACAAGTTTTTCCATACAAAGGTAGTGGTCCAGACCCCTGGCCTGCACCTGGTAGACCTGCTTACTAATCCATCCATGATACTAAAAAGCATGGCATGTACACACATGAAGGAGGTATGAGAATTTATAAAGTAGAATGTTTTCCATGCATGAATGTGGCCAAACAGTGCGGACATTTCCCAGGGACGAGCCTGTCATCGCTGTTGACATATTGATGAAAAGTAGCCTTCCTTAGGTGCAGACGGTCTGCAACACTTAATGATCAATGTGGAACACAAAGCGCCAGCATGTGTGGACACATTGACAGGCTATGATTAAATCAACAACGGCGGCAGCATTGTAGACGACAATGATGGTAGCACTGAGGGCACTTATCAAAGGAAAGGATCAGCATAACTTACCACCGCTGCACGCATTCACAAATAGATGTTCATGGATGCTGATGGGGAAAATTAATTTGGGGCCAAAAAAGCAGCATTCATCATCAAACTGAGCGGTCATCTAACACAGAATTGTGCAGGGCTCATGAATAATTGTTTCCAAGCGTTATGTTTTGCCTGTCAGTCACAAGTGCTCCGCGTTAGCTGTAATACATCTGAATTAAGCGCCTGGTGGCACTCTGTCACGTACACCCCGTCGTAAGCCGTTAAATACATAAATCGGGTTTAAATGAACACACACACCACTTGTCTTGGCTGGTTTGCAGGGTAATTCATCTTCCAACTCCATGATTCTGTTATGCAGTCAAATTGACAAGTAATCCATTGCTGGTGTCCTTGTTGTCAACATTAAGGTCATTTCTGATTGTTGCATTGAGTGAACAGACTTGCAGCTTTGCAACGCTTCGCAGGGGGTGATGGGAAAAACGCCAGGAGAATGTATCAATACATATTGTATGAGCGATTTTGAGCTGTGGCACGACAAGGCTGCAAAGTGAGAAAATGCTGAAAAGCTGCATACTTTAAGAACCTGTGCATGTCCTTATATGTTTTGTAACAAAGTAACTTAAAATCCTCTATAGTCACTTTCAATCCCAGCTGCCTCCAAACATGATAATCCTCTTTTTTTGGCACGTCACACTGTATTTTTTGGCATCTAAAGTCTCTCTGTCACAGAGAGCGAAAGGTACAAGCCCGTGCAACACCTGTCAGGGGACTGTGCAAGAAGTGTCGTACATGTTTTTGAACAAGTGTGCTCAGGCTTTAAATGGATTACAGCTCATTATCCCCAATTACTTTTCAGAATAAGCCGGGAAATAGAGAGAAAACCTGACATGGGGGTTCGCTAAAACTGCTTTCAGGAAACCTTCAGAGGTGAATAGCACTATAAAAAGGCTCATTCTTTTTTCTTAATTAATACACTTGAGAGGTTTTTTTTTGTGTGAGGAATATGATCATATTTTCGAGGTCAAGATAAATAATCTTGGTTGCTTTGTAAAAAAAAGACATTTGTGCTAACAGTTATTAATATAACTCTTCTTCCTTGGCCTAGTAAAACAGTCTGCAATATGGTTTTGTAGTTGGGACACATTTTCTGTTCTTTCTGTTTCTTTCTGTTTTTCAGTTGTTTTACAGTACATTTTTGTTTGTTTTGATAAAGTTTATTGCAAATGAGGTGAATTTCAGTTGAACGCCAACAAAGAATTTGCAGTCAGATCTTATCCGCAAAACAAGCCAGAGAGCTGGGAGCCTTGTACAGATCTTGTTAGGCTAGACACAAACAAGTCGAGAGTACACAGGTAGAAAGGCAGTACTCTCAAATGCACCTGAGCTGTAACATCTTGCATTATCTCAGATGGCTTTGGCAGAACCTAAAAATATTGCTTGTGCTCTGCGTGCCTGTCGAAAACATCATATGCAATGACTGAGTGATTAAGGAACCCAGCAGTAGCAAGTTTTATGTCTTGTCCGTACTGCTAGAAAGATCATGGTGCCTGCCAAAGCCTTCTGTTTTCATCTGTACTTGAACAGACGGCCTGTGGACAGATCACGAAACTCACATCAGACCTGAACCAGCACAGTAACACACCATGTCTTGTCCATGTCCTCGCTGGAAGTTAATAAACTGCCTCCTGGTATGCATTGAACATATGCAACAACTATTTATCTGCAAAAACATGTTTCCCAGGCTGTTGCTCTAACAGTTAACAGTACATTGCAGTATTAATATCTGCAAAGTTAGGCAGTTTTCACAGTGCTTGAGATCTTCTTCTTGTATAAAATAGTTTGATATTTAAGGAATTGTGCTTGTTAATTAGATGAGATCGGTGTCACTCTGATGTCTATTTGCAAACTCCGAGGCTACAGCCAGGAGTCAGTTAGCCGGTGTTGCCAACTTGGCCACTTTGTCGCTATATTCCGACTCTGTTGGTGGCTTTATTTCTAAAAAGTAACCAGCGACATAATTAGCAATTTATTCAGATCATCTGCAAAAAAAGAGAAAGAAATAGCCTATATTGTAATTCATTCCCATGCATGCTGTTTAGAGTAATCGCAGTCCAAGGCTTTTTCGCCATCTGCGTGAGGGTTCTCTCCTCTCTGCTCTTGTGCCGTGGAGTGACAAGCAGGAGAGAAGACGCCACTTGCGGTGGGAGTTGAACTATAGTGACTCTAATGGTTAATGTGAAGCTCTTCTCTCTGGTGCACAATAGCATAACCGCCATAGCTCTCATGCCATTCAAATGTTTTGTTAAGGATTGTTGTGTTGAATCTAATACAGCAAAGTTTTAATGCTTTCAATAATGCGTGATGGGGTCAACAATATGCAGGTATTTGTAATTTTGGAGCCAGTACAAGCTACTTTGATTGAAAAAGGGTAGGCAACATTGTAGTTAACTTAGTTGAGCCTAAAGACTGGAAGCAGGACTCTGTCCAAAGGCTAAAAAACTAGCCCATCACCACTTCTGAAAAAGCCCATTGCCCATAGATTAAAATTTAAGGTCTTTCTTTTTTTTAAATCTTTGAGCTCTGTTTCTCCCCGCTTTTAGTCTATATGCTAAAAAAAGCCAATTTGCTGCTGGCTGTATGCTTAATATGAGTTACAGTCAGAGATGGTTATGATTGACCAGCATTAGGAATGGAGGATTCTGGAAAACGGCTATATTGGCTGCGTCCAAAGTTAAAAAAATAAATAAATAAAATAGAAACTAGCCTGCTACAACTCAGAAATTAAAATTATATCAATTACTAATAGGTTTCTGGCCCTCAACAACAACGAAAAAAAAAAGAAGAAGAAAAAAAGGTAAAACATACATTGAAAAGAAAAAATAAGTAAAAAGAAATATAAAGAAATTAAAGAAATGAAAAGAAATCAAATTTTAAAAAACGTATCTAGAAGAATTTAAAGATTGGATAGAGGGGTTGAAATTTCTTGTCTGTGATAAAAGAATGAATAAGAAAGGCAAAATGTTTTTTTTGACTGTGTCATCCATTTTTTTTATGCTTACTTTTTGATTTTCTTTCACACTTTTGTTAAATTCAGCAAATACTGTAGTCAGAGCAGCAACACACCTGACACCCTCACAGTCTGATTGGAGCTCCACAGCTGCAGCCAATTGGGAGATAATTATCGAATCCACCAATGCCAAGGTTACAGTTGCTTTTTTGCCATTCTGTCTAACAGAACAAATGAGAGGGAACGCGTTTGTACAATTGAAGCTGTGTGCAGATATCACGCGTTATGCATTGTGTTTGACTCGGCTGGACCACGGCTGCATATCAAACTCCAGCTGTTAGACATAAAGACACTCACATTGTGGCGAGCATATTTTGAGTGACTGACTGCTGGATGGGTCATGACACAACCCAGACAGCTGCAGTGCCCAACAGCAGCCCCTGGAGCCAGTGTGAACCCCCCCTCTCAGCCCGCAGTCTGGCTTAACGCTCTCTTAACCCTGCTTGACTGAAATGTATCCAGTGATTCACCCAATCAGTTATTTTACAAAACCCCTCAGGCTATGTGTTTGCGTCTCCTCCTCCCCACAGTAGGTAAAAGCAAAGCATGCATTTCAAACAGACATCCTCATATGTAGATGTCACAGTTATTTTTTTTTAATACACAGAAGCATTGCTC
The DNA here is from genome assembly GCF_026936395.1 of Plectropomus leopardus. Classification (NCBI taxonomy): domain Eukaryota; kingdom Metazoa; phylum Chordata; class Actinopteri; order Perciformes; family Serranidae; genus Plectropomus; species Plectropomus leopardus. The sequence continues at coordinate 17,850,051 of NC_142197.1, read as the reverse complement.
AATCTCATATCTGAAGCATGCTTGTGAGGAGAATTCCAGAAATATTTTAATTCCCTAACAAGCGAGATGACAGAAATTGTCAATTCTCTCACCTTCCTCCTGATCATAGTTTTCTGTGGGAACCACTGCTGTTCTCTTACACAAAAGTCTGCTCAGAAAATCATTAAGCAAATGTTTATTATTCATCCTTTCGAGAGAAAAAAAGAAAAGAAAAACATCTGCTCTGCCATTATCATCCATCTGCCTTTGCCATTTCTCTGTGCTCTCTTCTATGGATTCCTCCTCTTAACCCGCAGCATGTAATAACTGTCATCTGCCACGCCAATGAGCCATGTAGTAAAAGCGACGGTCTTTATATTTATCTAGGCTAATCTCAGAGCCGTCACGGCAGCCATTACAAAGGGAAATGGTGCTTTATTTGGTGCGGCTGTGAAGGAGGGACAGAACGAGTGGGAGGGGACTCCTGAGGATGTCATTTGGAAAACCCTTCACCTTCACGACGTGGAGTCGCTGAGGCGTAGATGGTGGGTGGCAGCTGGTGACAAGGTGTGATGAATATGGGTGAGATAGTAGATATTAATGTTAATCACTTTCCACTGATCAGTTTGCTGCAAAGTTGAGCATCTTGCTTACATGTCATGTTGAATCCCACTTGAAAAGGCCTCAAGCTCATTTCATCATTTCCAATTACAGTAGCACTTCCTAGCCTTACTTGTCTTTGTTGTTGTTTTACGCCTCTTCATAGTTGTTTTGCATCTCCTTGTGGTTGTTTTGCAACTTTTGGTTGCAGTTTTGCATCCTTTAGTTTTTGTTTTGCTCCTATTTGTAGCTTTCCTTGTCATTTTGTGTCTCATCTTCGCTGTTTTGCACCTCTTCATAGGCATTTTGCATCTCTTGTTGGTTGTTTTACATCTCCTCGTGTTTGTTTTGCATCTTTTTATAGTCATTTTGCATCTTTTTGCTTGTCATTTTGCATCTTATGGTTATTGCACCCCTTTTATAGCATTTTTTTTCCCAGTGGTTTTTTCCTTGTGGTAACTTGCATCTCTTTGCAGTTGCTTTGTATTGAGCTGTTTTGCACCTCCTCATTGTGGTTTTGTGCCTCCACATAATTGTTTTGTGCCTCTTTGTAGTCATTTTGCGCCTCCTTATATTTGTTTTGCATATTTTCATTATTTTGCGCCTCTTCATAATAATTTTGCATCTCTTTGTGATTGTTTTGTATCTTTTTGAAGTCATTTTTGAGTCTCTTGGTGATCATTTTGCACCTTCACGTGCTCTGCATGTTTTTGTTGTAATTTGGTTAACTTTCCAAAAATTTACCTCATACAGAAGTAAGACCTATTCAGTAATCCATCCATGATACTAAAAAGCATAGCACATATACAAGTACACACAGGAAGGAGGTAAAAGAATTATGAGATGGCAGCTGGTGACAAGGTGTGATGAATATGGGTGAGATAGTCGATATTATTGTTCAGAATTTTCCACTGTTGGGTTTGCTGCAAAAGCCATAAAGCATCTTGCTTACATGTCATGTTGGATCCCAATTGAAAAGGCCTCAAGCTTATTTCATCATTTCCAGTTTACAGTAGCACTTCCCAGCTTTACTTGTCTTGCTGTGGTCTGGCTGTCAGGCTCCCTGGCTGACAACTGATGGCTATGGCTAGAGCCAGGGAAACCCATGGGAGGAGAGGAGATGTCTTATAAAATATGATGCAGCGCTTAGCCACAGAGTCACTCTCACATCCTGCTGCGCCGCTTCAAAAGCACCGCTGAGCTGTGTCGAGTGGATCCAGCATATTGTACAAACCCCATGTGAAATGTTAAGTGAGCCCGCGTACATTTACACCATCGCTCCATTGTAATGCCATGATGGGAATAATGAGCAATCAACATGTGCATGTGTCCACGTCTCCACAGTAACGATATGCGTTGCTTAACATTTCCATGGATTAATCTCACGGGTTCTGCGTGGGTGTTTCTTTAAAGACTTCGCTTACAAAGTTTTGAAAGTTCTAAAAGTCAGACAGCGCCTTTATTTCCTGTTATCTCATTAAAATGAGGACACAGTCCAATGGAACAAAGCTATTGATGAGAACAATTGATTGGGCTCTGGGAAGTGACAAAAGACTGAAATTCAACATCCCTCAGACAATCTCGGTACTGTCTCCGCACAGTGAACGCAGCACATCTCGGCCCCAGCTGTGAATGTCGCTCTCCCAACACTAATATTTACCTCCCTAATAAAAGTCATTGTTGTGCTGCTCGCTCTAAATCAGAGGCCTGCTTCTGTTGAGGATGACAGAGGAAAATATAAGGCATCTCTCACAGTGATGGAGAGCTCCCGAGGCTTTTATTAGCTTGGTGGAAAAGACAGCCCTCATAAGGTTCTGGTGTATGAATCCAACTGTGCGTGAAGCTGTAATACAATCTGTTTCTGGCTCTCGTTACTATCAAGACAATTAAATTCTTAAGGTGAATGATAATTAACACAGATTATCATTTCACATGAATGATTTCATATACTGATATGGAAGTTTGAAAATGCACATTCATTGCTTAATAGTGATATATCTTTAAATGAAACCACTGAAGTCCCAGTGTAATGGCAGTTAGCCATCTTTAGCTTCTGTAATGTGACGTATTTCTAAATGAAAATTAATGTGCAGGCAGGTTATGATGGTTATTTTATAGGTGTGATGTGAAACATGTGGCCAGAATTTTTGTTTAAAACATTAGAAAAAAACTCTGATCAACAAAATAGAAAAAGAAAGCCTTAATTATCATTGAATTAAAACTGCTATACCTGTAGGTACATAACATCCAAACAACCGCACTCACACAGTGAAAACACCTACATACATTAATAAATTAAAGTGCAAAAAGCCTATGTTAAGGTGCAAATAGCATAGTATATAAATAGATAAACAGAATAAAAAAAATAATAAGAATGAAAAATTTAAATGTGAAGAAGTGCCAGTTTTGACCTTATGTCAAAGGTGTTAGTGTTTTGTGTTTCAGACATATCTACTGAAACAGCATGCTAACCAGCTTGTACCTCAAGAGGTGATAATGAGTCACTGCAGAATCCAGTCTGTCCTCAGTCTTACATGCGAAGGACAAAAGAGTCACGTCCAGGAATATTAATATTATTATGTATTTATTATTATTATTACTACAATATCTCCCCAACCTCCTCTTCTATAGTTGATAGTCAGAGAGTACAAGGTCCAAAATTAACAATACTGGTTTTGCTAATTCAGCAACTTCAGGCCGCGATACAGCCAGGCTGAGATAGCAAGGCTGAAGGCTTATTTTTTGTTGCTTGTTGAAGTCCATGATCATAATTATTGCCTCATAGCCAACATATATCCATTTGACTGGTTAAACAGCAACACATTATTTTGTATTATTTCAGTTTTCCCAATAATTTCCAAATAAATTTCCTCAAAAGTCAGTATGTCATTGGTATTAGAATTTTCAATCGCTGATTTCTGCCGATATGACAAACTGATTTATTGATCTATTTTTTTCAAATTGAAAAAGTGAACATGTACAAAACATCAACCCTAAGTTGAAGTATTTTTCTTAGTTTGCAGAATTAATACATTTTTATTGAAAAGCATTGTATTTCATATCTCCATCTGCTGGTGAACCATCACAATAAGTGCATAATATGATGTTAATTCAACTACCGGAGACTTGATGATTATTAGAATTAGAAATCGAAATAAATGATATTATTATATATTGATAACGGTATCTGTTATTGGCCAAATGAGTTGTTATCAGCATATCAGATATCGGCCAAAAATCCAAAATCATGCATCCCCACTTGAAATTTCAATGGTAAGAACTTTGCAGTTTACTTATTACAGGGAAAATGTGGACAAATATGTAATGCTTGAGTCAACTGGCAGTTGCTGATATTCAGAGGAGCTTCTTTGGAAGAGATGCTCAATCTAAACCCAAATATTTATTATGTATTATTGGATATTTATTCTTTATATATGTTGAATGGTGTGTTGCTTCCAGACGGATTGCGTTTTTTTCTGCACGTTCAGCTGACCCACTGACTCAGACACTCTTGCTTTGCTTAGCATTTAATTGGAATTAATTGATTGGAGGGGTACCAGTCAAACACACTTATTTTACCTATAATTAGTGCCAAATTACACGGTTCTTTCTAAAAACCTTCATATGAATATATTAGCAAATTAATGTGAATTAAGGAACCAATGAAGTGCTGCGTACACCTCTGAGTGCAGGATGAGTCATGGAAGATATTTGATCATTTAACAGGTTAAGAGATTTTGATATGTGAATACTTCAGATGGTTTTTTTCAGCTTTTTTTCAGATCAGCAGAACACAGGGACACACAGCTTGGAAATTTATATTTTATTTCACTGTCTTTAAAAATTGAGGCTGACAACACTGCCATGAGTGTGTTAAGCATTCAGCATATTGTTGTCACAAGGCTTCAGCTTTATGGTTTAGAAAACACTCTCCGCAACTCCAAGTCAATGCACACACAGTGTCTATAAATACAACCGTTGATTTGCATTACAGTGGAACGCAAAGCACTCAACGATGTGTGCCACGCCGCACATCTGGATGCGGAAAGAGATGTGAGACGGAGGTCAGAGTGTTAAATGCAGAAGACTTTGCAGAGTGTAAAAATGCGGGGCAATCTTTCACGGGCCGGGCTAATGCAACAAGAGAAAGCGAAGAGACAGAGAGAGATGTTACAGTAGCCAGCAGTGAAGAGTAGCTTCTGCCAAATGCACCGAGGGCTAGACGAAGACGAGCCCTCGCCATCTGGGCCGCTCGAGGCGAGGCTGAAAACAACTCCAGCTCCATCACTGGCTCTCCAGCTCACAGTCACACATCGGTTTTATTTTATTCTTTTTTTTTTGGGCCTCTCAGCCCATTTAACTGTCCCATCTTGACATCCTGTGTCTTTTTCAAACTGTCTTCTTGCTCACATTTCACTCTTTCAGACCCTCCCCCCCTCCTTTTCTCTCCCCCTCTCAAGGATTTATCACTCTTAATTATCTTAACTATCCCGCTTCATACTCGGCTTGTATCTAGCATATTTAATCTAGGATTCAGCAGGGCTATTAGTTACACTCAACATGCAGAGGCTAATTGATTTAAGGAAGCAAGATTTGCTTGTTGGTGCTGATGGGTTTAACGAAAAGCTAATATAGGAGGATGGATGGGAGTGAAAATAAAAAGCTGGCAGAGGAGGGTTTCTGCAGTGAACTCCATATTTCTCTCACACGTTTTGATGTCCAAATCAGTTTCGTTCGCCCGAGCTCGGGGAGACGCAGCATAGCGCACAGGAATAAGGATTCAGAACTATTTTAATGGCTTGCAGTCTTTTCTGATACAAGTGGGAATTTTTCTTCTCCCCCCTCACCCCTTCCTTCCTCCTGATTTACATGGGATAACTGTGGTTCGGATAAATATTTTTGGTTGGTGGGGAAACAGAACAGCGAAACAGATGTCTGTTTAAATGTCATGTTTGTCGCCGAGGCTGTGCTGACATTTTAGTCCCAGACTTTCACCTCTCGGATTTGTTCGCTGTGAGTCATTACCAGAATCAGGTTGAGTCAGAGCGCTTGTTGTGAATAAATATGATCTAATTGATAGCTGACCTCTCACATTAACGAGCAAATGTGTACAAAACCGACACAGGCCAATCAGACTTAACTATGTTTGTGCGCGTATCCGAAAAATCACCCGTGTTTGTTTTTAGCTTCCTTTCCGCGTGTGTGGCTCCTGCTGCATATGCAGTTAGGGCGGCTGGTGGCCACGGATATTGATAATGGCATTGGGGACACTCAGCTTCTTGTCTTATTAATCACACCAGGCTGAGCAGTGACCTTTCTCCGAGCCCACTGCTTTGGGCCGAGCCAGATCCCCGGCCTCCGTCGCCCCGTGGGAGTAGCAGGCTGACATCACTCACCCTGTGTCCGCTAATGTCAGCCCCGAGCCTGGCCGCAGAGGCTCACCGGCCCTGCCTGGCGCCCCGGACACAGCCCTGGATGACAGAGACATTGATCATTCAGGAAGCTCAGGTTGTCTGGGTGGGTGGGGGTGCATATATGTGTGTGTGTGTTTTGATACAGCACCAATTGAGACTGGTGAGCCTAATTAGACTTCACATCTGGGCCTAATGAGCAAATCAAGACCCATCATTGATCAAGGATCAACTGGCCTTGAGCTGTTCTCTGATTGGTTAAGAGCTGCACAAGCGCTGTGAACTCCCGGGTTAAGCACTCTACACATTTAATTATTTATTTAGACTGAAGATGAATTTGCAAGATATCTGGATGCATTATGGATCTGTGAACAAACAAAAGGACTCAATAATATTGCATCATCTCTAGAGTGTACTTAATAGTGTCCATGTCTCCATTTTATGCACAGAGAGGGCCGCTTTGTTTAAATAAAAGGACTACAAAATATACACTAAAAAGACATGAAAGTTTGACCAATTAACTGCAAATCTGATTTACTTGATGCCCTATATGTTAAGTCAACTTTAATCATCCAACACATTATCTAATGCACTGTTTCTCACAGAATCGGAGTGTATGTGAATGTGCAAGTTTAAAAAAAAAAAAGAAAAATAAGGACTCTGCGCCTGTGATAGCCAGGGCTGGAGGCATTATGTTTTCAGCTTGTCTGTCCGTCTGGCATACTCTTGTGAAGTTTACGTCATGAGAGTGTGAGCAGAGTCGAGCGTGTTGTTTTTTGTTTCGGCGCTATGTTATTAAGTTAGAGCGTGCACACTGCTCGCCTGAGCAGCACCTGTCAGGTGCGTCTCAGATGCGTGTCAGCTGCAGCACATCTACAGAAACGGTGGCTCGCTGTTTTTTTTTGCGTGACGCTCGTGGTTGTCAGCAGGAATAGACTGCTGACAAACTGAATTATTATATTGACTCTAAACCATTTTATACTGCAGTTTAAAGTCTCTCTCTGTCACAGAGATGAGGAAATACCTCAACTATTCAGTGTTTGTTTTACCTCAACTTCCTTGCTTCCTTTTCAAAACTAAAGCTATGTACTTGTATAAGTTCATAAATGAGTGGAATATGTGCTTATAAATATAAAAATACAGCACTCATATCAGCAGGCAGCAATATACCTTAAGACCCAGTTAAGGCTGGACTGTTTTGATGCAGAAAGAATGTACTAGTTATAATTATTTCTGTTAGAGAAAAGTTATAGTGTTATTCAAATTGCATTAATTTTACTGTAAGATGTTATGTTTGACTTCTAGATTTGAGGTTTTTTGCTGTAACAAAGAGTAATTTTTTGTTACTCCTCCTAAAAGTGACAGTACATTAGACATTACATTGTTTTATTCATTTTGCTGTTGGATTGCTAAATGTAGATTGCACTACATTCCTTTTACTTGAGTGGAACAAGCTCTTGCATTAATTTTATTTTGGAGAGACTTTATATCAGACTGTCAAACACAGATTACCAGTTGAGCCAAGACTGGGCTATTTTTTGTTGGAGAATAATGCCCTGCAGTGTATGACAAGTTTTAAAATGTTATTTTCGGTAAATTTGTTGTTTATTTGTTGATATTAATCTAGTAATAAAAAACGAATAGTTAGACCAATAAAAAACGAAAAAATAATCGATAGGTTAATCAATAAAAAAATTATCGCTGGGGCAGCCCTAGATATCTCAAGGACATCTCAAGGGAATTAATTCAGATTTGACACAAACATTCACTTGAACTCATTGACTGAGCTGATTAGATTTTGGTGGTCATAGGTCAAAGGTCAAGGTCCCTGTAACCTTGTCTGTCTCATTCTTGTGAGCACAGTATCTCAAGAAGACATTTAGGAAATTTCTTGAAATTTGGCACAAACATTTGAGTAGACTTAAGGATGAACTGATTAGATTTTGGTGGTCAAAGATCAAGGTCACAGTGACTTGCATTTGTCTCATTCTTGTGGAAGTGATAACTCAAAAACACCTTTAGATAATTTCTTCAGATTTGACACAGACATTCACTTGGACTCAAGAATGACGTGATTAGAATCTGTTGGTCAAAGGTCAAGGTCACAGTGACCTCATACAACATGTTTTTGACCATAACTCATGAACCTTATTGATACAATTAAAGATAGAAAATGCCCATGTGCAAATATGCAATGTATAAAAAATACAGCATAAAATAAATAGTAATTAGATTTTGAGTTGCTATTTGAGATATTCAAGAAAGTGTTTCCAGTTCCCAGTGCTTAACTGCTGACCCAAGAATGGGAATGAAGCCAGGCTATTACTCTCTAGGATTTGTTTGGGTGTAACACAGTTTTTTAAATCCAAGAGAGAAAGAGAAATGTTTTTTATTGTTGTTGTTGTTGAGCCAAAAGGGAAAGTTTGTTATTTCTATTAAGGCACTTACAAATCCTAAGAGCCCAATTTCTGCAATTTTAGTAAAAAAAAACTTCTTAAAAGTCCAAACTTATTAAAATCTTAAAAGAAACATGGTTCACATACCTTTTGTTTCAGTGTAATTTACGCTTTCTGAAGATACCATTATTTCTGATTATGACTAAAGCTCTGTAAGTCTGTTAAGTAATAAAATGATAACTAACCTGAGAGACATCACATTCTAAAGATTTCTTCAATGTTAAAGACGTTTTCTGTTCATCCATAAGTGAATAGTAAATAAGACCTGTGAATAGTTGAAATGTAAAAGTTATAGGTTATAAGACTTGTTTGTCATTGGGGCGACCCGGCTGAATGGATCCACTGGAACATGTACTAAAGTTGGTTTTCAGGAAAATAGTAGAGAAGTTGTGAGGCTTCAGTAAGCCTTGGGACTGAGTTTTTGTAGAGTTACTTTCGCCTGTTGAATGTGCAAAATTGTGAGTTTGAATATAGGAGCTCTTACACATATGCTGTTTCTTTATTTTAAATTGCATTTGGTGATAAAATCCTCAGGGTTGCATGTAAAGCCTTCAAGCTTTATTCATGTACGCAAACAGACATTGTCAAAATGAATGTTAGAGCTACCTATTTTCCGGTTTCTACATATTTCATGGCACTGCTGCCTTTTTTTTCTACAAACAGACACAGCAGAATCTTGTGTGTCATTGTCTGGTCAATATATTCTTTTGTACGTCTGCTTGTTGGCAGCTGCACCAAGCAGCGGGAGACTGAGACCTAAGGGATTCCCTCAACATCCAGGAACATCCTGTCTGGCTGATGCAGCACCTGTTGTCAGGATGGAAAAGGCATATGCACAAACACGGGCCGCGGTAACATGGGACCGATGTTGGCCGTGGGATCTAATATTTGGATGCATTGGGCCTGCATGAAATTCAGCACATTTTTGAGTTACTTCCTGGCACCCGGCATGTACTCTGCTTGTGCTATGTTCTTTGAAGAGTCCATAAAAATCTCTAAAAAGAATGTCATGGGCAGAACACATTGTTTGTGAAGTTGTCAGGGTCTGTTAAGTTATCTTTAATTGTATTTGATGTTTTTGGCATTTCTTAATGAACAGATGTCTTGCCAGACATTAAAGTAACGAGCATGCCATTCATGTTGCAGCATTCCTGGTGCACAAGACAAGGAGAATGGACTTGTGGAAAAGATAATATTTTTATGCCTCCATGCCTTCAATAGCTTTGGCTGGAAGCATTTTGTTTTCGTCTTGTCCGTCCCTCCCTATGCTTGTCTTTATGTCCATCCCATTCTTGTCAACACAATATCTTAAGAACACCTCAAGGAATTTTCTTCAAATCTGGCACATTCATCAGCTAGGACTAAAACGATGACATTATCAGATTTTGGTTGTCAAAGGTCAAGGTCACTGTGGCCTGGTTGGTCTCATTCTTGTTACTATGATATCTCAAAAACACCTCAAGGGATTACCCTCAAATTTGGCACAAACGTCCATTTGGACTTAAGGACAAACTGATTACGATTTGGTCAAAGGTCAAGGTCACTGTGACCTTGTATCCATCCCGTTATCTTTAACATGGTATCTTAAGAACACCTCAAAGGGAGTTTCTTCAAATTTGGCACAAACATCCACTTAGAGTTAACAATGAATTGATTAGATTTTGGTAGTCAGAGTTCAAAGGTCACTGTAATCTGGTCCATCCCATTCTCTTGAACCCAGTATGTCAGGAATGCCCTGAGGGTGTTTCCTCAAATTCAGCACAAATGTCAAGTTGGGCTCAGTGCTGAACTGAGATTGTCAAAGGTCAAGGTCACTCTGAACTGGTCTGGCCCATACAGGTGACGGCAACTGCAACTAAACCTGCTTACATACAACTGCAAGGCTGTGATTCTAGTTACTTTTGTTGCAACCCTTATTTATGCGTGTTGTCAGAACCAACAATATTGTCTAGAGGAAACTGTCCAACCAGCTCGGCAAGAAACGGTAACAAACCCCACACACATTACAGTAGACATCAAAGTGTACGTTGATGAGGGTGCAGCAGCACAGGGGCACCAACATTAGGCAAAAATAATCTAATTCAAATTATTCAAGGATAAAAGGGTAAGAAGGAAGATTGCAAATCAGCAGTTATATTTGTGGAGCATGCTGTACTTGTGTGCTTTCCACACGAAAAACTTTCAATAAACATATTTCATAACAAGCTGCAGTTGGCACCTTATTCTGATCCGTTAATGAGGACGATGTGTTTTATTGTTGATTTGGTCCCGAGAGAACAAATGAGTTCTATTTCGTAATAATGATTACCAAGGTTTCACCCTGATGACTTTGCCTTGTTTTTGTTAATAAACTTTTCTGTTTGAATTTATGGCCAGCCTCAGCAAACAGTAAGCTACGGACAAAGCTCATCATCAGAGAAAGAGCGGATTGTCATCAGTAGATAAAAGACTTTATTATTGCAATGAATGTTTTTTTTTAATCAGGTGGCACATCACTTGTATATTTAAGTCTAAAAATGGGTATGCTTTTTGTAGCTCTTTTCCTCTGTGGTATTATTCAGTCTTTTGACCTTTTTGCTTTGTTTACCTTTTTCTTTCAGTCATGACGCACTAGCATCTGTAAAGCCTACATTATGTGGTATTTTTGTGTGTCCCGGCCCGTTCGCTCGTGCACGACTAGAGGCTTTTGTTCAGACAAAAGCACACACAATCCAAATGGGCCGTGTGTGCGTATGTGCATGTGTGTATGTGTGCTTGTGTGGTCTGTTGTCTACTGGTGAGTGTTTAGAGAACAGATTTCTTTGACGTTGACGGCACCAAAGCAATACAGATTTGGCAATTAACCTTGATGTCACTGTAATTACCAAGTCACTTTAGTAAAATGAATTAATTTCCCAAAAGGACTCAGAAACAAAATTACCTCCTCTCTTCCTGAAGAGAGCCAATATGGCGTCTGATAATTAGGGGAGAAAAAGTGAGCCGCTGCCATATTCCTGTCTCTCATTGTGTGTATTCTGTGTAATCTGCCACGAGGGGAAAGCCACTGATCTGCCTGCCGCTCCCATAACTTCCTCTGGGTTCACGCTGTTGTGCCACTCACTTGTTCATTTTTCAGCTCGCCACGTGTTGAGCGGCATGCCTTTTTTTTTTTTTTTTTGTCTCCCTCCGAGCTCCTCATCTTCTGTCCTTGCCGCCTCGTTTTTTCAGAAAATGACCGCGTTGCCCCATATGTGTCAAGGTTTTCTGTCATGTGTGAGCTGGTATGTGAGTCATGTGACACAACAAGTGGTAACCAACCTTGCCGTTCGTCTTGGAAGATGCGGTGCGCACATCAGGGAGAAGGAGAGCAGACTTTCCACGGCTCGCTTCCTGAGGTCTTAATCTGCAATCCCCCACTAAGGGCTGAGGTGTCTGTCAACCCTTTTATATGGCTTCAATTAGTATGTAAATTTTTAATAAAAGGATTTTTAGCTACCTGGGATTTATCAGGTGGTGCCAAATAAGCGTCAGTTGACTTTGCCAGACTGCAAATAAACAGGAAAGTGTATAAAACCTAAAGTATTTGCAAGAATTGAGCTTAAGGTCCCTCGTGTGAATCCCATCATGCATCGTCTCTAATGAAGCATCAATCATATTAGAGCATAATTATATTTATGACCTCATTTGATTTATAATTGATGTTTTGTTTAATATTTTAGATAATTTGGATGCTTATTAGATTATTTATTAAAGATTATGAATTATTTTCAAAATATTTATTTTTAAATATCTAGGGTGCACTGGAGCGGAAAGGGGGGTAGCTGAGGGGGCAGCAGCCCTCCCAGGCTCCTCCCTCTCCCAGCGCCATGAACGAAGAGTTAGTGAACACATGCTTTTATAAATGGTGTGTAGTGTAAGTGTTCAGGCAGAAAGCTGAAGTCACGCCTGCATTAACTGAATGGTATCAGCTGCTTCATTCATGCTTTACAATCATTGGCTTATTCACAGCTGCTTGCCTACCAATGTATTAAAAACATCCAATCACACACATGCGTGCAGTGTGGCCATTATAACCTGATACGTATTGTGCAGTTTCTCCCATCAGTCCAACCTCCAGCTCATTCTCTAATATTTTGGTATGTTGATCTAAAGAGAATGTGTATGTTTATTCAGATTCCTCCAGTAGAATCCTCATTGATACTTTTTTTCAGAGCTCTTTTGAAGTCATACTGTGCAGGAATCTCTTAAAAACAATGTATGGACTCGTACAAAAGAAATCCCCCTAAATCGTCACTTATGACCCACTAGACGTGTGTGGTTGTGTAATAATCTTCAACAACATTTTTTTTAATTGTGAGTTCATTTGACTAAAATGTATAAAGCTAATTTAGTCTAAGGCCAATTAACCAATTCATTTTGCGCGTATAATATATATTTTTCAAGTTAAAAGAAATTTGAAGAAAGGTTGTGACAATATGGTATCAATGTTTTATGTTCATATGATAAGTAGGCACTTTCTTGTTAAATAAAATGAAAAATTTGTGTCCACTTAACATAACAAAGTTGCAACGTTCTGCTGTATGTACATAAAACTGCTCTAGGTTTCTGTATTTTTACCAACTCATTATTTATTATAAGACTCATTTCAGATTTAAGATTCAATACTTGCTTGTGTAACTTAAAATGACACCTACATTTGTGTACAAATTTTTATGTCAAGATAACTTAAATATTTAATGTTAAACAGACTGCAGCTGAACCGGGTCACCGTACTTGCACCGTGCGTACAAGCACTGCAGGTAGGAGGGACAGTAACCGACAATTCCTACATAGTCAGCCCATTCTCATTCTGAACTAGTCAGTGCTCCCGACGTACAAGTGTGACACCAAAGCCACCATCCACCTGGAACACGGCTGTACAGCGTCAGATGATAATGTAACTGGACAGAGCCGTTGGCTTCTTTAGTATACGCCGGCAGATGGATGGATGGTATCAGGCGCGTCCAAATGCAGGTTGTGTCACTTGAGAATGCGGACGCACTGAAATGGTCACATGCCCAAGAAATGCAGAAAGACCATCAGCTAATAACGCTGTCAGTGACGAGGTAATATAAGGAGTCCCTTATTTTACTTGGAGGGTAGGCAGGAGGGATGGTGGATGGGTCCCACAAACAATCCACTGACTTTAATGTGGGAGTGTGGATTTTACTTTTGTTTATGTGAGGGGTTTTTTTTTTTTTTCAACACATTACCATGCGCCTCTTTTGCCTAAATCCAACCATCTGTGACATTGTTGCCTAATCCTAACCATCGTAACAATCTGTGTTGGTTGCCATGTGCTCATTTTGTGTAAACATAAGGAAGTGCTGAGTCTTCCCACATTGTGCATTTGTTGACATCAGGCTAACAGAATCCTTGAGTGTAAATAGCTGACGCAGAAGGATACCTGACAGAGCGGCACCATGTAAGTAAGAGTAAGTAAGAGTAGAGTTTTGTCTGTTGAGTTTAACTTTACATTTATTTATCTGATGCTTTTATTCCATGCAGTTTACAGTTCATTCATTCATCTGGGTACAACCCCAAAAAGTCCAAGAATCATGCAAGTCCAACAACTTTCTCAAATAAACTGATCTACTTCAAGAGATACTTTTAGAGACAATATGAGAGAGGGATTTTTATTTTTTTTATGGGTTGCAGTCTGAATGGATGAATTTTACATGTGCAATGAAAGATGTGTAGACTTTCTGATATTGTGATATCAATGAGGAGTTCATTCAAACATTGTGGAGCCAGGACAGTAAACAGCCATGAGCTCGTAGAGCAGTAGTTGGACTTTATGTTTAGTAAGGGAGTAGCCGTTCGGCAGTAGCGTAGCATAGTGAATGCGCCGGCTTATATGTTTTCACCGTGTCCTGGATGTCGGATGGGCCTGAGCCCTGTGTAACAATTTGCTATAAATAGTCAATTCTTTGACATAGGTGTCTCTTGTTAAGCAGGAATAATAGCCCTCTACTGCTACAAACTTACAGTACATGTCACCTTAATTACTCAGGACTATAATTTATTCCTGACTTTGTTTCAAACCAATTTACTCTTTAGGCCCTAAGATGTAGTGACAGTATTTTCCCCCCAAGAAGCCTCATTTCCCTCTGTCATATGTCTCCGTTGCTATAATGATGTACCTGAGCTTTGTCTAATCCAGTTATCAGTGATGGCAACAGTGACTATCAGCCATTAAGGTTAATAGGCTGAACTAGCTGCTTGAAACCAGTTACTTGTATGGAATCTGCAGATTCTCTGAAGGTAACTTTTCCTGTTTGTTCTATTTAATCATGTGTGTTTTTGAGCACACATGTCAACATGTATGTCTTATTAGCTTTTGTAAGATTGTGGCGTACATCAGCTTGTTCTCAATATAATGAGCGAAACCTGGTGGCAGGCCACTGTTAAGACAAAAAGCTTGACTTTCTGTTAAGAATGTTACACATAATATGACACTGGACAGGACACAGCCAGTGAGCGGAGTTGAGTCAATTAGGCGTGAATACAAAACTTCAGTCCGCATTTGAATAAAAGAAGAGAGAAAGCATGTTAAGTAAGTCTTGACCAAACTCATGGGCGACCCTTCCCCCAGCACCACATCATTAGCTAGCAGTGTTCCGCCTCTGGTTCAGAGCCATGCTCAGATATGCTGCCTAACCCCGGTGGCATGGACAGACTAATTGCTCTTGAAATTGTCCACAGAAGATGAATCGTGTATGTGCATGTGGCAGTGTCGTATTTCTTCATGGCTGTGGCCTAGCTGGTCCTGACATGTCCAGTCATTCCTAATAGGTTCAGTTGCCAGCTGGCTGCATGGTGCATATGTGTTTGTGTGTGTGTGTGTAGCCAATGAAGAGTTCAGAGCATAGGGAGAGGTCAGAGTAGAGACAGATGTGAGAACAGGCTCTCTGACAAGAACCCCCATCACAACCCTCTGATGTCGTCGCCGCCTTCCCTGTGTGACTCAGGTCACTTCACACTGTGGGAGTGTGTTCATCTACCTGAAGGTGTGTGTCTGTCGGTGTGCAGTGTCACTCAGAGGCCATGGGGAGTTCATTGGGCTTTGTAGTGTACCGAACAAAGAAAAGAAGAGACAACGGAACAAGTTAGAGACCCTCATGCGAATTAGTTTACATGTGACGTTTGTGCATGTGCATGCGAGAGGTGTAATTGCATGCTTCCACATGCGCCTGTGGGCATGTGAGAGCGAGGATGTTCGGGGTAGGCACAAAAGGTCAACGACATCCGTGACATTATTACTTGGGTACATCGGGTACATGCGCTTAAAACAGGAAGTTGTTGTTCCCTTACATGTAAGAGACAAGGTCACACATCCACATTTACATTCACAGGATGTTTATTTATTCTGCAGGGTCATGATCTCACAGTCCGCACATCAGCCATATATTTTTCATAGACTTTTGACTACATTTTAAGCCTGATGCAGGGTTTCTTCCAGAGTATGGGTGTCAAACATACAGCATGTGGGCCAGAACCAGCCTGCCAAAGGATCCAATGCGGGCCTCTGGATGACTTTGCAAAGTTTGAAATTTCAAAGAAGTCATTAGTACTTGGTGGATTTTATCTCAGACAAATTAAAAAGTAAATACCACTAACTTATGAGAAAATGAAAATTTTGGGTTGCTTGAAATAAAAATTAAATAGCTGTGTGATAGACAATGACTGGTACATTTCAGTTGAGGATATCTCTGACTGTGCACACACACAAATCAAGCATTTTAGTTTCATGCATCTAGAAATATTGAGTAAAAGTCCCACATTCCTATCTTGAAGTGACTTCAAATTTGAAAATCGAAAAAACTAAAAACAAACCCAATGCTCCACAATCCAGACAATAACTGAAATATTTGAGTTTAGGACTTCTCAAACCACACACTCACTGTAAATTAAGCATTCCTACTGTATCAAAGTTTGTTAAACTGTGAAATATCTGATGGTTTTACTGGTCTGGTCCACTTGACATCAAAATGGGCTGTATGTGGCCCCCAAACTAAAATGAGTTTGACATCCCTGATCTGGAGTTTGCCACTGTTGACAGTGTCCTTCTTGTTAAAACATGTCCTGTCACAGCAACCTGTCACCCAGCTGTCTCGAGTAAAATCAAGGGCAGAATCAAAGCTTTTAGCTGGTTTCTTATTTGTTTCAATTTACACAGTATCAACATTCATTTTGTCAGAAAAACTTCAATCAAACAATATCTGCATTCATTCCCTTTTGTACTCAGTTCTAGAAAGAAAAAAGACTCCTTGCATGGTATATATATCCTTTATTTAACCAGGTAAAGGTCTTATTGAGATTTAAATTGTTTTTTTCAAGAGTGACACTTTTTGCAAATTGACGTATTTCTATAATCGATGACCTTGATTATGCTGATGGATCGCCCTAGTGTGTGTGTGTGTGTTTGTGTGCACAGTCAGTTTCATATTTAACTCAGTTCATTGTAATGTTAGTTTTCTTTACACCCCAGAAAAACATCTTTAAAGAACTTGAAAGAAATTCCCCGATGCTTAGGCCTGGTGGTCTGCCTGACTTACAATACACCAGCGGAAGCCCTGGTCCACCTTTAATGAAAAAGTACAGAAAAGTACTACTTGGCCCACAAACAAATTGGGACTTGAACACAGCTCTCAAAAAAACCTCACCTTTCAACTACGTGAAGATATTGTTACAGCATGTGTGATGGCATCAGAAGCCATTTCCCTGTGAAAATGAGCATTATGTTCATTATTAATGAGACTTAATGATAGTGAATATTCTTTTTCTGGATTGCACTCCCTCTGTTGAAGAACAAAGGCAGAATCTGTTACATGGAGCATATTATCTTCCCGATGCGTCACCATCGTGTGCATTCACCCAGTTCTCGCAGTCATTAGAACTGTTCAGTTCTTTCTTGCTTCTTATCTCGTCGCTGAAAGAATATACATGCTGTTTACATTGGTTATCTTTAGATGCTGTTTTAAAACAAAGTCAATTTCGAATACAGCTGACGCCATGACACATTTATTTTCATTGTGATGAAATTACACAGTCTAAAGATGTAAAGAGACCCAGCAGAAATCACTAGCATGAAAAAACATGACTTGTACTGTGAAATACTGGGTGAGACTGCACTGTATATCCTACCATTTTATGAACAAAGCTGCACTGTTGATGTGGAGACCCAATTAAAATACTTCCTTTTCCCATTTTTTATAAAGCATTTATATTGACATGCAGTGTTGTTATACAGTTTTTGCAGTTTGTACACCAGAAATCAATGTCATTTGTTCTTTGTACACTTTATTGTATTGATGTGATATGCGTGCTAACAGACACATTCAATTCAACTTGAGAAGAAGCAAAATGTTTTTTTTTCTCTCTGAAGATTTAGTACTTGTTACATTTGTTTTATTATATTTGTTACATTTTTGTTTTCTTTCTGATTCACCACCTTCAAATTTATTTACATGTTGTGCAGCTCCAAGTTACTCCTGTCTCCTTTGTGCAATGAAAAGAGGAAATCAACATTATACTCACAACACATGAGGAGGATGTATTTTGTTATAAAGAAATAATAACTATTTAAAAATCTATATGTATTATTTATTAGGTGTTTAAAGAGATAGTTCATCCCCAAAATCAGAAAAATATATTTTTACTCTTGCTTCATAGTGCTATTTATCACTCTAGATTGTTTTAGTGTGAGTTGTTAAGTGCCGGAGATATTGGCCGTGGAGATGTCTGACCTCTCCAATATAATGGAACTAGATGGCACTCGGCCGATGGTGCTCAAAAAAAAAAAAAAGACAAACTCAGCAGCAATGTCTCTTCCCAGAAATCATGACCTTGTTACTCAAAATAATACACAGACCTTGTTGTGAGCATTTTCATGTGGGAAATATTTTCTTTTTGCTGAACTGCCAATACTATCACAGTGCAGAAGGAAGTGTGCATCTATTCAAGGATGAGAGGCTGACCTCATGCACTGTTTGCACATTTGCACTGAATGCACCTATTATCACTGAGCTAGCTGATGTTACAGCTCTGCTGAGGAGGACTCTATTAGTGTTTATGTCTCAAGCTGTCATGAACAGGCTTCCTTCTGTGCGGTGGTGTGGTTGTTGGCTGTAGTTAAATCTCTACATGAAACCGTTCACAACAAGCTCTGTGGATTATCTTGAGTAACCGGGTCATGATTTCTGGAAAGAAACATTACTGTCGAGTTTTTCAAGCGTATTTTTTTGCCGCTTTGAGCACCGCAAGCTGAGTGCCATCTAGCTCAGTTATACTGGAGAGAAGACAGACATCTCTCTATGGCCGATATCTCCAACACTCTGAAACTCACACCAAAACAATGTAGATCAGGGGTGTCCAAACTTTTTTGAATGGGGGCCAGATTAGATAATGTGAAAATACCCGGGGGCCAGCCACTTCCCGTATCGTGAGTTAATAGAAAAAACAAAAATCACATAAAACATGACACGAATGCACCAGTTTCAGCTTTATGTGAAAAAGTATATACAGTAGCCCTCGCTGCCAACTTCATGATTCTTTGCTGTGGCCACGTCTGTTACATTGCAGGAAATATCAGGTGTTAGGTAACTGTTTGTCAGCTTATTTACCGTATGTTCATGAAAACATATTAGCTTCACCTAGTTCTGACTTGGTGCACGTCTACAAACTGTATGATTGTCCTGCCATTGTGAAATGAAGGAAAATACACGTAAAGTAATTTTACTTGATTATTCAGTATTGTGTTAATCATTATTATTATTATTATCATATCATTTTGAAAGACAAGCCAAGGGCCGTTTAAAATCGGTCTGAGGGCCACAACTGGCCCCCGGGCCAGACTTTGGACATGACTGATGTAGATTGATAAATAGCACTACAGGTAAGAGGAAAAATAAGTATTTTTGATTTTGGGGTGAACTTTTAACATTCAAAAACATGTGGATGAGTTATGATTAGACTTAACTGACAGTGACCAAACAGCCAACCAACTGTCAGCAGTGTCAGGGTCAACTCGTATTGGTGCATAAAGTATCTGACATCACCCACTGAGCACAGAAGAATAGAGAAACACACCATTTTCTTATGAGAAATTTAAAACTTTAACTTCATTTTTAACTTTTATGCACTGTAACATTAGGATGCAACTTTTATCTTATTATTATCTCCAGCTGCACCATATTTCTCACATTTTGGCAGGTGTTTGCTGCCATTAGTTGCAGTCCTATTAGGATATCGCTGCCATTAGGGGCCTCTAGTTTCCCGTAGTTATTGCCAAGCATGCCATCATCCCTCCACTGAAAATCCAGATTTCTCGTTTTGATCAAAACCGTCTGTGCAGCTTTTCAAAATCATTCAAGACATTTTGTCATGGTCTTTGAATGATGTGCAACTGAGAGAAGCATGCGTTTTAGATGACAGCCACTTTTTATCTCCCAAAAGGCAAACTCTTTGCATCTTTGGGTTGTTTTTGAATTTTGTTTTCACACCACAAATGAACCACACTGTAGTACGCTCGGAAGCGTGCACACTCACAAACACAATGTCGGTTTAGTTCAAAATAACAATAATCCTGCAAAGACTGACATCAGCCTGATTAACTAGGACAAATAGCAGATTTAAACAGTTCCCATGTGTGCAAACACGGGACAGAATTCATTGTTTCAAAGAGAAAAGGCACATGCATAATTAATTACTGTAAATAAAGGCTCCAACTCCAATTATATTCCCTAAAAAATAGATCAAAAAGAAAACAAATTTTGTCAACCTGTCACACATTTTAGCTTTAAAGAAAATGTGGATAATGGATGAATACAGGTACTAACTCCAAAACAAAACTTCCCATCAGATAAATGACTCATTTGTGTGTGTTTGTGTATGCGTTCGTGCATGTGTGTGTGTGTGTGTGTGTGTGTGTGTGTGTGTGTGTGTGTGTGTGTGTGTGTGTGTGTGTGTGTGCGCTCTGTGCTCTTGAGGGAGACAGATGGGACAGACCTCCACCACCCCACACTACTTTCTCTCTGCATGACTTCTCACCACAGTCTGTGGGTTGTTTTAGTGCCAGTGCATCACACACACACACACACACACACACACACACACACACACGGGAGCTCATCATGTGACAACAACTACTGTTTCATTAATCATCTGTATGTGTAAATTAGGCATGAAAAAATAGTATTTGGAGCATAAAACCTTGGGCATACTGTCCTTTGCTGTTTTCTGTGGTAATAAATTGGATGATGGAGCGAAGTTAACGAGTTGCTGTCCTGGTGTGTTTTTGATCACAGCAACCTCGCGGAAGTTTAAATGACACTAAGGCACGTGTGTAGTGTTGTCTGTTTGTTCTTGACAGTTTCGACTTCCAGAGAATAAAATGCATCTCTGTATTCATTAAAGTCCAGCGAGTAGGATTTAGGAGGATACGTTAGCAGAAACTGAATAAAGTAAGAATGTGTTTTTTTAGTGTATAATCCCATTGTTATGGTAGAATGAGCTGTTTATATCTAGGAAGCAGGTCCTCGACGTGGAGCTCACCGTGCACTGCTATATTTCTACAGTCGCCCAGAAAAGACAAACCAAATGCTGACCAAATTTATGTTTTTGCATCGGTAGCCATGGTTAGCAGCCCCTCAGTGAAGACAGTCTCGGACAAAAACAGATTTTTTCTTTTTTTAACATGAAACTGCTTTATTCAGTGTTTAAAACACATGTCCATTCTTTTTTTTTTTTTCATTTTTTGAGATGAAGAGACCCCTGTAGATATTCAGCTCCCAATGATTTATAAAAAAAAAACTCCTGGTCAATCTTCATCTTGATGAAAATAAATTTGATGTGCCACAGTTGATCTTATATTAATACATTAGGTTTAATACAACAGAAATCAGATCTGAGAAGCCCTTGGTACAACATGAACATGGACAAAGACAAAGACTCACCAACAACTAAAACAGAAAAATGATTCACCCTTACAAAGTGTATTTCACACTCATATCTACAAGGTCTTGAGCTTACAGTATTTTAACCTTCAGACACCCTCCTCACATGCCTGCATGCAGACATTGAAGGACTCTCAGGCCTCCGATAGTACCTAAATATGACCATGATTGAATCATACTTTCATACAATTATTCATGATTACATTTACATGTTTTCATATCTAATAATTTTCTACGATAAAAGCTCAATCAAAGCCTTGATGTCTGGATGTTAAGTTATCACAGAATAAAAGGTGAGCACACATTAGCAGGTGCTGAGCTAGCGGCCCATTTGTGGCGAGCCGAACAGCAAAAAAAAAGAGATTTTTTTTTTACATGAAACTGCTTTATTCAGTGTTCATACTGGTTTCAATCACTTTGTCTGTTTGTTTTGGAGAGGAGGAAACCTCTGCAGATAATTCGGCTCCCGGTAATAATGTGCTGAACAATGAACACGAAAGGAATTCTAACCGGGAGAAGTTTCAGCTGGTTGCAATCTGCAATATTTACTGCTAGATGCCACTAAATCTTGCACACTTTTCCTTTGAATGCTGTCTTTTTATAGCACATGATGTTGTAGTTTTCAAAGCAACTTTTATCATAACAAATCATCATGAATAAGTACAGTAGACGATGTCTGGTCACACTTGAAGCACTTAGAAATATAATGACAGGTCAGTTTATTATTCACTTGTATGTTCTAACCAGTAAACTAAAATTTCCATTTTCTTTGCAAAAGAAACTCCAAATTGTATGCTTTGCCAAAGGGTCCACTTTTCACCTTCTAACTTCTTATTTTACTCATTAGGACATTCACATTTTTTCTCTCTCTTCTTTTTTATCTCTCTTTAATCATTGCACAAGCTTCTCTATTTTATATTTCCATATGATGCTTATTTATGTGTTTTACCAGTATTATAAGACTTTTCGAATGCTCTGTCTTCTCCCCCAAAGATTAACAATTCACCAAGCGGCTTATTAGAGCAATTCATCAAATCAGCGGGCAGTGCTGATTAAATCAACTTGGTAATAAATGGAATGATCTAAAGCCTTCTGATGCCCAGAGTCCTCACAGCCCACCTGCCCGATTAGGAGGCAATTTATCCTGTAGCCTGCCACAGAATCTTGACTTTAATGGTGTGAATGTCATTCTGTTCGCCTGATGGCAGAAACTGTAGGTTGTTGAACTCTGGGTAATACTTTCGCCCCATGATGAGAAAAAAGCTCTCCTATGACCCAATGGTATCGCCAGACCTATTTTAGGAAGCTTTACCTTACTAAATTTATGGTACGTCCCTAAATAATTAATTTCCCGTCTTCTGACTGTTTTATAATGGAACAGCATGATACAGTCTCCAGAATCACTCCACAAATGTGATAAGTGCATGTGCAAGGACCCAACGGATACTGCCAGGCAGCAAAACGTGTGACCTTTTTTTTCCCCAGGATGGTGAGAAATGCTGAGTAGTCATTTTTCTTTTCAGTACGTGTTGATAGACCAAAACTCTGCTAATATGGTGGATTGCAGCTGAACCATGATAGAGTTTGATGAACTTAAGCCCTATACCTATACATATATTTCTGGCCTATTTTGAAAAAGTCACATTTCACTTTCCCCCCTTAATGAAGACCATAGTGGAAATGATGACTTAAATTTGTTAATGTCCTTAAAAGGTTATGAGCAATTTTGGTCATGTATGGACCAAATCACTGTAATATTGCGCTACCACCAACAATCACTTACGAGTGGGCAACTGGCATTTAATTTCGGTCGTGGAGATATGTAAAATCTGCAAAATTGTCTATTTCTATTGTCACTATATCATGTCGCCATATCTATAACATTTAAAGATATAAATATTTAAACATGATGTTTTGACCTTTCTCCTGTGCATACTTATAAGGCCTGCTGTGTTTCTTTGTTAGCATCTTTGAAAATTCAAAGCTGTTGGCTCAGAAGCTAAGCAATGTACTGCTTTGGACAGGAGCGATAGCAAAACGAGGCAGCAAGAGACCAGTAACTCCCAAGTTCTGCAAAGTAAAATATCAGTTTTTCTAAATAGTTAGCTATCACTAACTGTTTTGGAGATAGTGATAGCTTTAAGATAATTGCTTTAGTTCCAATTGGAAAGGGCTGTCTGAAAGCAAGGTAAAGCGATGAAAATATTTTAAATATATCATACACTTAAACTGATATAGATTTTTTTATGTGAGCTTTTTTTTGTTTAAATGCCTATAACCAATTTAGACAGCATTTTATTAAAGCTAATTCATTTCATATATGTGAAGCAGGGGTTTTCTATCTGAAAGTTACTTTAAACAAACATTGTGATTCATCTTTTCAACCAACCCCAAACCAGCCGTACCACCACAAAACCAACAGAAAAGCAACCACAACAATACATCACCTGCACAAAACCAACCATGACACCACAAAAACAAAACCAACGTATAATAAACCACAACATAACACCTGCAAAATATCAACTGTTCCAACACAAACCTATACAAAAACCTACATAAAATCAACAACACCAACATAAACCAACATAAAACCAACCAAACCAACGTGATACCGACCAGGACAATACAACACCTGCACAAAATCTGCCATATTACCATAAAACCAAGCCAAAACCAATAACTAACCAACACCCCACAAAACCCACAAACCCAACATAAAAACACAGACAGCTTAAAACTAATAAAAAAAAAACACCCAGAATTAACCCTATGCTTTAGAGAGTGCTTTAGTGTAACACTTGATCTGCAAATTGCTTTACAAAAAAAGAAAAGCTTGTAATGATAAAGTCATCCCCTCAAATCAACAACGAGAAACTTCAACACTGGAAAGGATCACAAGAACAGATTCCCTGAAAGGGCCGGTGGCAGAGCTGGGGAGCTGATTTAAATCCAGATCATTGAGAGAAATTATTTAGTTTAGTAATTTGGTCATTTAAAAAAATGTCACAATAACAATATAACAGGCTCATACTTCCAACCAAGTGGTGTACATTCATATACCATTCCTCTGATGTCTACAGCAATGTTCTGTCACTCTACCAGCGTGTTAAGCTGACAAAAGGGGAATACGCAAAGCAACACGTTATAGCTTTGACAGTTTATTGTATGAGTTTACTTTGTGTCTTTGTTAAAGGTCACTCAATCTGTGCTTCGCATATTTGTCAAAGGTCACACACCTTGACACATGCCATGTAGCGGCGTTTTGTTTTTGATTCATTTCACATTGTTTACCACATAATCAACCTATAAACTGACTAAATTAGTAGCTACCTTGGATGTGAATGTAGATGAGCAGGTCCATAGGGGAATGCTTATGTTAATGCACATGCATGTCAGTTTCTGTGTTTGCACTTGTGTGCACAATCATGCATTTATGCATGTGTGTGTTTACTACTCAGTCTGAGTGCTCATTCTCACCTTTTGTGTGATTGTGTATCTGTATGCAGGGTGGTAAAAGTGTAGGATGTTGGCAAAAGCAACTCTCTGCAAGCATCAGATGGCTCATGATGAATAGTCAATTAACTATAAACTTGTTCCAGGAATGACCAGTGAACGAGGGAGGAGAGGATGGCTGTTGGAAAAAAAAGGCATCCATTATCTAGCAGCTAATTATCTAGCCACTGCCATTTCCATCCTCGAGATAGCTATGTGATTAAAGGGTTTGGTCAATCAAATAGATAACAGGGATTAGAACTGGGAGGACGGGAGAGGAAGAGAAAGAGGGAAAGCAACAAAATGAGCCAGAGGAGAGGTGGCTGCCTGATCCTCAATTTTATCTTGTTTTTACCATTTTAATAACAAATGTTCAGAATGTACAGTTGCGGTTTCAGCTTTTAGTTAGTTCTATATCCCACACACACAATCAAAGATCCATGCATTTGCAGGCATTTGTAGGAATTGTAATCATTTATTAAAATTAAAATTGTAAAAAAAAAAAGTTTACAGAATATGCCAAATGTTTTAAATAAAGGGAAAGAATTGTGGCTTTATAAAATATAGTTTACTAAGTTTCCTGATTTAGATTGGGAAGTATCTTAAACATATGAAAGCAAGCAGAAATTTACAGTATCAGTCAGGGATGTAGCGATTCACAAAATTCATGGTTCAGTGAGTTTTCAGTACTGCAAAAAAGTAGATTGAAATTGAAATTTCTTTGATTGCTATTTTTTTTAATCTAATGCTATTTTAATTAATTTGAGCAATGATGTAGCTTTTATTGAGGGGGGCATCTTCTGAGGTGTCTACTTAGCCGCATATAAAACAACTTATAAAATACTAAATGTAGAATTGTAGTTATTAAAAATACATACAAAATAAAAATTCTCTTTCTTAAATGCCAGATAAATTTACTAGTTTTTTTTTTTTAAATTGATTTTAAACAAATTAAAACGAACATAATTTGGGCTTTTGTTTTTCTGTACAAACAGAACTTATGGTTTGGCTGCAATGGGCTTGTTAAGGTCTGGGTAAAGAAAATTCAGTGATTTCTCTCTCAATACATTATACATGAAAATACTTGCTATAAACATGATAAGTAAGGGAACTGTGTACTACTGTGTGTCAGTGGCAAGAACGTTACATCCCACAGGCTCTGTAAGCTATTTTAGTCTCATAAAAACGCGAAAAAGCATCTTAGCAAATCATAGCCATCAACTACATTTCCAGCTAATTTGATAATCAATTTACCTGTTTAAGTAATTTTTTTAAGAAGAAAAAGTCAGAATATTTATAAAAATCCAGCTTTTTAAATATAAATATTTTCTGCTTTCTTTCCTCCTCTATGACAGTACAGTAGTTTGTGGAAAAACAAGACATTTTAGGGCATTCTAGGGCTTTGGGAAACACTGACTGACAGTTGTCTCTGTTTTCTGGTATTATATAGACCACTGATAATTTGAGAAAGTAATTGACAATGAAAGTACTGTACAACTGTTAGTTGTACCACTTGTCAGCACTACTCAAATTGTGTCAAGATGCAACACCCACTCCTGGATACCTCTGGTTCTACCATAACTCTTTATTTGGGTTTCCATCCAAAGAACAAACTCACCTTGAACTTATAGAAAAAAGAAAAGGCAAAAGAAAAATCCAGGTTTCAACAGACTAACTTATTTGCAACTATTGGGAATTGGAGGCATCAAGATAAACAGTTGGTGGCATTAAAGAAATTGGGGAAAAAAGGGGGCACAATGAGCTGTCGTAATGAAAAGAGCGCCAATCAAACCTCAAATGGCGGAAACCAATTATACATGGCATTTATGTTGGTTTCCTGTATTAATTTAAGGAACATTACAGTCATTGCTCCACAGATCTCATGTTTTCATCTGCAACATTTATTGATTTATTTTTTGGCTGTTCAGTAGAGCGAGAGCTTGTTGAATTTCTTTAATACATCAGCCAAGCATAAAAACATCTCCGTGATATTTTGACCTTTTTTTCATCTTTTCTTAAAGACTGTCAGAGAGTGAACATAGGAAGAGAGAGCCTATATGTGTAAACAGGGAGAGAATGTGTGTGTGTGTGTGTGTGTGTGTGTGAGAGACGGATCGTCTCTGATCACTTGGCAGCTCAGGGAGGTTGATTTAATCTCCGCTCAGCGGGGCTCTGTGATTGGTTAATCCCTGGAGGGCTTCATCCAATGGGGACATAAAAGGTCAGGTTGGAATTCAAATAGTGTGTCAGCCACCAAGACGTCAGTTTAACACCATAAACACAGTCCTGCCATGCATGTATGAACACACACACAAACACACACAAAGCATTCAGTGTATACGTAGGAAACCACCCAGACAGAGAGCAGGAAATATTAATGACCAATATCACACATTATACACACACAAACAATAAAATAGTCTTTGCGAGAGGGACTACAATGTTGTGTCAACGGGAGAAATGCGGCGAGAGGAATGTAAATAATCTGCAGGGGGGAAACACCCCCTATACATAAACCCACTCCTTTCCCAACAGGACATTAATAGAGACATTCAACTGCGCTGTGGGCCTGGAGGGGACAATTAGGT
Organism: Plectropomus leopardus; assembly: GCF_026936395.1. Taxonomy (NCBI): domain Eukaryota; kingdom Metazoa; phylum Chordata; class Actinopteri; order Perciformes; family Serranidae; genus Plectropomus; species Plectropomus leopardus. The sequence goes on along the minus strand of NC_142197.1, from coordinate 17,822,548 downwards.
ATATCTCATTTACAATTATATCATGGCAAGAAAAATAAAATGCGGTGACACCCGTTGAAATCAGTTACCCTGGGCAAAATCGCACATTGATCATTCCAGAAAGCGTTGAGAAATGACTGCAAATCTTTGCATATTTATGCTCAGATATCACAAAGAAAGTTTCTTTTAACTAGTCTGTGGTTCAGGAGACAAGAAAGGAAAAATAGAGGTCTGCCGTTGGCCAGTGAACTTATTCTTCAAATTAGCATCCACTGTTTTTAATGAGACGTATTTTGATCTGATATATTTGATTTATTGCTGTTTGTAGGCGGATACGTGTCAGTGGGTGACACCAAAGTTTTGTACCGGTGAAAAGGGTGAATTCATAGCGTCTGGATTAACATATATAGTTTTGTCTTTGGCCAGCCTACCTCATTATTCTGACTAATCAGATGGGTGTTTTTATGAAGAAAGTCCAACACAGAAAATAAACCATAAAAGATGTATCCTGAGCTGCACATCTTTAACACTAATGTTGCAGCCCATTGCCCCTAAAAGTTAAAGGGATACTTTTAACTTATAACTTTTAACTTTTAACCAGCTTTGACTCATAACAATGTAGGTAGTATGTGTGAATGAACTATGGTTAACATCCCTACATCTCTCTAGTGCCCAGATCTCCTCGCTTGTTTGGGAAATGGTAAACTGACTTGTACTTGTATAGCACTTTTCTAGTTGTTTGACCACTTAAGGCGCAAAGAAAGCTTCCCCTCTCGCTCTTTCTCACACTCAACCACTTCTAGATCAAACTGTAAAACTAGGAATTACCGATCAAATTTAAACCAACATTGTGTTACTACAATGTCCATGTCTCTCTTAAAATGTTTTCAGAGAGATATTTTAGTGCACTGTTTAGCTGTAGTAAGATGGTTTGTGAACAGGAAGTGAGTAGCAAACGAAAAACGGGGGAAAAAAAGAAATCAAATGGTAAAACTAGGCAGTGTTGATCAAATATGAACCAAGATTCTGTTAACGCCGAAAATGCTTCCAATAATTTTTTTAGCATACTGTTTACATGTAATGCATTGTTTGTTACAGGCCAGCTGCTATTATGTCACCCATCAGTGGGAGCCTTTCATGGTCCTGTGCAGTCTTGTCTCAAAAAACTGTTCTATAGCCCTTTTCTTGTTTGTTTTTTTTTTTTAGTTATGTAGTTCCAAATTCAAAAGTATTAGCATCTTTCTACTACAGAGCTGGCCTAGTTTTATGTAAAAAAGACCACATTTCCAACAGTGAAATACCATGACAGTATTGACAATTTACCATAGTCAAGTGGTGTAGTTGCTTGCCATACATAGTGTAATTGGCACATCCACAATAGTTTCTTTATCTCAAGAGAGTTTGCAGTGCTAAGATTTAAGGGGGCAGCGCTCAAAAGTTAAGGGCTATAAAACAGAAAGCAGCTTTACCGGATCTCTTGTGGGATACTTTAGACACATCTACAACCGTTGAACATCTAAGAGTTCTTTTTGGGACATAAAAAAAAGGTATACTCGCTGATATATTGGGGGGCACTAGATTATGCAGAGCTTTGTTGATAAATAGACTTTAAAATCAATTCTAAATTGTAGAGGTTAACATAGCAGAAACACAGGTGGAGTTACGAACATTAACGACGGCTCTGTTCAGTTTAAAACAGACCCTTTAACTGGCTCACGTTGTAATTTTATTTATTTTTATTTATTTATTTATTTTACAGTTTTTTTTATTATTCAAATGTCATATAAAGAAAAAAAAAACACTTCAATATAAACATTACAACCATCTTAAAAACAAACAAGCAAAAATAACAATACAAGAAAACAACAGCATAAATAAACACCCCATAAACATTACATGAACTGGCTCACCTTCATGGAATGCAGTCATATTATACTACAGTATTATACTGCTTTGACATGTTAATATATCAATTGTGATGATGATGAGAGGTCAAAGCTTGTTTATGTTGTGACAGCATTGTTTCTTTTATACACAGATGATAAAAACTATAAATACAGCACTTATTTAATATAAAGCAGTGCAGGACAGGGCTCAAAATACCATTAGCATTGGTGCAGTAGTAAATGTAAAGTTTGAGCTGTTTATATAATTCACATGTCTACATGCACCAGTGCACCACCACATAACTTACACAGCAGCAAACGTTCATGGATTCACCTTAATACTCACACAATAGACGCTTTTCACACAATATAATTTTTTTGTATTTTGAAAGTTAAAAACAGCAGCGCACGTATGTATTTCAAGCCCTGCAGCAAATACTGGCTCTGTGATGCACATCTGATGTTGTATTTGTGTAATTTCACTATAGTATGCAGTGCTGTTATTTGGCACCCCTTTTTTTTTGTCCTCCACTCCCTGTATATGCGAGGTTACAGTTTGCATATATATGTGTGCTCGCGTCAAGCCTTGATAAAGTAATGTACAGTGATCAGTGTGAGCTGGTCACTGGGATGTGAAGGACAACAGTTGACCACCCAGCTGCTGCTGCTTCTGTTTTCCATTACAGAGAAAAAAAAAAAGAGCAAGAGAAAGAGAACAAGCAGCCGGACATTTTTCTATGATTGCTCAGGCACACAATTTAAAACCATCATTAACAAACCCATGATAGATCTTTTTTTCCTGCAAAATAAAGATCTGCTGCCTATTCAGGAGAGTAACTCGTTTATCGGTTTAATGGTCACTCCCTGCGCCACAGCTGCAGTCATTCTGTGCTGCTCAGATCTACCATTATCTTTTACAGTTGCAATTCACAATGAAATGCAAATATCAGCGGAACATTAAAAGCTGTGTCCCATTGCTCTTTATGTGAGGACTTGGTGCCCAGCTTCTATGCGAGTCCATTTGTAGTGAACTGTGTCAATATGTCTCTTCATCAATGTCGCCATGTCAAATTCCTGCAGTTATTGTACTTGAAGATTAAAGGTGATTCTTATTTTAGCTGCAAATTGTGGCAGACTGCCATGTACTAAGGTACATTTATTCAGCAACAATATCTGACAGTTTCCCCTCTACGAGTTTTTTTAAATCAGAATATTCAGTAAATGTTTTGACTTTCATTCAGTAATCATAATATTAGCCTATTATCTCAGTAATTGTGTTTAGGCAATGTAAGACATTACTGCCACTCAACTTGAAAATTAAAACTAAATATATGAAGAAAGAGGCAGAGAGAGGAAAAATAGAAACAGTAAAGCAAATAGATGACTTTGTGAGATGAATTTACAGACTGTACAAGCTGAATGGATGCTCACTAATTGAGACAAATGAACAACAGCAGAGAGGTGTGTGAGAAAGACGACAGTGAATTTATCTAGTCTATCTTTTGCCCTTTTACTTCACCGTTTTTTCTCTTTTTATTTAAATCCACATGCTGTTGTACAGATGCATAGCTTTTTTAGTCTGAATAACAATATAGAGCGCAGACCCTTCTCATCTCCCTGTCCTCATACATTTAGAATCTATAAATCATGTGTGGCAAACCTCATTGTTAAATGAGGTTATACAATAGAAGTCATTGTGAAATTCTCCCTTCTTCCATTTATTCTGCATGTCACATACTAATACTACTGGGAGTTCTTTCTTAAGTATTATACAGTGCAAACAAAATTAGTTTATTCCAGCACAAAACTCAGTGTCTCTTAGCCAAGTAGTTACCAAGCTATTCCTTGTAATTTCTGACAGTGTGATAAAGTGCAGAAATTGATTTTTTTCCCCCCTTCTAAACACTGACTCTTGTGGATGGAGCCAAAATGCTGCAGTGGCCCAGCAAGCTCACTTTTGTTCCAAAATGGGTTATTACCTTGAATGAAGACTGGTTTGGCCCTGCATTAATTAAAACTGTTATTTAAATGATTACTTTATGCAACAGTTTTATAACAGTTAGCTAAAAGTATTGGATAATTGATAAAATAGTGATGGAAATATGCATCACAATATGCGGCCCATAGAGCGAGTGCTGACTTAAGGCGGCTGAGTGGCTTACTTTCGCTGGCTGAACAGTTAAATTTTGGTTTAGCACTCCACCAACTCGAATAGTGTAAAAAAAAGAAATTTAATCTTGCGACTCTTCTAGACTTTCCAAATGTTATCGGAGCAAATGGATAAGAAAATCCTGATATCGATTTTGGAGTTTTGACACTCAAAGTATTTATAGATGCCTCTCTCTCAATGTAAATTTAGGGGAAAATGTCTTTTTGGGCGCCATGACATCATATGACAGACCCTTACGGTGTAATTCCACTTTTGGCCATTTTGTAAAATTGGCTTCAAAGGCAAAGTTTTTTGGGTTCCATGTCCTTCTTGCTGAGACTGTTGGCTCTGTACTTCACACTGACACATCCCTAGAGTCTGACATCGTTATCTCTAACCTTACTTTTGCACATTTAAACTCCTCTTTTAACCTTGTAGGGAGCTCCAAAATCCCTTTTCCATACAGGACCCCATGTTGCCTCAGCAGTGCACTGCTGAGGCTTCGTGGGCCTCCGCAGCTACTTACTAATGTAAGAGCTAATCATTCTCTGTATCTTCTCTACCTTTGAAATCAGTACATCATATACTGTCGGTGCCTTCAAGGCCTGACGACTATATATACTCTTAATGCCATTCACCACCTGCTGTCTCGACCCCTGGATCGGCTCCTTATGAGAGCTGCATCATACCACCAGCCTAAACTTTTAACTGGCTTCGCTAACACTGTTGGAATTGCCTCTTCATCTATATAAAACAGCTTACTTGAAAGCACACCCTTTACAATTGAAATGCTCCTTGATATCTATGACTTAACTTTCATCAGAACCCACTTAAAGTTAGAGTTCAACTTACCCAGCAGCCTTTTGGTCCATGATGCCGTGGTAGTGATGGTTGTCATGTCATACATGTATGCCCTTATGCCAAAGTCTGGCACTGTAAGCTTTCAAATGCTTTCAACAGTAGACTATGTGGAACAGAACCAAATGCATTTGCCAAATCTAAGAAACCCACAAGTGCTCTTCGTTTCGTCTTTGCTTACTGTATTTGATGCCAGATCATACTTGTGTCATCCAAGCATCCAGAGCAACACACCTGCTTCCTGTTCTGGTATTGATTATCTTATTCTTTTTCTTGGTAACCAGGCAACCTTCGTGCCAATAGAAAATCTTTCCACTGCAAAGACCTTAATCGTCCTACATCAACAGAATCTTTCTTCTTAGGAAAATGAATTCCTGCCCTTCACAAACACCTAGGAATAAGCAGCTTCCTCCGTGCTACCCTAATAAAACTGCAAAAAAAACATTTCCACCTGTATTGGCCCAGTGAGGGGTGTATATAGAGGTAAACCTAACTCCTCGTCCCTATATTTTGCTCTTGGCCAAGCCTATAAATCTCCTGTCACCGCACTGACTTTACTACCTCTCAGGCTAACTTTTTCCTACTCTCACAAACCCCAAACCTTCCGAAGCCATATTCATAAATTAAACCTCCCATCTTCTCTAACGTCTTCCCAACTGTCCCTTTCAGCCGTTCCAGTGCACCTCTCAGATCTGAATTAACAGTTGCCCATATGCCCTTCTCACTAGCCCCAGGGCAATTCACTTTGGGTTTCTGCCCATTACTCGTCTCTTTCCTCGGCTGCCCACTCTCAGCACTTCCCTGGCCCTGCCGTTTGGTGCCACCGTCTGCTTCCTGGATGCAGATATCCTGTGAGCTTTGGTTACCAGCTCATCACTGGACTTCATCTGACTAATTTGATTGACTTTTTGAGAAGTACTGATCAATTCCAGGTCCCTAACCAATACCCTCTTATCCTGCTCCTAAGCAACCCGTTTTGCCTTGCCATAAAGAATTTGATAAACTGTTGAAAAAGCTAAAAGTGCTGAATAAATGTTTGCACTGGGTGTCTGCAGGTCCTGGAAAAGTCTTGAAATATTTTGTATTTATTTTTGTAAATATTTTTATAAATATTAGGCCTTACAAGTCATTAAGTAGTCTGTGTGGGGATAGTATCAAGGAAAGCTTTTTTTATTTTACATTTCTTCATTTCATGCTGGAATAGAGGCACAAAAAGGGGGTGTTTCTATTTTTTACTATGTTATTACTGCTTTTTTTTCTTTCTTGCCAGCTGGTGCCCCTAAAACCAGGTCTTTTAAAGCAAAAGATGATCTCCTCTCAACCATAGCCAAGTGTTTTTTATGCCTAAAACTAACATGTCAGCCACAGTGTTGTTTAAATGTAAAGTTTTAATGCTCCTCACATCATAACATGCAAATGTTACATACCCATGTTTTTCTTTATCTGGCGATTCAGTTGTTGGGAGAGCAAATTTGCCAATCCTACCATAGCAAAGGACTGGCCCACTTTACTTTCCTTATAATTGGCTAGGTTTAGGCAAGAGCAGAGATTTGTTAGGGTTAGGGTAAGCCAGTCAGAGGCAGAGTAGGGCAGGCCATTCCTTCACTATCGTAGGAAACACAATTTTGCACTGGGCACAGGACAGCACATAGAGGATAGATTTATACTGCAGTGCTTATTTGTTTAAAACATATCTTGAAAAGGTCTTAAAAAGAATCATATAAACATCTGATCCCTGGGGATACAATGTAGGAACATACGTTGTAAGTGGTTGTAGACTACAAATTTGACAGACTTAGATAACAATTTAACTGCAAAAAAATAAAAGATGGCTGGTGTCATTGAGGGGCTACTTCTATTGCAACATAATAAACACATCATGTAGTAAAGAGTGAAATATGTATTTATTTTCCATATCTGCATCTACATTAATAATGCATATGCATATAAAAAAGATATTTAAAGGAATTAATGGAAGCAATTCATTTACCCTGGATTATCCTCTGGCAACACTTTCTTTTTATGACATTAAAGCAATCACGTCTAAGGACAGATTTGATGCTAAAGCAATCCTCTCATCTTCCCCCCTCCGTCTTTTACAGTGTCAGCCATGTTCAGTATGTGTAACATGCTGCTCCACTGCAGTGATGTTCATACGATGAAGCCTTGATCTCTGCTCCTCTATAAAAGAATTTTGTGCAGTGACCTTGTCAGTAGCACAGTACATGCTGGTGAAACGCCCTGTGGCTGTGTGGCTGTGATAGAACTACTGATCTGGGGTCAAAAGCTGCTGACATGGGCCTTAAATTACTGCGGTGACATGGTGTGCCAGACTCTCTTATGGAACCACAAAAAAAAAGGACTTTCAAAGGGTGTTTTTTTATTTTGGAAACCAATGGTACAAGATACAAATGTCAGATTTGTTTGAGAAGCATTTGAAGCTCTTATAGAGGAAGAGATGGTAATTGTAGCTGACTGTGACACTTCGGCTCTCGAATGTTTGCAGTCTTTAATGCAGATGTCACATGCAGTTTTTTTTATTATTGGAATAACTTTGTCCTTGTGCTTTTGATCTCCTGCTCTTATTTAATGCGACACTAAAATTGTTGCTTAATTATCCCTCTTGATTAGTAGATAGTACCCATGCATACTTAGTGCTTTCACAATATCATTTTTAGCATGCTCCACAGTAATTTGTGTCTGTTGTTTGGACGTCCGCACAGACGCCTCTGGCTGTTGCCAAAGCTAGTCTCCGTCTGTCGCGTGATTTGATTTTTGATCTGCATTGACAGACAATTATTCTGCACTCTGAGATGAGTGCTGAACTGTTTTGAAGAAGCGTTGTGATTGGTTAATGAGTCGGAAAGGGAAAGCTTCTTGATCTCATTTCCAGTGCTTAATTAACCTTGGAGTTGGAGATTTCCCCCGGTGCTGGGGACAAGGCAGGGTTACCTCACTCTTTCTCTTTGTCTTTGTCTCCGTCTTGCCTCTGCTGCTCTCTCGGATGTATGACTCTCCCCTGCAATGACAAAAGGATGCTCAGCACTCCGTGTGTGTGTCCTTGTAGAGGCAACAACCCTTTATTGACTGATTTATGAGTGCAAATATGCATGTGCAGTAATTCCGCACAGATGTTCAAGAGCGTGCACAAATATCTATGTCTTGGTCTCGCATATATCTCCTTTTTTCTTTCGGTGTAACATTTAAGTCCAGAATAAAATGATATAAATAGCACCACTGCAACCCCCCTCCCCGTACTCTCTCCTCCTCTGACTCTCTCCCCGGGCCAGCCCAGTTCTGTGGCCCCGAGGGTATGAACCCAGTTCTGACAGAATTGATCTCTGTTTCCCCGTCTCCCTCCCTCTGTCCGTCTGCACCCTTGGGCCCGCAGAGACTAGCCCGACACCCAGCCTCCACAGCCAGCTCTGCACCAGGCCAGTATGTCTTGTCTCCCGCCCTCCTTCCTGTCCTCTCTTATATTCTCCTTTCTTCCTCCCTCCCTCCATCTAGCCCTCTGTAGTCTATGTACCCTTTCCTCTAGTATTGAAATTCCAACAATATCAAACAATTTCTTTATTCTCGTGGTCTGAAACTTTTAAATTAAAAGTTTGACCAAAGAGCTTCTCCTCATTTGGATTAAATTCAGTTGGCAGTGGACGACAGTTACCAAGGAGTCATATGCATGTTAAAACATGAGACAGTTTTTGATGGTAGAAACTACAGATATATAGAGTAAAACTTTTAACTAATATATATCACCACAAAACTTTCCCTGTTGATTAATGGCGTAAAGAAAATTATTTTTATATAAAAAGTTTTCTGCCTTTTTATATTTAAATATGCAAATGCCACCCAGTCACCGTAAACAAGTGTTTGCAATTTACATTTCTGTACATCACAGATATGATACATTTTATATTTATCCATGTTATATTGTTGTGGATATGTTGAAACTTTACATTTCAACAACGCTGTGGTTAACATGTGGACATAGGTGCAAAAAAACACTTGGTTATGGTTTGGAAAAGTTAATATTTTGTCTCAAAATACCTGCTTAGGGACAAAATCCCTGCTGGAAAAGCAGCAATGTCTCAGGAAAAAAAAAAGGTCTTATGGCAATATTCCCGCTGGAAAAACAGTTTTGGCTACAAAACAAAGCCTTAAAAGCCACTAAAACACAGCAATGACTCTCTAAATCATGGCCGGTTTTATGGTTTGTTGTTCTCAAACAGTAGTCTGCAGCTGGTAGGCATCTTGTATACAACATTAATTTAGTAATGTTGATATGATACAGCCAGAATGTGCAAATTTAACATTTACAGTTTGCAGAAATGTACAAGGTTAACATTTTTTTATGGCAACTGGGCTGGCAGAGGAGGCATTATCCAGTGAAATATATGCCAATTTATATACACAAGAGTATACCGTTTATGAATGATATGTAAACAAACCTCTCAGTAAAAAGCTTGAATGAGAAGAAAATGAGAAAGGCTGGCGTATGCAAGTGCTACTTAGGGTGGAGGTTTGAAGAAAATGGTAAAATTTCATTCATTCTCTTCACAAAAAATACCATGACACAGTTGAAAAGGTTTCTAACACTTAGAAATATTAAGTTAACATCACTTGTCTCTTTTAAGTTGGGACAACTTCACAAAATTCTGTAAATGTAACTAAATTACCTTAACATTGAGAAGAAACATAATTTAAGACTAGTAGTTATATATCTTACCTTTTCCAAGATTTTTTACAGTAAAATCAACTTGTCAGATTTACACTGCATCAATCGTATTTGCTCTATATTCTCACCCTCGTTTATTTAGCTGTGTGAGCTGGCATTGATACCTCTCCACTCGTTTTCCTTCCGTCCCCGTTTCCTTTCCCATGTTCTTCTGAGCCCCACTCGTCTGCCAGGTGAGCCAATGTCCTGTCCGCACCTGCGACCACCCCTCCCTCCCTCTATCCTCCATCCTCCTTGCTGTTACCTCCAGATTAATGCCAGGTAATTTGCTCCTCGTCGTGCACCTCCTCCTCCCTCTTCCAGGTGAGAGAGCCACATTTACTCTCTTTTTTTTGGTCTTTTTTTCCCCCCTTTTGTTCTTTTTAATTCTGCCAAGTAAGCTTTCCTCCTTTATCTCCCTTGCTCTGTCCTACCCCTTCATCCTTGCCCCCTTCCTCCGTCCCTCCTTCCTGCCCCCCCAACCCTCTATCAGAGACAGAGCCATATGGCCGGGTGCGGCCCAAGCCTGCCCAGCTCTCAGCCTCGTTTAAATTCACTGCCTGCGGGTCACTGTGCCTCTGTGGTGGGACGACAGACACGCCACGGAGGAAGGGCAAGTAGAAGCCCCGGCAATGAGAGGAGACGGAGAGGAGAGAGGGAGGGCGCAACTGAAACAGGAGAAAATGTAGCCTAATATTCTTAATCATAGTAAAATGTGCACAAATTCTGCATGTTAAAATGAAACAGAAGGTGGAGTCACATGGCCAAAACAGGTGGTAGTTTGACATTGAAATAATGAAGTGGAGAATAATTGGGGGTGGACAAATTTGTATTCATTTGAATGACCCAGATTCAGTTATATATGAGAAAGTTTAGAATAGTGAGTGAAATTTTGATCTGCAGCAAATGGTTTTGTTTTTGTTTAACCATGACTAAAGCCTTATGCTAACATTAATTACATTTTTGATGCCTATGGGGCCGTTTTAAATTTATTTTTGTGGCAAGCGAGGCTGAATCTTGAATATCATTTTAGAAGAAAGCAAGGCTGTCCCTAGCATTATCAATATTTTATGTTTTTAAAAACGGTGCCATACGCTTTAAAATATTATATAATGGCAAACATAAGACAATTATGGAAATACATACCCTGTGATTTGATGACAAAAGTAACTCCCTGATATAGAGACAGGGCTTTAACTATTTTATTCTCTTTATAATAAATCCCAAAAGGGGAGGTGGAAATTAAACATTAATTTTGGATGAGGAGAAGCTAAAAGATCCTCCCCTGCTGTCCCACAAAAGTCAGACTTTCTTCCTTCATTTAAAAGAAAAAAATGTATTACCTTTCCCTTCAAATCTTTTTTATACACTTCACTAAAGTAGTTGTAGTGCTGTGATTTTGTAGCTTTCTGTGCATTGGTGCAATACAAGGATGACACTTCAAGATGAAAAAAATAGAAGACGAATGAACACAAAGGAGAGAGATAACTGTTAGGAGAATCGTCGAGGAGGAGAAAATTAGGCAAAACCCAGCAGGAATAAAGAGGAGAAGAGTTTTGAAGGAGCACAGCAGCAGGTTGGAGAGGGGAGGAGAAGCCGAGAGGAACGCGCTCAGGAGAGGAGGAGCGGAGCGAAACAGCGGGCATTAAAAGAGAAGAGGTGTGAAATTGAAACTAATAAATCCAGAACAGATTCCTACAGTTGTGGGAGCCGCAGCGGCCGTAACACGTGGCCTGCACCAGTGTTCTCTTTTTAATTTGAGCTGAGCCCATTGTTGTCTGAGTAGACTTCAGCTTGCCAAACATTCGTGTTCAGTGACACCGGGTCCGACACCTGAACAAGACCGTGCACAGCAATTTTAAAATGACATTGTTGTTTTTCCTTGAGGATGGGAAAAGCGGCAAAACATGTTGAGGCGCTGAACATTGAAATCCAAAAAACGGAAGGATGATAATCCCTATTTGGGCTTTTGTTTCCTCTCATCCTGAATTCCAAAAGCTTCACTACTACTTCACTACTCAAACAAATCTCAAATAGGCTTACAGGACTACAGTTTATCACATTTTTATTAAATGTTATGTTCTTTTGCACAAATGATGATAACCTATAAAATCCAGGTTGTCTGCAATACTCTACATGATCACATATGTGTCAAAGTTGACACATTGTTTATGAATGAATGAAACCTTTATAACCCCAAGGGGAATTTGCTTTGCACAAATGAGCATAAAAGAGTAACAACGACACCATATTATATAAAAAAATGAATGAAAAAAAAAGATCACAAAATGGAAAAAAATGCATCATCACTGGAAGTTTGATAAGGACATTATTTGAATATAAGTGGAATTATGTAAAAGGATGTCACTTTTTTTATGCAACCATAATAGCTGTGGCCAGAAGCAGTCTTTTTCAGGTTGTTTGTCCGTCCGACATCCATACATCTATACATTTGGCCATATTTCGCACTAACCATTCTATGAACCTAATATGTTAAGAATGTCTTGTGGTAAGCTTCTCAAATTTGGCACAAACTTCTACTTGGACTCAAGAATGAACTGATTAGAATTTTGGTAACCTCACAAAACACGTTTTTGGCCAAAACTCAGGAAATTGTACATTAATTATGACAACATTTTACACAAATGTTTAATTCTTGACTTCATACTTCCTGTCACCTCTGCAGTTATGTTGCTTCCACCTACAACCTTAGTGATCAAAGTGCTTTTTTATTCTTGAGTTAATTAATGGTTAGCTTTACTATTAATAGTATTTAGAGTTCTCAATCTTAACTTGAGCCTGATGGGTCCCGAACAAAAATATGCATCTGCTAGATTAATGCACTCAAGCTGTTGCGTTACATCTTGACAAAGCAGTGGATTTATTTCGGGGGAACAATGTAAGTGGGAATGTGTTTTCAGCTGCTTGAAAATGTCATCACTTTGCCGTGTCAGTTTTTGGATTTAAACCCACTCAGATGATGTATGAATGCCGCGCTGCAACATGGCATGCGCTAATTGACTGAGGCATATTGTGTGGATATTTTCTCCACTGATCCACTCTAGATCTTGAATACCAATCCTCGACTCGACGCCCGCCTCTCTGTATAGCGTCAGCAAAGTCCGCTGCTAAGATTCTTATAGACTTTAGCTCTGCCAAATATGCTTGTTAATATTCCCCATCTGGAGATCTCTTAAAAAATCTGATAAATGATGGCCGGGCCAACCGCTGACAGTGGGCGCTGGCCAGCATACATCAGAGTCCAAAGCCCCCCTCCTGCTTTATAGAGGACTATTAGAACGAGCTCCCAGGCAACAAACCATACATAGCAAATGTGCCTCTTTAGTAATATGATAATTTATAAAAGGCACCGAGTGAGACTGAGTGAATATTCTGCAGAATTCCCCCATATACTTTGCGCTTAATAGATGGTGTGTGTTATGCCTACTCTCCTCAGGACTGCACCAAATGTGGGAACTCCTGGGGATGATGGAGTGAAGGCCAACCTCAGCTTGACAGCTTTTAATAACTAATGAAAATACTGGAGGGTAAATTTGCAAAGAGAGGATTAGGGAGCTTCTAGTGTACGGGAGAAAAAAAGAAGAGAGAAATTTAAAAAAAAAAAAAAGTAGCATCTGAGCTTTCCTGTGCCTATCGAACCTTGGTGAAGCAAGGACATGGCACAGGCAAGCACACCGCCATGTTCCCAGCATGCATCACTCTGGGAGCTGATTGATCTGTGCTATTTGGGTTGAGTCGCATCTTGTTCCTTTCATATCAACACCAATCTTTGTCTCCGTTGCTCCTCTCAGCTCGCTCTGTCTTTCTCTTGCTCTATTAACACTGGCTCCCTGCTGAGCTTCATATCTGAATGGAAAAGAAACACACACACGAAGCCATTGGCATCAAACGCTCGGAAAACATTGATTAGGTTAAACTACAAAAAACAGCCTTGGTGGGACTATACCTTCTGTCATCTTTGATGTTGTGCTTCATTCATCAGAGGCTACTGTTGAAGACAGTCTGCGTGTGTGTGTGTTTGTATACATGTAAGCATGTACATATTTATTTTTCCGTAACCACAATTGATGCAAAGTCAGTATGTCGTTGGTTTACATGCGAAAATTCTTTCATGTAAGCAGACACAAGAATAGAAGAACCTTGTTCTGCTTTGTAGATCTGATCATTAGCCCTGTGGCGAAATAAAAAGTTCAAAATTCTTTTAATTTCGGTAGGAGCCGTTGCTCTTTGCATTGTCATAGTAGTAACGCTAACACATCATCTTTAAAGGGGCTGTATGTGAAATTTGAAGCAAATTAATTGACTTTTGATGTAGTAAGAGCTCTGGATACAGCATTTGAAGTATGATCCTGTTCATTTGTATGAAAGTTGCTTAGTGGCACTGAAGCCAAAAAAGCTGACAGTAAGAAATTTCCTGTATCTTTCGTAGTATGGGGCTCAAAGAGCATGTGACTTATGGTCGGTTGAGAGCGGCTAACTTCTGTTAGCCAATCCGCTATCTTCCGCTTTAGCACTCTTGATTGCTGTATACAGTAATGCTAAAAAAACAAAACAAAACAAAAATCAAGGCTAAACCTACATGTCTCACCCAAAAAGTTAACATTCTGTGCAGTTGATGATCAATAAAGATGACATGTAAATATAGAAGCAGCATTGTTATTGTATCACCGTGTATTGGTAGTTAGTCCTAGTTTTGAGGAAAAAAATATATGATTAGACTTATTTTGTGCTTACATTGGTTTAGCTGATTAGCTGAAATACTTGTTTGTGTTTTTACTTTTAAGTTAAAGTTATGAGATAAAAAGCTTGCAATCGTATCATTGTCTTGATTAACACTGACTGGAGCTACTGGAGTGTAAATGTCCCCAAATTTCAGTGAAGAACAGGACAGAGCTGGTAATGTTAGCGTAAGTCTTATAGCATTCAGTGCTGGCTTCCACACTTTGGATCTATTGAAAAGTGCATGTGCTAGTTAGGAATTAGGCTTGTTAACATTCAACCCAACAGATGATGTGGTCTTTGGCCCCGGCAGTAACACATGGTTATTACTGTACTTCATCAGCTGGTTTTCCGGGCATGCCTGAATGCAGTAATGTTATACCCAGCCATAACTGATGTGCTCAAGGTTAAATATTGTTGTCCCCCTTTTGGCTTTTTAAAAAAAAATGTATGTCTTACAATTACTCTCTCATGCTTCTTTGAGTGTGTGTGTATATATACACACACATATATGCTATACAGCCGTGTGTGTGTGTTGCTCTTTTACACACGGTGTGTTTTGTATCACAATGAACAACATGTACAGACTCCAATCTGGTGTGCACTCTGGTGCTAAATCATCAAAACAGGATGTGAAGTCAGCAAAGTGGGTGACTACTTTCTCTGTAGATTTTATGTGGCCTTTAAATGGCCATAATTTTGCAGACGTGATACATTTTTGTCATTGTTGCACAGAGATCTGCATCTTTCAGCGGCAGAGTAATCCACTGACTGAGTTTCATCTGCGGTAACAGGCCCATTTATTCAAACTTCTGACTTCTTGATCCAACTGGGATCCCAAAAGGACGTATTGACTAAAAACTGAAATAGAGAGGCAAGACCAAGTGTTGGTTACTGAGGGAATTCACAGCTTTTGTGTTATACACACACACACACACACATACACACAAACCTGGGCTGCAGGAGTCTTGAAGACAGACTGCCACAAAATATTGGCAGCTTTAAGCTGTAAATACTCAAGAAATACTACCACCAAAGCTTTCGATAAAGATTTTTTAGCTCAAGATAATTAATTTGTGTTTGTCTTATCAGCTAATTTCTTGCCGAGTGTGAAGTGTAGCATATTGTGTTTTACATTCATATTCCTCTGTAGCCGGCTCCTCATCTGTGTTTGAGGCTGAATTACTCACAATTTTTTTAATTACCCTTTTTTTTTTTTTACAAGATAGTTTTATAATTGTTTAATTATTAATAGTTAATTTTTATGAGTATTTTTACTGGCATCAATAGAGTTATAAAGTATAATACCTTTACTCCAGTGCAGTTTTTGTTAACTCCTCCAGCCACTGCATACTCATGACATCAGAATGTTAAATGTGTGGGCTACAGGCATGCGCGGATATAAACACACAGACATTTGTACATGTGTGTTTACTGTTGAACGTGCTTATCAAGAGGTTATGCAAACTTCCTTCACATGCTGCTGCTGCTTGATACTCTGCGCTGGGCTGCAGTGCTCCTTAGGGGATGAGACAGACCCAGAAAGGCATTATCACCTTTCTGCCAAAGCATAGGAATTCAATGAATTATTTACGTTACACCAGGCGGGCCCCTAGACAGCTCAGAGACTGAACAACACTGGATTCAGTTAAGGAACCTCGAGGCCAGGGGCCGGCTCAGGAACCGGGGAGGGGGGGAATCAGTGGGGATCCCGAGGTAACGAGCGAGGGGAAATTAAATGACAAAAAAGCAGAAAGGAGCTGTAGGATCGGGGGAATGGAGCACAGATTTTTTTGAATTTGTGTATGTTCATGCAAGTATTTTCCACGAATAAACACACACTCATGCACACATAAACTCACATAGGGATACACATTTACCACATCACTGATTCACGTTTCCTGTAAACATACACACATAAACAGATATCTAAGAATACATATAATAAGTTGCAGGATTCCACACACACTCATGCACACCCCAAGTATCATCAATCTCAGGCTTCAGAGTTGTTCCCCCCTTGAGTCCATGGCTCTGTTTTTGGCTCTGTCTCCGTGCAGGTAGGAGGTCTCCTGATACTCACCACTGGGATAGCTCACTACACATTAATGCAACATACTCCCCTATTAAGAACCCTATATGTGCCTCAGTTCCTTTTCTTCAGCACCACAGAGCACACCTATAAAACTGAATCCAACCTCTCCGTGGACCTTAAAAAAGTGATGGTGAATCACGGTACGAGTCTGCATATTTTTTAATTTGAATAAGACGTCAGATGTATTGTTTGTGACTGCGCTGTGTTTTCATCTAAATGCAGACTGACTCACAAGCCAGTGGAAGCATATTCCATGTTCAAGGACCACACTTGATATCCCTGTGGGATTATTCAAGGGGTTTCTTTCTCTTTCTGTGCAGGGTTTTTACACTGCTGGCCCACCTTCAAAGCTCTCAAAGCCAAAACAAATATCAGGAATTCAAATAGAAGGGGGCATGGATGGGGGTTGCACCATTTCCTATCAAAGCAAAATACAGAGAATCATGTGATAACCTATTTGGGTTGCTACCAAAAGCTCCCCTTATTTTCAAGCCACTCTCAAAAACAAGGTGACCTGCGTTGTTTGCTTGTTGTGAAATCAGGACATGAAACAGCATCCAAATGTTTGTGAGAGATACACAGTGAAGTCTATATTGTGCCAAATTAATTCTAAGTAATTAAATGTAGAAAAAAAAAAACAAAACTGTTTAGAAGTTGACTCTGTGCCAAGTTCATCAGGCGGCTAAATGAACAACATTTCACAATCCTAAGATTAATTACACAAAAGTCTGTCCACAACATTTAGGGACAGAAACTCAGACAGACATGTCATGTTAATGAGGCTAGTCAATAAATACCCTGTATGCAGTGGAAGGTACATTTACTCAAGTACTGTACTTAACCCTTTGAAACCTGAAGCGATATCACTTTTCTTGTGCTGCTTTCAAGTATTAAAACCTTCGAGCGCTGAGCCTATTGGTGTGATTTCGTCAAATTGCAAGAAATAAGTAGACTCTGATTTTTTTTTTAAAGCTAGGGAAGATTTTTCTAGAAAAAAAGGAAAAAGCTGTAACAAAAAAAAACCAAAACCCATATTTGTAATTATCAACATAATTAAAGTTATGTTACAGACTTGTCATTTTTTAATCACTTTTTCCAAGTCTTGTTTTGCTTTTTTACTTTCTGTTTCTTTTTTGTTTATTTTGGTTAGTTGGGTTTTTTTTGTGTATTTTACTAATTTTCAGGTAACTTTATTTTCAGTTTTTACTATTTTTTTGCTGTTATTTGGGTAATTTCTTCTTTTGTTAGTCATTGCCTTCTTCCCATTTTTTTAAGAAATCAAGCCAATTTTGCAAAAGAGCTCTATACAATATTCAGTTTCGATTTATGACTTAGCGGTTGTCTGCACATGGCATTTAACATTGAGGTGGCAGCAGCTAATGGTGCTAACAGTGCAGAAAGTGCTAACCAGAGCAACAATGCTGACAAAACAAACAATGATAACCTGGGGTGGCGGCTATTACGCTACAGTGATGATGCCAACCTGCTAACCAATATATGTGTGCAGTAAGAAGCAGGGGCGACCAACTTATGGGTAGGATAGACACAAGTTTTCATCCCATTTCCCACTTGGACTTGTATCTACATATTACATTTTAGGTGTCCTTCTGCGTCTGATTTTGACATCATGGGATGCCACAACCAATGCTGGGATGTCAACAAAAGCACATGGTTAGGTTTAGTAAAAAACATCATTGTTTGGCTCTACATGCAGACGGGAAGCAAACACCGGGCTCCTGGGTGAAAGATAGTGGTTAATTGCAACCTGACGCGACAGGTTCTGTCTGGCTGCATCATCAACTGTGCGCCTGTCCACATATCACACTGCCATACCAAGTGCCATCCAGTCTACTGGTGGCATATCATAACATCGCAAAAGGATCTGTCTGGCCACATTACAAACTAACGCCACCCAATCACGTGTTATACTACCACAAGGGGTGGCTTTTGGTATCTTAAATCAGTGACAAAGTGGCTGTATTTGACAACCTTGGAATGAGAACGGATCTGGGATACAAACATGAACTAACATGCCCTTTGTTTTATTGGGGCTGGGTTTGAACCTTGAGTAGGGGCCCTTCTATGCCGAGTTTGCGTGTTCTTCCCTTGTCAGCGTGGGATTTCTCTGGGTTGTCTGGCTTCCTCCCACATTCCAAAAGACCTGCAGGTCAGGTTAATTGGTGACTTTTAATTAGCCATAGGTGTAATTGGTTCACTGTCTCTGTGTGTCAACCCTTGTGATAGTCTAGTGACCTGCCCGGGGTGAACCCTGCCTCCTCAGCCGTCCTGTGACCTTTAAGAGATCAAGCGGTTTCGATGAATGAATGAATGAATGAATGAATGAATGAATGAATGCCATATTAATGGTCTGAAAAGCCTATAGAGCTTTTTTAGAGGTCAGGTAAGATTTAAGGTCATCTATTGGCAGAAATGATTATAATTTCATTGGATTATAATCACCTCAAACTAATAACTGTAGTGTTTTTGTTACCTTAGAACAAGCCATTGTAGTTCTCCTACACACCTGGCACACGGGAGAAATTCTGCAGCCTCACCATTAGATGCCACTAAATCCTACACACTTGACTTTGAAGTGCAATTTTTAGGTAATTGTACTTTTCTTTTTATAATTTTAGTCAAGTAGAATTATGAATGCAGGACCTTTACTTATTATTGCTTCTTTTGTATCTAAGAGACCTCTTCCAAACTCGAGTAAAAAGGTATTCTAGAGAAATGCATTAATGTAGTTTTTGATATGTATTGTAAAACGTTTTAATTACCAAATATGAAATGAAAAACATTTGTTATATGCACTACATGTCATGATAATCAGCTTGTTTAACATGACTTGCGGGCTTCAGGCTTAAAAGGGCAAAGCTCTATGCAGTAGGCGGCCTCATTTGTATTGCATTAAGACACACTTTGTATTTCTATTTTTAAGAATAAAGGTAGCATGTTAAATTAATTTGGTTGCTAAATTCGTCACACCTGTTGGAAACACAGGGCCGTCAAGTTAACACACGATGACTCTTGATTTAATCTCCAAAAGTTTAATGTTATTTTGTGCTGTTGTTATTTAACTTTTAAAGAAATCAAAGTATTTTTTTCTTTCCCTATGAGTGAAGTGAGGACCAGTAATTTAAATTCATATTTATACAGTGTATTTCCCTGTCTGACTTGTCATATGGGGAAATTTCCTTTTTATAGATCTTCTTTTCAGTAATTAGAAAACGTGCCAAAAGGGAACTGAGCTTCTTTTATGTTTTTTTTGCAGACACTTAAAATCTAAATTAATACCAGCGGTGAAAACTAAGGAAGGTCATAGAAGAGGTAAACACTCCAGCAGGGCAGGTGTTCGCCAGCCCGAACACCTGAACCCCAGGACACTTGATTCAAAGCTGCTCTCCAACTCGCTGCACGACTGCAATTTCTTTTTCTTTATCTTCACCTTCAGAGTAAAACAAGGTCCAGAGGAAATGGGGCCGGTGAATAGTAAAGGGTGTAGTACAGGCTTGGCACTTTGTTCTCCACAGCTGAGGCTTTCGTCCTGCTTTCAGGAGACTATTCCCAGATCAGGTCCACCGTCTCCGCTGTACTTCCCTATCCAACTTATGACAGATGAAAGAAACTTTTCTTTTCCAACTTTTTTATGAACTTAAATGGCTAATATGTAAGCAGCAGAATATTCGTTATGTGCTTTATTGTGCTGTTTATATAAGTAAGCTCTATAATAAACCAGTCGTAGTTGTCAAGTAGTTCAAATACTGATTTAGTAATATAGTGCAGATCAATTAAGCCATATGTGTGAGAGCAAATAGATTTTCATGCAATGAAATTAAAATAATTAGTCTTTTAATTAGTACTAAAAAAATATTTTTTTTTTATAATCAATCATATTGTTATAATTCTCTTTAGCACAGACCGCTCTTTATCTAATGGTAAATGTAAGTTTACTCTCAATTCCATAGGAGATAATGTATCTATTGTGGTAACACCTTATTTAAAACTGTACTCAACATTAAGAAAAAGCTAAGTCCATCCACTGATGAGGGCCATGAGATCCAGCTGAAAGCTCTAGAAATAAATGTATTAAGTGGACCTTGACTTAAGAGTATTTGGTAAAAACATTATTTCTAAGGTCAAGAAAAACCCTTCCTTCTCCACGTCTTAATGAGATACGAACATGCGTAAAAATGTTTTTAAATTCACCTGTTAAGGATTTGTACATACTAGTAGATGTAAAAAGTTTATATATAACAACGAAATGATGAGCACAATTGCATTTAATTAAATATAACTGAGGCTTTTATCAATTATCATTAGTTGCTTCTACAGCAGTTGTGGATTCTTCATAGTTAAGTTATAATTGCTATAAAATGAGACGTCTTTTTTTCAGTGCTGGAATGTAACTAATTACATGTACCCAAATAGTGTAAATAACTTAAATTATGGCATATTTTACTTGTACTTTACTTGAATATATCCATTTTATGCTACTTAATATGTCTACTCCACAACATTTAAGAGGTGGGTATTCTACTTGTTATTTCACTGCATTTATAGTATATTATAAGTATTATACACTTATAGTTTACTCAATTATACTAAACCATACTACACTTGTGTGATATGTAGTACTATACTATCAATCCACCCACCATACAAGTCTAGAATTGAATCCAGATCGATAAACTTCAACATTAAAATGCTCTCAATGTATTTATAGGTGATGAAAACAGCCTAATATAAAATTCTATAATTATATAAAATACTGTGCATAAAAAGCTTTAAGAATTTTTTTTAACATTTTGTTTTGAATTCAGGACATTTACTTGTAATGGAGTATTTTTAGACTGCAACATTCATACTTTTACTTGAGTAAAAAATCTGTGTAATTCTTTCATTGCTGCTTGTTTTTGATGAAGTACTGTAGCGGTAAAAAGGAGTGTACGAGGAGTCTAATGTACACTGAAGTCACTGAATATGCACAGGTGTTGTTAATAGTTTGAATATGTTAGCGTCTCAATCTGAAATTACATTCAAAGTTAATTTAAATATCACACAGACCTATATAACAATAGTTAACATTTAAAACTACATGTCAACAAAACCTCAGCACAGCATATTAACTGAAGTCATACAGGACTGACGAGTAGAAAAAACAGAAGTAAAGGTCTTTTGTTAATAAATTTACATACATTATGAAGGTCTTGGCATGATGTACATTAAAAGTGTTGAATAGGGACTGGTATAAAAACACATTTCTTTATGAAATTCTTAACACTATAATTTTCATGCCCCTCAACCTAAAATCAATTTCTAAGTCTGGCCTGTGAAACTGGGGCTGGTAGGCAGGGAGAGCGAGCGAGTAGTACAAGCTATGCATTTTGTTCACTACAGCTGAGTCTTCGTCCTGCTTTCAGGCTATTCCCAGGCCAGGCCTGCCTACTGCGCCGCACTCCCCTGCCTGCCTATGATTTGTGGAGCCCACTGGGAAAGAAGCTAGCTCTCCCATAGGTTAAAATCTGCAAACAATGAGTCCGGTGTCCGTGACGGATGGCCTACATCCCTCCCCATTTGTCTGCGCTTTATCCCCATCTCGGAATCAATTGTTAAACCCCAAAGTTTGCTTAACATGCACTCCCTGCTATGCCGGAAAAAAAAGAAAAAAAAAATGAGAGGAGGGTGCGGAAAATAGAAGCGAGAGTGAGAACAGGAAAGAGAAAGAGATCAATGTTGTCCCGAAGTAGAGGAGTGGATGAGAGGGACTTTCAGTATGACTTTCAGGGTCCTAATTAGGGACAGGACAGCGAGCTACCTCTCTCTGTGACATTTAGCTGGACATACTTGATAAATGTCACACTGCTGGATGCAGCCACGACAAATGGATGCATCAACAACGGCTTAATAACCTTTACTGATAGTCCTGCCAGGAATTCAAATTCTTTATCTGCTCTCCCTTGCATCCCTAAAACACTGGGCTCTAATAACCAACGTTGTAAGCGGAGTGCGGGGGTGGATGCGTTTGCGTGTTTGTGAATTTGCCCGTGTGTGCTAAGCCAAATTAAGTGTACCAGGAGGCTGTCGGCGTGTACCTTCGCGCCGCATCATTGTGTGCGGCTGCGTGCTCGCGCGATGTTTGTGCGAGTGCCAAATTATCTTGGCCAAGTATCTTGGCCAGGATAGCGGCAGCGAGAGGGAGACCTTTGTAAGCAATCAGAGAAAATGGAGAGCTGTAGACCTCCCTCGTATCTTTCTAAACT
Organism: Plectropomus leopardus; assembly: GCF_026936395.1. Taxonomy (NCBI): domain Eukaryota; kingdom Metazoa; phylum Chordata; class Actinopteri; order Perciformes; family Serranidae; genus Plectropomus; species Plectropomus leopardus. Next base: position 17,799,861 of record NC_142197.1, on the reverse strand, counting down.
TGTATCTCTGCTAGACATGGAGAGGCCAACTGAATTAATCAGCTCCCAAGACAGTTACAATCGGAGAAGAAGAAGCAGAAGATTGAGCCATTTTTCAGTAATAAGATCATTCAGGAAATAAATGTCATGTGCAGAATTCAGAATAAAATAATTATAACATTGCTTAAATGGGACAAACAATGCTATTCAGGACTAACAAAGTCTCAGAAATCCTCAGAGGTGTTTTTAAGACTTATTACCAACACGCCTGTCACTCCGTTTGCTTCATTTTTAATGAACAACGCAGTCAAACTTTGTTTACCGGATCTGTTGTGGTCCCATTTGGAACTTGTAATTGGCCTCTGATTAGAAGTGACATCCCAGCAAGTAGCGGGGAGATTTGATAAGCGCTGAGTGTTTAGGCGAGGCCTGGGCCAGTTGCGAGACGTGACATATTTAGGGCGAAACACAATAAAGTGCTGTTGGCCTTTTGGTCCGTTGTCTCACAGACCAACTGATTTTGGCACCATAAACTTCCATAACAAGAAGTCGGCTTTTAAACAAAAAGCACTTTCTTGTCTCACTTTTCCTTTGTGATACTTCTGCTTAGGCCAGTGATTATTTTTAAAAGAACAAGCCCCAAATGGACACGCTAAGTCTGTCTTTTCTTTTGAAGTCTGTCTTTGATATGGAGAATACTTACATCGAGTTATATTTATGGTTTCCCTCTGCATATAAAATAAAACATTTATCTGATTAAATTAACCGCCTAAATATACGCTCCTTGGTTTGTTTCACAGATTCTTTTTATCTGCGAAGTGCACTGTGCTCTCCCTGGACCTAAGCTCCTGAGTGATTATGCCTGGTGTGTGTATGCTCTGCAACATGTGTGAACCTCGTGTACAGTATGTGTGTATGTTGCCTGAAGCACATTCACACGTTCACAGGAATGTTTGTGTATACCTGCACGTGCGTGCACATATATGTGTAGCATGTTTCAAATCATGCGGCCTTAGCTGCTGTGTGGTGGCTAATTGCCTCTCCTGAGGAATAATTAGGTGACAAAAGCAAACGTAATGGTGCCTCGGCTACAGAAAAAGATGTATGTTATGTCTTGTGTGTGGTTCAGCGTGCGCAGCCATTTGTTTGCCGGTGGTAAGGATAGGAGGAGAGGACGTAGCTGAGGCCGTATATTTGGAGGCCAAAACCTGGAGAAACAGAGATGGTGCAACAATTAATTACGGCTAATTAGATGTATCCGTTATATTTACTGGGCCAGCAATAAATCAAACGGTCAAGCTATATTTGTCCTAAAAGACTTGTAACTAACGCCCAGCAAGCGTGTGTGTGTGATTATGGTGATGAGGGTGTGTTTGTGTTTATGCACTGAATTTCAGTACCTGTGTGTGTGTGAGTGTGTGTGTGTAAACCGCTATTTACTGTTTGCGTTCCAGGTGTTCAGAGCTGGGTCGCCGCGGACTCCCTCCTCTTAGATTAATAATCCATTAGTAATCCATTTCACTAATGAGCACTCAGCGGAGAGTCGGGACCAAGGGGGACACGGAGACGGTCAAGGGAAGCCAAGTGCATAATTAATGTCTCAGCCAATCAGATGTGCTATTACAGTCGCTCCCTGCAGGAGTGAGATGTCACCTGTCCAATGAAATATATATGTATAGATTATCAAAGTATTCTAGTACAATTTAAAAAGTAGTCAATACAATTCCTGTGAAGAAGCAGAAGCACAAATCTGCACTTTTCGTATTTGGGGATATATATACTGAAATGACACTACAGCTATTGTGCATTATTTTCTTTTAGTTTCCAATGGCAGTCTGACTAATATTGTTAAATAGGGTTAGTATTGCAAAGAGACAATTAATTAATAGTTAATAGTTAGTAATTAATTTCTGTGATGCACGACAAAGCTGTGTAACCTTCCAATGTTGATACAAGACACTTCCCCCCTTTACATCAAGCCCGCATAGCATTTGTTATGTGTCATTATTGATTTACTTCTTACACATTTTGGCTGACAAATTGTGCTGTTCAAGAAGTGTTTTACTGCCAGAAAGGTGGTCTTTTCATAAAACATAATTTTTTTTGTGAGCGTCAAAACCTCAGCAAAACGACTCCTATCACTATCTAGATTTAAACCATTTGGTTCGACAAACAGTTGGAAAATCTAAAAGAGCAGCAAGATTACATTTTTTAGAACATCATTCAAGCTAGCGAGGCGCTAATCCAAAAGTTGGTTGCCGGCGGAAGGGCACACTCAACTGTGCTTGGCTGCCGCGAATCTCTAATACGCATGCTCTATGCACCAGTAAAAGAGCTTTTTCTGCTTCATGTGCCAATAAGCAGCTCTCATAGGAATGAACGAGGCCCCGCCCCTATGGCTGTATCCATGCTTCCCTGTAATACATCTGTGCTCCATACAGCACCAGAACATCTCAATCGCCCCCTGGTGGCTGGCTGCAGTATAGGTCCTCGCATGTTAGAAGTTGAGACTTGGGCCAAACTAAAAGATCAAGTACACATCAGATAAATTTCTTGCAAAGATGGTTTCTGTCATTTTAATTGGTTCTTTATCACACCCATGTTTGTTCAGGTGTTCGTTTTCTGAGTTTGGTTATAACCAGATATTTGATGCTATGTCAATAGGGGATGTGCGGTCATAATTGTCAGCTGTGTGTGTCACTTGGTGTGCTTCTAATCATTGGTACTGCTCACAATTGGTTGAGATGAGTGTATAGGCCAGAACTGCACCCCCATCCAGAATATTTTGACATCATTTTTGTATAGTGGAAGAAAGTGGAATTGCGTCGTCCACCTGAATATACAGTCAGAATCACTAAAAATCACTCCCCTGGAGAAAACAATGCAGGGCTATCACAGTAGCAAATTAATACATAAAATATCCAGTTTTACATTTAGACCATTCAGGCAAAACAACCCACCAAGGCTGTGTGTGCTAATTTCTTTTAATTTCAAGTTTAAAAAAAAGCAGCATGAAAGACGTGAATTCAGAGTCAGAGGTGACGTTTTAATGAATCTCCCCTCTTCCGCTGAAGGTTTGCAGGCTTGACAAGTATGTGGCTGTCACGCCGTGACGGGCAAAGTGCTGTTGTATGCTTTTTTAATATAGTTCCGGGGGGAGGGGGCTTGTGGCACCTAAAAGCTGTTACAAGGTCTGGCACATCAAAATGAGCTGGTAAACACAGAAGATTCCTCACAGCCGCCGCCAATCCAGCACGACTACACCAATCTAGATCCTGTGTTTCAAGACTAAACAGAAGATTTCCCCAGCGCTCCACCTGGCTTCCCCACGGATCTTCTCTCTCCTGTTTAGCAGTCAGAACATGATGGAGCCTGACAAAAGAGGCCCTTAAAAATTGAGCACCATAAGTGGGAAAATGTGGTAGGCGGGCCTATTGTTACCTCCACCCACATGCATGGGTGAAATCTGACACCCTCTTCTCCCCTCACTCCCTCTACATCTCCTCTCTGCTTCTCTCCTCGCCCTCCCTGGGGGAAGCCCTGTATCCCATTCATTCGATTGCCCTACATGATGGATGTGCAGTGTGAGGAATGGGCCGTCCCGGGGGCCATGGCGTCGTTTCTGGGTTAAACAGCATCCTATATCAAACCCATCTATACCTTCACAAGCAGGAAGCCTGTTTACTGGGGCGGGAAAGCACCGCAATCCATTTCTTGTCAGGGTGTCTCGCGGATGCAACAAAAACTTGGACAGCGGCAGCTTTGGGAAGTGTTGTAGGACGGAGGCGGTGATGAATATGTACTGTGGTTTGGGGAGCTTGGAAGCTTAGGAGCAGCAGCACACAAGCTTGCAACGTCACCACTAACATAATTGCAATTGACCTTCTGTCAAACCACAGGAGTACAGTCAGGTGTCAGATATCACTCAGTGAATGCTCAAGATTAATTTTGGAATTTCATTTTACTTGATGAGCATTGCAGGTTTTGCATAAGGTGTTTGAATTGCTTGAATTTTAAGGTGAAAAAAATAGAATAACTTGAAAATAGCCCTTTTTCTTTACAAAGTGCTTACAGAGCTCTTGAAATTCAAATGGCCCACATAAAATCATCATACATTTTGATCAAAATTATGTACTAGTGATTGTAATATTTTATTTTTTTTTTAATTTTACTTTGCAATGTGCTCTACCTCTCCTTTCTTCCTTGCCCTGATGACGTCTCACCTGACATTGTACTTTTTTTTTTTTTAAATTTGCTCCACTCTTAAAACTTGGCAAAACCAGTAAATCTATGTTGCAAACCTTAACTTAAAATGACTTGACACTCTGTAGAATTCAGCTAAAACGCCTATTCAAGGCATTCCCAAAGTAAATTAAAAGCTGTTTGACTGCTACATTGTGCTGATTTCCATAAGCTTTCAGAAAACGTGCACAAATACGGACAAACAGTACAGACAAAAGGCTCCGTCAAGTACAGGTATCTAAAGTTTAGCATTATTAAGCTCTTACTGTAATTTTCTTTTCTTTCTTCAGTGGTGTGCTGATGTGATTGCTCTACCGAAAACTCGAGTTAAAGCTTAAACTCTAGTTGGCATCGTTTTCTTGCCCTACTTTCAGATGGTGTTGTTTTGAAGATGATTTTTCTCCTTTCTTTGTAATTTGTACTCCTTTTTTGTGATAAATGGACAATTCTGTCTGATATTAGACAAGTGTGCAAGGATCTCTCTGACTGAGAGTGTAGTTGTATGTTTATGCTGGAGCTCTCGCTCTGAAACTTTCTCTGGATTGGAACTTTTCAACGCGTGAGAAACTGGTGCACTATGCACCATAGCTCTTATTCAGATGTTTTTATTAATGATTTTTATACAGTTCTGCCTATAAAGAATGTAATGAGTAACACTTCACTAAAAACAGACATTGATCATATCATTTATCTGTTTAATAAAATTTGAGTTATTTCTTTTGGATGAGGTTCTCAAAAATGAAAAAAGCAGTGCGTGCAAAAGTTCTTGAATTTCATTTTGTAGTGTGTGTATGAACCCTGAAATGTAATTATAGCACTAAATCTGGAAAATAAAGCTTCATACTAGTATTTTTGTAGAGTTTAGCTCTTCAACTCCAAATTATTAACCCTGACACGACTTTCCAGAAGCTTAGTTCTAAATGTGACTGTAGCTTGATCTCAATCTGATGCTTCACTGCAGTGATGCAGGTTATCAAGTTATTGATATTATTTGCGTTCTCCCAAATCAATAAACTAACAGATGTTTTGCTTTGCTGAAAAAAAATAGAAAAATTACTTTTTACCCAAGTGTATAATATTTGGTTTTTGATGGTTGTATCTTTTCTCACATCCCAGCCACTGATTAAAACTCATCTTCTAACATAATAATTAACAGACTCTTGAAACGTGCTTGAGTTATGCATGTGAACTATATAATCATGCTTTGTTATGATCTTAAATTGTAATACAGAGATCAGCCTTATTCTTTTTTTTTTTTTCAAAATATTGACAACATATTTTTATTTCAATTATCATGGCCAAAAGAATTTAGGTTACAATATTACAGCAATATCTAAAAAAAAATAAAATAAATGAAAGAAAAAAGAAAAGCCATTAGTTGAATTCATCTTAAACTTGTGTGTTTTGTCTCTTTATATGGCAAGTGAATTAAATTCAAAATATGAAGGTAGGGAGATGGAGAGAAAGAGTCTGTAACTGTGCAAAATTATAGAACATGTGAAATTACACTTAATGGATAGTGAAAAGGCAGCAAGATGGCATTGAGGAAGGGAGACGAGGTGAGAATGTAAAGAAACAAGAACTATTTAAGAGGTGCTGTGTCATTTGCACAATAATATTGTGTGTATATTAATATATTGTCATTATCATCAATACGGATAAATTGTGGCACCCATTATATAGACACTTGTTTCTAAAACTTAAATTGAGTCATTTTCTGTAAGAAAATATGGTTTTAGATTTTAATCTAAACCGTCTCTCCCTCTATCTGTCTGTATCATTCTGCAGTGCAGCTGCTACAGTATTTAATATTTGCTTGTGTAAGTCTTCTGTATCCTAATTGATAAGCCATTGGCAATTCCACCAGGTGCCGTGTCATCATTTGGAAAATAAAACCAATTGTTCAGTGAGATGACTGTTGATGGTGCTCTCACTTGAAGCCCCACTAATTAAATGAGAGCAGAATACATTCCCCATGGCTTGACGCTGTGAACGTCCCCTCTGTTATTATCAACACATTTTCAATAACTTATGTAAACTGAAATGGAAATCTAGTCATGACTTGTTATGCAAGTATATATTATTTTTCTAAGATCTTTTTTTTTTCGAATCTTTTGATATCTTGCAGCAGCCTGGGAAATAAACTTAGGATTCACGTCTTTCAAAAATCTTCTCAACAATGGCAGCCCAGGGATCCACTTTATATATATATTAAAAAAAAGGTTGTGTATAAAATTATTTGATTACTTGAGATAATTCAGTACACACCGTGAGTGCTGCCTGTACACTGTCTGACTGCCTTTGAATATCTCTGCTGCTAAGGGATTACGCTCGCTGTTTTCAGTGCATCCTGGAGGGTACACATGTGCATGTATGTACACATGCTCGTGTGTTCATTTGACTCATTGTGGCATGTTTCCTGGAGATAACACTGCAGTGCCTGGCCCTCTGCAGCCTGCACCCAAAGGCAAACAGTGATTAGAGGAATCCCTTATTCTCTGCAGGGCACCCCTCTGCAGTCTCAGCACACAGCATGACACCCTCACTGTACACACTGAGGTACAAAGGAACTGTGATTGGTGATTTTGTCTTGATTTGAAATAAGATTTTGAGCAACTCTTGGTTTTTATTAACATAATTTGCCATTGATATCACACATCTTTTGGAGTGATAGGAATAATCAAGAGAGTCTGCATCCAAGCTCTATTTTGCCTCTTTTCAATTGACCCATTTTATCCCTCCATGAAAAGGGAAGACCTGAAAAGTTAAGGTGATATTCCACTCCATATTGTGCGTTAAATCCAAGCTAATGTGATGTGGGCTCACCTGTGCGCTGTGGGAAGATCAGGAGTCAATTAGTGGGATTGGTGGGCAGTTTCAGCCGAGTAGTCCGAGCCCATGACAGTTTGCGGTGGACCACCACACCACGGGAGCCAGGTGACGAGCATGGGGAGCCTAAATGAAATGCTAATACAGGGCGCATAAGTCAGGGCTCTCTAATTGGAACACAGCTGCTGCAGGGACCAAGTATCCCATGAAGTGCTGCAGAAGCAGAGGAACCAGTGGGTCACCACGATCAGGTCAGGTTCCCTCTCTGTGTGCAGCTCAAAATACTTGGCCTAAAATGGCTTGTGGAAACCTCAGGTAGGAAACCACTGAGAACAAAGGCACTTACAGTAAATTTTGTTTGGCACTAAAATCTGTATAATAATATATTAAATCAAAAGTAGCATTCAAATAGCAGGAAACAGTAATTTGCCATGCAAAGATACAGTGGAGTAGTGGAGTCGTGAGTGTAGGGAGAAGCCATGCTCCTTCTGTGTGTGTTGTAATCTGAGCTTCTCTGTCTTTTGTTATGGTAGATGGTCCACCAGCACATGCATGTCAGCGCATGTGAGTCCCTGTGTGTGTGTATCCCATTGGCTAGCGAATCAATGCCATTACCACCACTGGCAACCCAAAGTAGCAGGATGGTGTCATTGCATCAGAAAAACGAAGCCAGTGGTCAGCTGTCAGTCAATGTTGGACCATCTGTGAGCCTATGTTGTCCTACTTTTTTGCGGTGTGTCCGGCAGCACTGTCACTAGTCAGCCCTTGGGTTTGTTTGGCTGATTCAGCATGTTGAATAAGCATCAGTGACGGTAGAGCATGTACGTTAGTGACATCAGTCTGTCCTGCCCCTTTTGCTCAATGGACCGGAAGAGAACAGAGTAAAGGAAAGCAAACAAATATTTAAAGTCAAGAAGTAGTGAAGACAAAACAAACAAACATTGAACTCTTGGGCAGAAATAGTTGTTAGTGTTATTGTTTGCGAGTGCATAGTAAGGTACATATCATTTGTTCTTTCAACACTGAGTTGGGTTTTTAATTTGCTAACTGCTGAACTAGCATCTTGAATCCGTCCTGGCAGTCTTCAGCTTTCTCTTTCTGAATGATGAATATGGACTACCACTGCCCGCTGTTAGCTGTGGTGCAACTTTTTGGCTGAGAAACAGGCATCATGAGCCGGTAGTTAGCCGGGCGTTGCCACCAACTCTTTCATGTCGTCACATTTGTATCTTAACATCCATTTTCCAGTTACTCCCAGGTTAACACCGTTAGCTCTGTCAGCACTGTTGTTGGCATTGTTAGCATTGTTAGCACTGTTGACTGCTAGCTGCTGGCTTAGGCACCTCAGAGCTGTCTGCAGACAATCATGGCTCAGACTATGAATCATGAGAAAATTGTATAGCTCCTTTTTGTCAGATAAATGATATTAAAGATTATTAAAGACAGTAAAGATTACTGTCTCCATGTTGTTTTGTTTTTATCTTTTTAAATTACCAGTTAAAATAGCCTTACATTTGCTTTCTTGCTGATTGTCAGTTAGCTTAGCTTAGCAACAAGCCTGGTGCTTTCTTAAGGCAAAAACATCTGCCACCCAGCATCTCTCAGGCAAAGCATTGCTGTTTTTTGCTGCTTAAAAAAACGTTAAAATAGCAGTTTGGCTGAGTCTGATGCATTTAGACCAAACTTTATTACCGTAACGTTTTTTGAGTTATATGAGGCACTGGTAGGCAGATATTTTAGTTTTTGTTCAGCAAGGTTAGCTAGCTGTTTCCTCCTATGTTCTTTAGTCTTTATTTTTCAGCCAACTGTCTCTGTAGCTCAATGCTGAACAAACAGAAATGAACTCCCAGCAAAAAAATGATGTCCCAAAATGTCAAACTTTTCCTTCAACTGTTTTTTTGTTTGTTTGTTTGTTTCAAGTCTTTGTGTGAAACTAAGCTAACTGTCACCTAGCTTTATATGAGCTGGATCAGTCTTTTCACTCAACCCTCTACTTGTATGTGAAAAAGCACATTTCCCAAGATGTTGATGTGGTCTTTTAAGCTAAATATTGTAATTTTTTAGTCTACAGTGTTTCAACTTAGAAATGACAAAGGTCATTAGCAACAATTTATGGGAAGTGATTTAGCTCATGGGGATGTGCTAACACAGAAACAGATGTGCTTTTAAAAACATTCAGCTACTCTCAAAAGATTTACACAAAAAGGGAAAAAAAACAGCTTTCCTTTCAGGCTATGTAACTGCATGTACTCCAATCTTTATTCTTCTTTGCTCTGAGGAGATGTTCTTGGAAGAGAGGATGTTGCTGAATCACAAGCCAAGCTCGAGCATTTTGACAGCTTCTAAACCTTTTCTTAGATTGTAAGCTTCTTTTTCATTATGAGTGCTGATATCGATGCTGCGTGGCACGACACAAGTTCAGATGAACGCTTGATTAGCTGAATAGGGAGTGTACTGTAATTCAAACGGGCTGGCACGAGTCAAGCTGAGATGGAGAAACAAAAATACGCACTTGGAGGAACAAACAGAGGAATAAAGAAAAAGACTGAGTTGGAGAGAAGTGGAAAATTCAGTAGCCAGTCATCTCTTGCTGCATTTCAAGTCCGCCAGACTATCCACGAGCTGTCTTCTTCATGTTTCAAGGCCTCCTCCCTTTTCTTCAAACGGAAAGAGAATTTGCCTTAGAATAATGCATGAGCTCATCGTGGGCGATGGACAGGAGGCTCCTGCTTCTGAAGTCTGCCTACCTTATAGATGGCAAGGCGATTGACACGAGCCACCCAAGAGGGAACCTCAGGTGGTGAGGTGTTAGGCGAGCCTTTACAGCCGTTGCCTGTAATAATGAGGCCATCTCCAGCTGTCACACAGAGACTGAGAAAATGCATTTTTTTGTAGATTTCAAATTCTGAATTAAAGCTTCAGCTGTTGGTTAGCTCTGGTGAAAATCAATAATGCGCTCCTATTTTGGGATGACACCTAACACATGCCTGCTTTTCATCCGAGACATCACACCAGCCATATAAAGCCTGGAGTGAGACTAATGTAGAAGCACCAGTACGCCTACAAGCGCACAGTTGTCTTCTGCCTTAAGCTATTCCTACTGATTCAAATTCAGTCTCCTGAGGGGACAAAATGCAGATTTATTTTTTTTACTCACATTCATCCCTGAAATTCTTAAACACAACAAAGTCCCTTTGCTTTTCTTGTAAATAGAACAGCAGAATCACAATGTGATGCTAGAATAGCCATAGAGCATAGCTGTAAGAGACTGTTATTTATGAGAGTGGAGAGGGTGATGCAAAAAAGGAGGGGACATGTTAAATATTTTTTAAGCACTGGGGAGGGACTTATGTTTTACTTAGGGGAGGAGCATGCAACTTTAAACAGCTGCATTTTGTATTTATTTTAATAGAGATTTGTAAGGAAAACATCCCATCCCAACCCAACGGATTTGGGAGGCACATTTACTTTAGAAAATAATCTTTTTCATGTTTTTTTACAAATGCTGATGGTGAAGGCATGTTTTTTTAAATGTTGAAATTACACCATTTATCATAGACAGAACCTGTAAAAACAGAAATTATTTGGGAATTTTCTCATTTCCGACAGGGCTTGGATACATAATGCGAAAAAAAAATGCTTTTGTCAGAAAAGACATACAAAACCAAATTTAAGCTTAAAGTAGTGATATCCCCAAAATCAATTTGTCTTATTAAAATTTTGCCAAAAATCAACCGTTTGTACGAATCAACCAGCATGCACAACAATAGTGAAAAACTCCAGGATTTTGTTTAAAACTTTTCACTTTCAAACATCATAGGGTAATTTTTTTAATTTATGTTTGAGGCAGTGTAATATAAATTCCCCAAATTACTTGGGGAGGCACAAAATATTTGTAGCTTTGAGGAGGGTTAAAAACAAAATCATGTTATAACAAGATGTTTTTCAGGTTTTAAAAGACATTTTCATGTTATAATGAGAAACTTGTTATTATAACATGAAAAGTCTTTAGTATCTTGTTATAACATAAAAATGCTTTGTAAAACGGTACAAAATAATAAGAATTTTTTTATGTTATTTCCTTATACTAATCTGTTTTTTCATGTTTTCCTGGCCTGGCAGTTCTATGCTTCTGCACACCCCACTCACCCCCCTCTTCTGATAAATAAAGAACAGTCCCTAATGTGCTTTCACAGAACAGCTGTCACACTTCTGGCTTGTTCTCTCTATCTCACATATACAGCATGAGTTGTCCTCCAGAAACTGTCCCTCACTGTCATTTTCCTCTCGACTCAATAATTTTGGTGTCTTCTCCTCCACTGTCAGCGTTTATCAGCCACTTACAGCCCCTAGATGTACCCTGCCTGGACACCTCTGGACGCGGAACACAAAAACACGCTCAGCAGCTGACAGATAGAAAACTGATTCTTTACAAGTGAGGTCAGAGGACTGTATCCAAACCGTCTGGCAGAGTACACTAATATCCCCATGCTGAGCAGCGTGGTGCTATTGAGCGCGACCATGCGCATCGGTCTCACTCCACTGCACCCAATGAGCCAAACCCATGGAATTGATGGGCAATGGGTGGGAAATAGGAGAAAGGAGGAGAGGGAGCGAATGATGTGCTGCACTCGCTAATGCACATTATTCCATCACATAAACATCTTTGAAATAGAAAGGGGGTGAGAGATTCGGCTTTGTTGGGGCAATTCGCAGCCCTGGATGGGAAATGTGAAAAGTGTTGCTGTCGAGCTGAAAGAAAACACTTCACTGGCTGTCAGCCGGAGCTCCTTCTACCTGCTAGAACTCGTCCATTATCAAAACAGCCCGACCACTGCATTACTACCTCCTCCTCTCCCTGGCCACACGAGCCTCCTACCTTTCTCTTTTTCCCCTCTTCTAGCTTTGAAAACCATAAAAGTCTGGTGTGTTGTATCGTCAGCCTCCAGTGACGTTTGATGGACCGTCGGATTAAAGCGGCTGCAAGTGTCTGCAGGGAGAAAATAGCAACAGCAGGAGTGGGAAGTCAGTGTACCCAGTCATGATGCGATGTTCTCTCTCCTGCCACATTATCTAGTTGCTCTGACTTACATGCAGTAAAAATGCAGCGCTGCAGCTTTCATTAGTGCACAAAGATTATGGCTCAATGCAGGGCTATGAATTATGCATGGGCTTTGCACTGTGGTACGCTATGCAGCCCCCTACCTCAATTTCCCTTGTTCATCTAACATGAGGAACACACCCACAGAGTATTGCTCACACACACACAGTGGATGCACAACCATCCAGATTAGCTCACAAACACACACATGGAGTGAAAAGATGTGTTTTAGTCCCGAAAAGTGCAATCAAGGCAGTTGCCGAGTTGCTCCCACAGGCCCTACCCTGTCAAAGCAAGAACTGCTCAGTCATGCTGTGAAGTCTCACTTTACCTCCCGCACCTTTTCATGACAAACACCTTCTTACCTCCTCGAGTCATCCTCAAAGACTCAAGATGAGCAATCCGCAGAGGTAGTATCACTTGGACTGCAGACAAACAACAACATCAATATAAAATGTGTACGCCTCAGTTGTAATGTGGATGTAAATCAATTCACTAACATAAGTGAGGGGGAAAAAACTTGGTTGCTACACAGGGATTAGCCCCTTAGGTCATGCTGTCTTTCCACAGTGCTGACTTTTAGCTCGAGACTTTCACTACACAGCTCAAAATGTTTGAAATAAAGTTTGCAAAATTTTGTTTTCAACTCTTCGAGGATTATGAAGAGGAGGTAGGATTAATAAGAAATCATGGATGATTAACACTTGCTTTCCATTTTATTTCCATCTCATACCAAAATTTATTTCCCACACATTTAACTATGGCTAAAGTCTTTCCTGAACTTCAGGGCTATTAAAACATGTTTGGCATAGGATCTCAAAGGTTGTCCAACTGCTGTTGAATATGGTGCTGTGAGCATATTGCAAATGATATTTACTGTGGCTGGAGGTCTGTCTGTTTAATGACATTTATATATCCACAGCAGATGGTAGACATAACAAAATGGGCTACAATAGTGAGATCCAAAACAAAGGCAGCACCAAACTCTGATAAAGTTACACATGATACATAAAACAAGATAAAAAAAGATTCTAAAAACCTAACCCTAACCCTCTTAACCAAGCATGCTAGTGCAACAGATGAGGGAGGAGGTTGAAGATAAAGAGGCAACCTGTAGGAATTTTACCAGGTTGCCAAATACTGACACTTTGTCGTCCATCTCTGTGCCTCAAAGTAGCACACAGGGCATCCTTTAGCGCCCTGGTGATGCAGAGCTAAAACACATTGTAACACATGGATAATGTTATGAAACTGTTTCGGTTGTGTTTAGGCAACAAGACCACTTGGTTAGGTTTAGAAAATTTTTTTGTTTTTTTTAGTTTTTTATATGGAACGTAGCGTAAAAACATCAGTGCCCGACTGCCATAACTGGGATGTGAACAGCTCACTTAACTGCTGAGAATACGTTTTACTGGTTACACATTTCAGTCTTTAAGTTACTTCTTATTTTGTGATTACCACTAATAACGCTGTCCTGACCCAACAGCTCAGTTTCAGCTGCAAACCCCTCTAGCATTGCTAACAACAGTTAGCTCTGTTATACCGTTCACAGTGTCAGCACAGCAAGTGGTGCTAACATAATTAACAATCCTAAAGAGGCTTTGCAGCTCAAAATGAAGCCGTTTACCCCCTGGGGTGACCTTGGGGACACTGGAGGGTGGCTGCTATGCTTCCACAGCAGCGTCTTCCCTCCAACAGGAAGGAGGTAGCAGCGGGAATCACAAAATGAGCGGTGCAACTAGCTAGCTCCCACCCGACCCCAGTGATGTTAAGTGCAGGGTGGCCAAGGGTAATGTTAGCTGATCAGTGGGTGAAAAGGGGGCACTATATTTCTATATGTCAACATAGCTGGCCAGCTGTGTGTCGGCAAAGCCAAAAGAAACTAAAATAAAAGGCAGGACAGATACATCAAAAAAACATTAAAATTTCACCACCTCTAAATAGATAGCACTGAAATACGGTGCTAACGATTACAGAGTCAATTACGTGCCTTCTGTATGTCAGGTTGTTTTGCATTTTCTTTCCAAAAAATTTAATTTGCCGGTTTACAAATTAAAGACGTACCAGTAAGTACCAGTTAATGGGCGTGCGGCTAGAAAAAGCAAAATTAACTGAAAATGAAAACAGCACTGACTTTTGGTTACATACAGGACACAAACTGCGGTCTCTAGCTCTTTATACTACATCAGTTGCTCTCAGCGTCAAGTACTGCTGCGTATGGGTTTACGTTGGAGTCGATAAAAGCCTGCTGCGTCGATATTACACTCAGAGGGACTGTCAGTTTTTGAAGCCTTGGGGATAAGAACAGGCTGGAAGAGGAGGTTCACTTCTATTCATAAATGTGTGAACTCTTTTGTAAAACGTGCCTCACACACAATAATCCACCACTGAGAGATTAAACTGAATAAAACCATAATCCTAAAAAGATGCATACATAACCTGTATGACACTTTCAGGTTAATATGGAGAGAGGATTATCAGCGGTCACATTTAGCATGTATGGAAACAGTGGTCACTAAACCCTAACCAGGCACTGATTCATTTGAAAGCAGCAGTCAACAGTGCTTACCCTTGTGTAGAAAACAGTGCTATTACTTTCTACATTGTGTGTTTAATACTTTGATTGCAAAAGCGTTCCTTAAAAGTGATGACCTTCTCTATCACTCCCGAAATCGCTTTATTGTTACACAACAGTAGGAGAGCTGTGTTAAAAAAAAAAAAAAAAGCAAATGTGTAAATCACTCTGAATTCTGAGGAAAAAAAGCAGTTTTAAAGGAAGCTATCATTTTCGAATTGCACCCTCTATTACCTCGCTCTTGACTCTTCCTGTGCAAGCACTGTTTATGTAAGCAGGCATGGTTTTGAATGATAAGTGCTTCCTTTAATCAGTCTCTCCGTAAACCATCAGCGAGCTGTTTACACCGCCTTTTCAGCCTTTGATACTAAATCAAAAGCTGGTTGTGTTTTTTCACTTGTGACTCCTGCTAAGCTCTTTGTCCATCAGTGTTGTCATTGCTGGCAAACCTGAGCATGTAAACCTTCCGTACTGGCTGTAACACACACGTAGAATCACATTTACGTATACAGAACTCACATGCTTCAATAAACCAAAGGCTTCAGGCTGCTCAAAATACTGCTGTCACCATCGTTTTCCCATCACATATCAACCTGATCTTCAGAAAAAGCCCTGACAGCCTCCCTTAAATTTATGACTCGGTCTGTTTACATTGCGGTTTTCTCATTTTCAGCAAATTTCACTGTGTTTTATGCCTGCAGTTATGAGGTGGCAATAAAGAATAAAGTGATGGGAAGTGAGGGGAAACAACAACATTACTTGAAGTTTTATTTTTTCCTCCCCATTTCCACTGTTGCGCCCTGTTGACCCCTGGGCTTTTGGCAGGCTGGCCGCTGTTGATTTTAGCCCACAATCAATTCATTTTAATCACAATGGGCAGCGTGGGGAGCGGTGCGCTAATTGATTGGCAGGTATTTGCATATACAGTATGCAACAAAATGTCACGACCGGCCTTGGTGGTGACCTGTGTGGGCTGCTGGCAAAACAAACTGATGAGGGTAATTTATCATGCGGCTTGCGCTTTGCTGAGCAGGGGGGGCGGCCGCACCCCACTATTGTTAGCGACGCCAGTCACCTGTCACGCCACGGCGGGCATGAGGAGAGGAGAGACGAGAGGGGTAGACAGGAAGGTAGAGAGAGGGGGAGGAGCTGAGGATGGTCACGTAATAACAGAGAGAGGAGAGCTGATGTGCCGAGGGGAGAGGCAGATGAGGACGATACTGTCGGTAAAATGTCAGACATTCACTGCTGCTGCCGATCACTGGATGAAGCATGCACGGATGCTCCACCATGAAAATATGTTGTTGTGTTAGAGATATAGGGCTGAATGAATGGAAAAATATATGTATAGCTGGATTCATTTAGACAATGAAGAGCATTCTTCAGTCCACTTCAACTATTTAGACTTCAGATATCCTCAAGACCGGAAGCAATATCATCATGTTTCTTTTCCGGGGTCACATATAGATTTTCCACTGAAACTTTAGCATTTGTGCCAATTTAGGTTAAGAGGGAGGTCAAAGGTCAGGCTAAGGTGAGATATCCATAACAAATAACTAATTCCATCTCCAATGGGATTAAGGTTGGGGAAAAACAGACATGGAAAGCGGGTTCAAAACTAATATGCACTATTACACGTCAGTTTTTTTCTTGCATTTAAATCTATCCGTAGCTCTTTGCCTATTATGTCTCATGTCTTAATATGCAGAGTAAACCAAAGCTATTGCATGGACAGAGAGTGACAAGAGAGTGGCATGAACACAGTAAGAGAATGGGGATCATATTCCCTGTTTCCACCAAAATTAGTATGTGCACGCAGGTTTTTTAAACAGGGCTAAACCGGCTAAAAATAGTCTATAGACTGCTTTCACATTGCCAAAAGAGCAGATTGGTGTACACGGCTCGTGGGTTTTTCGGTGTGTCCGTTTGACTTCAACTTTTCAGTGTTTTCTTCACCTTCTCGTAATGGTTAGGGTTTGGTGCTTTGAAGATTAATAATGTTTTGGTGTATAATAAATTTTAAAGTGGATTATTGCAATGATTGGCATCATATTTATTCACTACAATGTTTAGTTTTAGCAGTATTCAAATAACTGTTGCATTTGAGGCTGTGGTATGTACATGGTTTGTGGGAGGATGTCGTGTACAAACAAATTGTGGCTGCAGCTATAAGTGTCTCCATATTTGCATTGACTATTTCTTCAGTCGCAACTGTTTACTTTGTTGCATTGACTTTGTATATAATTGCGCTGTGTGAAAAATTCGCTCCACATTAGGTCAAAACACACTTTTAGGGGCACCATTTTATGAGGAAATATCCAGTCCAATATTTTTTATACAGTCCATACAAACAAAATGATCATTGCGCTCAATGTATGAATAAGCAAATCTCATACCTGCACTTTTGGGCAAATGTTCTCCCATATGCATTAAAAAAAAAGAAGTAACTTATGCGCCGCTTACCTACTGCTAGATGTAACCTGTGGCATAAAACACTGAAGTCCAGTTATAAAGGCAGCTCAGTATGCAAAGAGATATAAAGAGACATCGCCATGATCCCCTTTAGCACCGTCATGTCCAGCACACACTATATATTGGTCGCCCTCCTGAACTGAATGCCAGTAGTGTGAGAACATTATGTGCCTTAGATTCCCTTTAAATATCTTTATAGGTATAGGTGAATGCGAATCAATAAAAGTGTTGGATGTTCTGCTGTGAAACAAGCGAGCAGCTGCAGCCGGGTGGCTGCATCATTACTCTCACTGTTAATACAACTGTACGGAGTCTGCAGAAATCCTCCTGTGTACAGACTCTACTTATAAGGTAAACATTTGGTCATCATCACCATAATTATGCCCAAGTACAAGTCCCCATGCACAGCCTGAGCAGAAATATAGTTAGGGGGCTAAAGGGAGCCAATGCAACTCATTAATAGTATGCCAGACTCCCCGTGATAACATTGGATCCAATTCCTGAGAGAGGTTTTATTTTTTGACCAATTAGCTGCCTGAACAACCTATTGGCCATGAAGTGATCTCTGCAGGGACTTTATCAGACCATGCTCTATTAAATCAGCTCTCTGGCTGAGCAGTTATGTACCATCACAGTGCTTAGGATGGCCGGCTCTGATTGATGTCACTGCCAAATGCCAAGTAATAACGTCTGTTATTGTATGTCTCCATGCTGCTGTTTCCTTAAGGACACTTTGTCTGCGTGTGTGCATGTATGTGCACTTTCAGATACAGACATAATGGGTGATTATTTTGTGTGTGTGTGTGTGTGTGTGTGTGTGTGTGTGTGTGTGTGTGTGTGAGAGAGAGAGATAGACCATTTTCAGCGATATGGCTGGTTGGGAAGATTATCATAATGCTCAAAGGTGTGGAAGCTGATCAGAATGTGAAATACAGTGTTGGAGTATTCACAGTATGTCTTCAGGTGGGTCAAAAGGCCTGGCAATAGGTGCTGTATAATTTAGGCATGTGGGAAGTAATCGTAATGACTTTGTAAACTCTGCATGAATGCATCTCCTGACACGTCTGAGTAACTCCAGGTTTAGGGAATTATTTTATGAGGCATGATAATTGTCGGGGACATGTGAATGTCGTAGATTAAGGTTTTCTGAACTGATTTAATTTTCATCTGTCTCACCAAGTTCATCTGGATATTTTAGTTGTGGGTCAGTTGCATCATTAGTGGGTATTGAGACTAAAATCAGCAATGTGTCAGGAGAAAAAAAAAAAAACAAGGATCTACACTTATGTCGTTGTGTTGGCATGGATAACACTGAGATAATGAAATAAGTTCCAGAAAGGCCACTTGAGTAAAACATTTATGGATCTGAATGACGCTAAACCACTTTAGTGCAGTTAACAATACAACAGTGAGACAGGATTTTATACCATTTTTTTTAATTTGTCAATTATAAACTTAGTAACATTTTTAAATGCTATTTACCAGAATTAAAGCTGGTTGCATCAGAGCCATTGCTGTGGTCTGATTCAAAATAGTGATTGCTGATGTTGATGGCAGCGGCAACATTTCGTGGACGGCACCTTGATTGGTAATTTAAACCTTTCTCCGCACTGCCAGGAATACTGTGCTGGTGGAATGAGCCTTTATTTTTGACTAACTTTGTTGGCTAAAAATCTACTAAAATGTAATCATGTTCAGTGTAAAAATACTGGAGCACCTCGTAGAACATTGTGTGGGTTTGTCATTATAGAATGTGAACTCAGTGTGATGAAAACACAGCAATGATTTGCTAAAACACAGCCACTTTCATTGTTTGTTGGACTCAAATGGTGGTCTGCAGTGGTTTGCAACTTGGCAGGCATCGTCTAGGTGACATGCCATTCACCATTCCCTCCACCCCCTGATGACAAAGTCAGCTCATATACTGTGTCACTTTAGAAATGTTGATTTAATGTATGTAAAACGTACAAATCTGGCATATCTGTGGTTTGCGGGAAGGTATAATGTTAATATTTTCTTCTGGCAACTAGGCTGTAATCTGCCAGGCATGACTGCAACTTTTGAAAGCAGTATTGTCGATCCAAGCCTTAGTCCGAACCGTTGGTCATATTTTGGTCATCCAGTTCTTTTGCATTTCTCAGTTTTCTCCCTCTGTCTGAACCACCTCAGCTCTTTGCTCATAATCCAAAGCCAATTCCAAAGCCAGCCCTTCTGGCTACACAGACAGCAAGCCGGCCTTGATCCTTCCATATGAAACACGATGAGAGGTGGCTAGCAACAGAGGGGTTGAATGGGGTAAACATTTTAACCCCGAAACACAAATCACACTGAGGAGTGAGTCCTTATATAACATACCTCAAATAGAGCTGTCTTATCTGCATTTTCATTACCTGCAGCCTCTCTGTGGTTTGTGTGAGGTTGGGTTTGGCACTTATAAGGCCAGGCAGTTCTAAACTGCTATCATTGTTGTGTTGGCAGTGTGAAGGCGCACTGATCCCTTTGAGCAGGATGATAAAAATCTGTCACAGTCCCCTGCATGGAGGAGCCCATTGTTTTGGGGATTACGGAGGATTAAGGGCGGATGCAGGCGACCGAGGGGTTTGAGCAGTGTGACCCTTTCACTAATCATTATGAGACCGATACAGAGCACTCAAACTCTTAAAGCCCGAGATCGCATTGGATTATCAATTATTCATGGCTGACAGGAGCAGAGTGAGTATGAAAGAGAGGCAGAGAGTATGGGAATGTGACGACAATTGGAAAGGTCCCTGGGCATAGTGCAATGAGTGTCCAGAAATGCCTTGCATAAAATTTATGAATGACTCATAAATGGGGCTCTTAGTTTGCTCATTTAGTAATCAGTGCACGTCATAATTTTAAGCTTTTAATCTGATCAACATGCTGAGTTATAAAATAAAAGTGCGGGTTGCAAAAATGCTCCCAAAGGGTCAGCAAGCTTTCATATTCAGCTATAAACTGGGCCAAGGTGCAGTCAAAAAGTCTGTTTGGTGAAGAGGAAATAACTAAAAAGAAACATACCTCAAATGCATCACTTTAAATACTTTATTGATAAGTACACAATATTTTGCATAAATATGGGTTATTATCAACACATTCCCAAGACAATGTTGCTGCTTTGTAGTGAACGTCTGCGTCAACATATTACGTTTTTAATATCACTCTGCTTCTGCTCCTTACATTCCAGGAGCGGTTTGTGGTTTTCGTTAAGCAGCACAAGTACCTGGCAACCAATGCAGGAATGTCACCAAATTCACATGCTGGCATGGATGGTTAGGATTAGGCAACAAGGACACGTATGGTAGGATTAGTGGAGGGAGGCACATGGTAAGGTGTAGAAAAACATCACGAGAAGTGACACTGGACACTAGCATGAAAGTTTGGGGTTTGTTGGATCCATCCACTGCCCTTCCTGTCCACACTATAGGCACCCTTGAGCTCATTTTATTATATCATTATCAGTACCTGCATTTCAACCTGATGCCATTCAGTGGTGTATAATGCGCACATGACAGATTCCGTCCGACAGCGTTTGCAAGTGAAGATGCATGTTTGATTATTAGGCTGCCGCGGCAGGTGCCATCGAGCAGGGTAACAAGACCGGTTCTATTCGGCCATATTCTCAACTGATGCCATCCAGGGGCGCATCATGTGGATTCAAAAGGTGCCTTTTGGCATCTGGATCGTACACCGAAAGCATTATCGAAGCGAGTTGATGAATTTCTAATGAGAAAGGGCTGGTATTGTCACCCAGCTCTGTGGTGACCCTCAGTTCCATGAAGCATTTTAGCATCTTTCAGCAACTATTTGGTGAACATAGTGTATCATTTAGAGCTACTAATGAGCCAGATATAGTGGAAACAAAGCCAGAGCTGAAAGGATAGGGTGTATTGGACTTGGTCAGCATGAAATTTTTACCTTGTACCTCCTTTCCCTAGTCCTAACCAACTGTGGCAGCATGTACTTTTGTTGACATCCTGGCGTTGGTTTCCATGTGCTTTTGTTGCCTAAACATAACCATGTGCAGTGTAATCCCATCATGTGCATTTGTTGACATCACAGTAGTGGCAACCCGGAGCATAAACATCATATGCAGAAAGATACCTAGAGCGTAATATGTAGACATGGAAGTCCACTGCAAAGTGGCAATATGTGATGACTTTGGATGAGAACGTGTTGGATTGTGATTAGTTTTTCAGACATTTAGTCATATTGTACAGCATTAGACAACAACTGCCTGATAATGGCACTTGAAGAAATGTTAGGGAAGTTAATGCATTTCATACTGTATTTCATGGCAAACTATCCTATAAATGTTTGAGACATTTCATCAAAAACTACAAATGTGAACCTCACAAGGGCAGACTCAGTGACACAGACCTTCATTGCCATCCATCAGTATTGTACTGATGTGCTAAACCTCATTTCCCTCCTATAGGGAACATTCATTACATGCATAGCCTCCAGATATGCATTTCCTTACTGCTAGTGATTACATGAAGTAAACGCATCTCTTATAGTAGGGAAAAGAAAACATCATGAAATGCCTCTTTGGCATTACTGAAGGTCTTCTTTGAGATGGATGTTTTCAGCGTCCATTTACAATAATGAGGTGGGTGACAGTGATCAGACAATGGGCTCGAATCTGAATACCCAAATTAAGTTCATGGCTTTGCTCTTCTTTTGATGGGTCGGTGGAAATCTGTGAATAGGATGCTACGATCTCCCCCCCTATGAATATCTCTTTTCATTCCATCCTTAACAGTAAGCTGACAGAGTCTCTGCGGAGTTGTTTCAGAGGTTAACACGCTTTGAGCTTCAGTACAGTGTTTTACAGTACAGTCAGCAGGGTCTCACAGGATGGGAGGCACACGGCTAATCAAAAGCTGCACCCGACTGTTTCAGTTAAAGAATCAGGTTGGTAACTACTAGGTAAGGTAAAACGTTTGTGTTTGAAATGTCTCTTTTCAGCCCACAGTTTTTTATCAAAGTAACTGGGCGCTATTTTCATGGCTTTGAGGAAGTAACAATAATACCAGTAAAGCAGAGTGTGCTTTGGTATAATTAATGTGGGACTCTCACAAACACATAACTGTTATCCACAGTTGCTTGTTGGATGTATAAAGGCCTGGCCTGATCAGCTGGCTTGATCACTACATCTGGAGGTGGCACAACAGGCATGTGTTTTCTTTAATGAAAGCACAGACAGTGACTCTTCAAATTAAATGTTTCAGCGTGGTAGTCTATATTTTTGATGTACAGATCCTGACAAGTGTAGAAGAAAAGGGAGTTATCACATTTTATTGTATTGTATTGTATTTTAATTTTAAAAATCCAGTGTGTAGGTTTTGGGGGGATATATTAGTAGAAATTGAGTAGAATATAGTTATTATGTTTTCTTTAGTTGATAATCTCCTGAAAATCAGAATCATTTTTGTACCTTAGAATGAGCTGTTTATGTCTACATAGGGAGCAGGTCCTCATCCATGGAGATTGCCATGTTTCTACAATCACCTCACCTGAATTGATGGCGCCATAAATAGTCGTGTCTTGCCACTTTACCCCTCCTGGTTATTTTTCTCGTCATCCGCCGAGCCATTTTCATTGTGTGTCACTGTGATTGACGTGGCTTTTAAAGAACAGTAAGGCATGACTAATGTGACTGACTAAGGACATAGATTAAAAGCAGCGCCCATGTGTGTATATTCCACCTCAATTGCTTTTTTGTGCATAGTGTGACAGGATGTGTAATGCACATACATTACAGATAATAGCTACTTAGATGCAGCAAGTGCTCTGGTTGGTGCGATTAAAATAGAGCTGGCTGTTCTTACAAAAAGTTCAGACACCTTCACCTCATGTTTGAGGGCATCGAGTCCTTCAAGAGGTGTCAGGGTACCATGGCACCACCGGTAGTCGTACTGTGAATTGTGTTGGTGGGGGGGTCACGTCCTCCTCCTTTCAGTCTCTCCGTCTCCTCCCTGAGAGAATTCCCCTCCTACTTGTGTGAAGCTGTTAGTGTGCTAATCGCTTCAGCCCCACTCCATTATCAAGGTGCAGTGTGCCTGGGGTAAGTGCAAGTCCCTCACTTCTCACTGGGTCTGTTGGGAACCGTTTGAATAAGTTGATGAGGGCTGCAGGAAAGTAGGGAAGAGTTGTGACTGTCATAACACAACCTGCTGAATCATCCACGCTGTGCATGTAAACAGCAGCCTGCTAATCATTTTTAATAATAATAATAATAACTGTATTTGTCCCAGTGGAATGAAGATAGTGTGACAGCTTAGATCACATTAAAGGAAAGGTTCACAAATGTCCTAGTTACTCTAAAACAGTAGTGCCCATATGTGCATTGAAACATTTTTTTGCTTGCTGAAATAGTTCCTGACTTCTGAAAATTTCAGCAGCTATTACGATTATGAAAGTTATTTTATTTATTTGCCCAATATTGCAAAAATGAAACTGCCCACCCCAGCTTTAATATAAGCTTAAAGCAATCTGAGTTAATCAAATCAAGTGGGTGTCTTCCCAAAAGTTAGTCTTTCTAGTGTTTTTTGTGTATCTTTAGACAATGTTTCCGTGTTGAGCAGCGATGGAAGGTTGAATAAACCAACTTTCTTGTCATACAGCCACTCTAGCGGCTCTGTTAGGCTATATTCTGGATGGGATAGAGCTGCAGGAGGAGAGTTTATTTTCTGATTTTCCTTTTCTCAGATTTAGTTTTTCATTAAAAAAAATATATATATATATTTGGCCTTTTTTGAGATTTATGCCAATGCCTGCTTTAACTTAAGATTAACCTTTCAATATATTTCTGACTGAAAAAAAGGGAACTACAAAGTCTCTCCCATGAGAAGCACGTGGGCAAAGAATATTTTAATTGCCAGTATGAACAGATTAATGATTACAGCAGGCAAAAGCTGTTTTAATGTACATATGGACATGTGAGTGCTATTTTAAACCATGGCGTTATCCTTTAACTGTCTTTTTTTCCCTCTACTTGAACCATACTGCATAGTTGATTCAAAAAGCGAGAAGAGGGGCAGATTAGCTTGGCCTCTAATTCAGACACTTCAGATAAAAAAGCCTAACTGATTGCATGTATGAAAATGCAATAAATGACATTTGAAGAACACACAGCTCAACTCTGCTTTATCGTTTTACCAAATGATATGCACTAAAGCATAAAGTAAGTGAAAGTGAAAAGTACACATCGGGATAGGAATGAAAGTAGTCTTACATATAGGCCTGTGTTTTGCTATACTGTTGCTGGTCTCCAGCAGAGAGAGATATGATAATTATGATAATAATGATATTGGATCTCTGCGCTCTGTTATTTTGTCAAATGAGCACTCTAAACCCCGTGGCTTTCTCCTATCAAATTTAGCTGGAAACTATACAGTGTATCAAGTTGAATGAACAGTTAACTACCAAACGTCCAGAGGGCGGTGAGCTTTTTGGCTTCGCACAAACCGTCAGGACAACTGAGTGAATTAAAGTCTGATATGAAATTTCCTGCATGGCAAAACAAGGCGGAGAAACGTACATAGAATTACTGAGATTACTGAGGCAAAGAGGAACACGGACTGCCTGTCGCTCTTGCCGAAGAATGAAAACAGCCATTAAATTCGGGCTGATGGGCCGTTCTTTTCCATAAGCCATTACGAAGACAAAATGCAGAGATTCACTTCAGTGCAGTGACACAAGGCTCCTATGATGCCATGGAAATGACGTTTTGATGAGAGGACGTGCTTTTGAAGTAATTATGGTGGTTTGACAATGCTGAAATAGAGTTGTCAAGCCCCTGACCCCATTATGGCTTGAAATTTCTTAACAAACTTTAATCCTTTTGAAACACTGAGGAATGACAATGCGATTTAAAACGCTTTGCCCTTGCTCATGGGGACTATTGACAGTAGTTGAAGCTTGAATTTACAGACTTATATTGAAGTAAAGAGCTCTTGCTGTAGCTCCAGGTCTACTTTTATTGAGCTACTTCTTCCATTTTCACATTTGTGTTGCTCTCTTGTGTAAAGTAACATTAGGTCATAAAACTGTAAAGTCTTTGTGTGTGTGTGTGTGTGTGTGTGTGTGTGTGTGTGTGTGTGTGTGTGTGTGTGTGTGTGTGTGTACCAGTGTGTGTTTGTGTGTGTGTTTAAGTTTAGACTTGTGTAGCCATGTATGCGATCCTCAGTGTCTGTACCTGCGAATATGTAAACATCTTAGCTTTTCATGGTGTGCAATTCATTATAAAGGTGCAAAAACAAAAATACATGTTGCAGATATCTAAAAAAAATCAAAACAAAGAAAACAATTAAGTCATCTACAAAGGTTTCACAGTGAGACATTTAAACTATTCATGAAAGGTTGTCACCTAATGAGATCCAATTAGAACAATGCCTAATCAGGTCACCTATAAAAAAATGTGTGTCTGTTATCAGATGGCTGCACGGATGATAACAGATTTGATTAAGGGTCTCAGTGCAGCTGTAGTATGTGGGGATTTATGTTGGCTGTCCTTAGCAGGAAGCTTTTATGACCCTCTATTGCATAGTTATTTATATGTGTGCAGTCTGCTGACAGCTGAAACAGAAAAACAACTTAAATGTGTGACCACTAGCAGTCAAGGAGATGTGCTGATATTTCAGTTCTTTTGTTATATAATTAAATTTTGATTGTATTTACTGTAAATGTTATTTCTTTACATTATGTTTTCATAATGAAAAATTCCTCTTCCCATGGAAACAGGTAACATCACTGTCAGCCCATTTGAACAAATACAGAATATATTACAGCTTACTGTATGTCAATAGCAGAGCTAGGAGTGGCTTTTTCTTAAAATTCCTTCAGTTTCATCAGTTTCCCCCACACTCTGGAGCACACATTCTATTTGCCAACTTCTCTATAAGTAATGCAGTTTACACCAAATTCCTACCCTACCTTTGTTATGGAACTTTAAACAATACACAATTTGTCCTCTTTTTAGAGTTGTTCCAATGCAGATACTAGTATCGGCAATGCATCCAATACTGGGTATAATGCTGAGTCTGGTATCGGTCAGTACTCAAGTTTAAGCATCAGTGGAGTACTACTATTTTATAGATAAAATTTACACCCAGAAGAAATGGCAATTATCCAGTTCTTTACACAACAAATCAAGCTGCGTTATGCAGCGACTGGCAACTACTCAGTCCCCCTGGTATTTTGCAATGTTGCAATCGTAACAATTCACGAAAATTCGGCCCATCCCTATGAATTCTGCACGACCTTGCAGTTTTTTCCAATCTCTGCAACTTTACTGCAAATTTGACTTTTAAGCAACGAGTAAAATCTTATTTGACTATAGAGCTGCATGCAGCGTTTTGATTCACTCAGCCCTCTCTCTCAGATTATTTTGAGACTAATGCTGCACCTGTGACAGTCACACACTGACAGTAATAACTGTTAGAATCATGTAATGAATGTTTTGACTTTATTTAAGTTTTAATGACACAGTTGAGTCATCTGGCTTTTATCCAATGTTTGTCACTGCTTTGTATTGGCTGGTACTGGGCAGAGAAAAGCAGGAGGGAAGCTTCTCACAGAGACTTTACTTTAGCAGTGCTTCAGAACAGCAGCAGTTAATTGCCCACAGTCAAGACTGACAACAGCAGTGGCAATATATTGGTAATATTAATTATTATTATTATTTATGTGGCACATTTTATTTTGTCCAAAGTAGACAGAATGTCTGCAACCTCTATAGCTAATATGATGGCCCCATGGCTCAGGTGTGTCCTTTTTGCAGATCCCTGTGGCTCAGAGCCGGCGAAGACTTGAGGACTCTGCAGTGGTTATTCTCACTTCTGATGGTCGATTCCATTTAATATAAATTAGTCAAAATATAAGCTTAATCTGTTATTTGCTTGATAAAGATGTCTACTGGGAAGCTTATTCGAAATGAATTGACGCTAAGTAGTAGTGAGTGATGCTCTTAGAGAGCCTACCTGTGTATTAATCCTCTCCTGATCCTGATTTTCATTCTGAACACGCAGCGACAGATAACTGACAGGAGATACATCTGTAAATAAATGAAAGCTTTTTACATTTTATGTAACATTACCCAAAACATCTTAAAACTGAAACCTTCATTTTTTCTCTTGCACTAATATTTAGTAAAAGTACATGCGTAACTGGGAGGCAGTGAGGCTTTAAAGTTAACCCAAAGGTCATTACTGATAAGTGCGCTACATATTTTTTTAAGGTTAAGTGTTAACTGCAGTTGGCTAACAGCTGCTGTAAAGTAAGTGTATGGATAAATGAAAAGGGAAATAAAAATTTGAATTCATACAAAAAAAAAAAAAACAACATAAATCGCCCTAACCTTATCAAATATATTACAGGTCTACTGGAGACCACTGAGTGCATGTTGCATGTACAACTAAAATAAAATAAAATCAGATGGGTAACGTCATCTAAACACAATATGGACACAATGGCAACAATTGAATTGATAGAATCCTTTAAAGTCCCAATTTTATCCTATAAAATGCTTTTTTATAACTTACTGATACTGACAGGAAGGAATGCAAATCCATAGCAAAATCCTGATAAAAACCTGAAACAATTCTGGTAAAATTGCTACATAATATACAAGACGTATATTGCTGGTGTACACTCTGTAGCCACTTGTTTAGTGCGTGAATATTGAAAGGGTAATTTTTCACATTTAGCAGAATGGAGGATCAGGAGATCTGGCAGCTTTTCTTATTCTGCTCAGTGAATTGCAGCTGCGATTATATTAATTTCATTATTATATTATGTTATGGCCTACATTTGAAGAATAATTGTCACTTTCCGAAATATATGCTGCTCACTTTCAGCATGCTTTCACAGCATGTTTCTATATAGGTGAGTGTCCGTGGTTGATAATGACTGACTCTGTCACCAGCTGATCAACCAAGTTAATATTAGCTTCTGCATGATGCAGATTTTTTACAACTTGTCAATCACCCGACAATGGAGATGACAGTTCATCATGCTGCATAGCTCATGTCACGTCAGTACAAGTGAAATATACACATATATATTTGTGCAATGCCTCTTTACTTGTTTACTGCAGTAGTTGGCAAACATTTCACCAGTTGGGAATGTGTTTGCGATCTGGGCTCTCCTCCTATATAGGCATCATAGCGACCATTGACGGTAAGAAGTGTCCATACTCGACTTTCTTACCGTCAAGATTTATAAATCAGGTACTCATGCACGTCATGCACTCAAAATAGCAAGTATGAGTACAGAGGCAGACTTGAGATACACCATTAGCCTGTATACATTATTCTTACATGCAGTTTCACCAGTGAGTCAAGTGTTGACCAACACTAAAAAAAGCTGCCAGCAGCTTTAATAAAGAAGTCAATTGTGTTGCTCCGGGGTAAAATAAATGTTGACTGTCTCTTTTTCCTATTCTGCCTCGAGAGAAATGATCAACTATACTAAAATACACAGTAAATGGCCAGATCAGTCAAACATGGCTGCTTTGCCCTAAAATCAAACAAAATTTGGGCTGTAAGTTTCAGTGTACAGCAGGAGATTCACCAGGCATCTCTCACTGCTTTCAATTTATTTTTGCATTGTTTTGTTTCCCCAATATTCTTCTGTATTGTTGGTATTTATTTGATTAGAGTTAAAATGTCAGTCCAGCAATAGGTCTGCTCTCTGCTACTTTTTTTTTGCCATTAGTGAACGTTGCATTTCTATCTTACAGCAGCATATATTACAGTGACAATTGATTACAGCTGAAAGACCAAATGAAGAAGCCACGCTTGTCTTGAAATTTAATATTGTGTATATTGAAAAGCTGTAGGTGGCTTCACCAAGTTTACAGTGGTGATAAATCCTGTGCTGGTGCCGCTGACAAACGTTGTCTTGAGTTAAATAATCGAATTTGATTACATCACTGACTTTGAGTAATATGGCTTATACTGGTTGCAGTTTTGCAGCAATCACTAAACCAGAAGTTTTAGAACAAATCTATTCCCCCCACAAGAGGAGCGAAGAACACCGAGGCATTATTTACAACAGAGACATACGGCAATGTGCCGCGCTAGATGTTTTAAATAACTGGACAACTGAATGACTCTAATAACCAAATAAAAAGCAAGCTGTTATCTTGAGTTATGTTGAGGGATGGGCCTCATGCACCTCCACTATTATGCCCGGGCTCCATGTCATCAATCCTGCCTATAGCACTAAATCCTGGCCAGGATCTATGAACCCCTATTGGTATTGGATTTCAGGACAGCCATGAAACCCTCAGTCAAAGCTTTAAAACATCATCTTTGTCTTAATCCACTGATCGATAGGTCTGACAGGTTGAAATAACACAATAAAGTAGATTTAGTGGTCTAGCAATGTGGGGACATTTCATACTTCAGATTAAAGGCTGGTGCATTGTGTTCTGAAAGAAGAAGTAAAACACTGTCACTGCTATCGAGAACATCCTGAATAAGAGCATCCACCCTTTGAAAAACATCATACATGGTGTTCTTCCGCAAAATGATTGATAGAATATAATTTAAGAAGAAAACATGAACGACTACACTGTTGAAAGAAATGTGTCTTTTGTACTATTAAGCTACAAAATCCAACTTCGCATCTTGAAGCAATTGTTAGTCAATATGCGAGACAGCAAAGACAGGATAATGGGCTCCCACATAACCTTTTTTTCAATAATATCTTCCATTTGTCCTGAGCAGTTGACTATAATTATATTTACAGAAAAGGTGTTCCATCAGCGTCTCGCTACATGATACATTTACATTACAAATGTGCTTTGGAGGGTCATTATTATGAGGACAGCCCTAATGAATAAATCTGTGTATGATTTCTTTCATATAATTTGTAATTGCGTACTTAAGCTGATTAATGCTAGCACATTTTCATTTAATACAGGATTTATCTGGGATACGTTTGTGTTGGAATCTGTCAAGAATAAGAAGCAAGTTGTGAATATTGCTCTCATAAACCGCAATTAGTTTAAAGATACCTCTTTAATGTGCAAAGTCATCAAATACTGATAAAATGTCATGCCCCTTGAGGTCTCATTGTAACGCACAAGGCAGCTGATACACATTGTAACAAGTGGTTAATGTTGTGTAACTGTCGCTCTTAGGTTTAGCTAATAAAAATGGCATAAACAAGTCATGTGAGTGATGTCAGTGTGCATTGGCTGCACATAATTGTGCAACATCAAATAAAAAATCGATTGACTTTTGTTTTCACACGGGACATAAACTATCCCCCTCCTTTCCCTCTCACCCTACATGGACTCCCTCGCTCTTAATAATATGTTAATTACTTTCAGTGTCAAGTATTGCAGTGGATTAGTATATTTATGTCAGTTGAAAGCCCAGTGCGTCTTATGAACATGCTAAAAAGGTGCCTTTGGCGTTGATATCACATATCGAAGGGCGTGACAAAGCAGCAGTATTTGACGCCCTGGAAATGAGAACAGACTGGTTGCCCAATGGTTAGGTGGGTGGGTGGATGGATGGATGGAGTGCTAGATTGATTCATTGTCATTTTACAAGTAAAATGAAATTACGTTTATGACTCCCAACACCCAGGGTCACTTTGGCACTGGGATAAAAGAGGAAACTAGCCCAACAAAAGGGACATTTGGGGCACATTCTGGTGGCTCAGAAGTGTCACAATTACGCACAGACATATATTTTAAAAAGGCCAAAATTGATATTTGTCTTTCTTCTTTTTGAAATTCATCTATTTGTAATCCTATTAGCCCTTATGAGAGTCCATCCCTGATCAGCCTCAGAAATTATCTTTGTGTATTGTTTCATCAAAATAAATCGAGAGGAAAGGAAAGCTTCATCTGTCTTTTTTCCTTAAATAATTGCAGGAGAATATGTTGATCACAAAAATAAAATACATACATTTATGATACAGGAAAATGAAATAGAAAAACATGCAGTGAATTTTTTTATAGGCGGTCAGAGAAGCTTATCAGTACTTAATTAGAAGGCATATAGCAGTCAAATAATCTAAAGACCAGCTTTGCACATACATAAGAGTGTATGGAGTGATGCAAGGGCTGACAGAAAGAAGTAGAATAGTAGAATAGAATAGAATTTCTTGATATATGTTTCTGGCCCTGGCCAATCAGTTTTTTTGTTTTTTACCTTAAACCTTTCAGTTTGTGACACTGTTGTTGTTTCTGATTTTTGTAGACATATCTCATACATACCTACTTAGAGGTGGCCATGACTGTGTAGTTCATTCATAGATAGAACTTATCATGCTAGTATTTATTCTTTTTCCTCATTGTTGTTTGAACCTTATCATTTCTGCTTGTTTGAGTATCCTGACAAGCGCTTTGAGCTGAAACTTGTTCGCTTTTGTTTTACTTGCTTTGCTTGTTTTGATCCTTGCCACAACCTTGCAGCTGATATGTTGTTGAAGTTTTGGAGCTGTGCATGCCGCTTTTCCACACTTTGACCTAAAGATGTAAACAAGGAAATAAATGTTTAATAGCCTATGCCCTAACTGCCTAATGTCACCATTAGAGCCCAACGTATTCTGAATTTTACAATTATACATTTTCATCCAAGCAGAGCATCCTACAGTTAAAAAACAAACCTATTGATGCTTCATTGTTACCTAAACCTGCTTGAAGCATGTGGGAGTTGAGCAACAACACTACAGCAAAGCCAAAGGGCTTTAAGACACTTACACTGATATTCCACCTTAATCCTAAACAATCCCACAAACAATATTCTTAAGTGAGGCACTTGACAAAGCCTTTCCTCTCTGACAGAGAGCCAAGGAGATTATCTGACGAGGTAGTCTGCTGCTATTAGCAAAAAGCTGTCTGTCATCAACGTCTACTTGATCAATTCAACATATACGTTCCAGGCGACATTGCGTTGACATGTAATCTCACACAGATGTAAGTGCCGCTCAAGAAGACAGATTGAGACCGGACCCCAAGACGTTTTGTTCATATAAATTACCCTGCATGACAAGCTGCCACTGCTGATATAGACCCATTTAAATGTATAAAGGGGCATCCTGTTGAAATTTGTCGCTGGGAGGTTAGGGAAGTTACTCTATCAGGAGGGTTCCCCCGGGGGCAGTAAGAAGCCGAACCACTGAGTGCTCACCCCACGAAGCCTATTGTTAGTCTAATGAACAGACAGGATTTGATTAAAACATTTCAAACATCATTTGGCCCGCGATGCGGTGCCAAGAGGCTCCCCCACCAAGCACACTTAACACCCCGATGATCGGAAGCGGGTGGCCTCACACTCCCCGCTCAAAGGTGAGCCCACAAATCACTGTAATGCATTCAGCAGGGGTCTCTCTCGCCGCCTCTGTCTCCCGCTCCCCTTCTCTTTGCCACTCGCAACGCTCGTCGTTAAAAATTCATTAGACGCTGTTTGTATCGCCTCCTCAAGGATGTCACGCTTGATGGCCGACTGTGTAGGAAAAGGCAGCTTCCGCAGGCCGGAGGGGATTGATGGAGCTCCTAGTGTGTGCTGAGGTACTCTCCATGGCTTTGATGTATGCTTCAGATCACAGTGTTACCGACATGCTTGGAGTTTGAATGAGACACACAAGTGGCTCAGTGCATGACCACAGATTGTGACCCCAGTGAGTTTAACTGCTGTTAGAGCTCTTAGACCCAAAGTGCACTTTTAGAATGTTTGAATAGCTGTAATTTTTTGAATGACTGTTACAAAACTATTGTGCAACAGGTGCAACATGACACCGCTGTAGTCAGGCAAACATTGCCATTTATTATTAAGTGAACAGGTTAAAAAACACATTTACAACTACACACATGAAAAATGTTTCTTCAGCGTTTCTGCGTCTGTAGGAGATTGTTGCTGCTAACTTCGCTGGAGGCATTACAATCTGACAGCGTCGACAATAAACTTTGTGATTCACCGGGCAATTTGGCTGTTAGAAAAAAATCTACCAGCCAAGTATTTTTTACTAGCCAATAACTACTTGCCTTTCCTTTCTCACATATACATTTATTTCAGTAAATTTTATTGAGAGAATATGCAAACCTAAAGAAGAGGCCAGAGCAGAATCTGAAGTAAAAGTATTAATATTATGAACAGTTTATCACCATAGCCTCTGTGTGAAAATGAGTTCCCTCTGCTAAGCTGTGATGCAATGTATCCGTCTAGGCTTTTATTGTGAAAGGTAAGAATGGAAGAAGTACAGCTACTGCACTGATGCTGTCACTGTGAGAGCCAAAAAGAGTTTGCCGTGTTGGTTCAAACTACGGAGCCTCTGTCTTTACATCCCATAACCTCATCAGTATACACCCAGCGTTAGCTCCCAGCAGACCAGCGGATGATGATAGTTTAGAGATCAGCTGATGTCTCGTGCTGTAAACAGAGCCACAGAATGAGGAGCACTCAAGACGGCTTAAAATCTAAAACGGCTTGCACTTAAATATCACCATCACATCTGAGATACCACTACCCAAATGTGAAGGTGATCAGATTAAATCTGTAAGACGAGTTTGGATATGAATGAAGGTTTAAATGTGTGGTGGTAAAGTGTGTCTAACAAAAAAAAAAAAAACTAAGTGTGAACAAATAAGAGCTAATCAACAAAACCAACTAAACCTATTGCCCAAGTCCCACAATACAAGCGAGTGCTTCACAAGTCAACATTAATTGAAAAAAATCACCAAAACAGTGGTATTTACCAAATCACAAATTCACTATCACAAGAGGCACAGGGGCAGACTGTTGGAGCAAAATCACAGTGCTGACAGGCCGTAAGACACGGTGGTGTGCTGCTGTTTTAGCATGCTGTGCTGTATGAATTGTAAATGTGGTTAAGAGGATGTAAATGTCAAACATATGCAGTGATAGGGAAAGTAAATCAGTAACTTGAAGAGCAAAGTTAAAGTCCCAACACTGCTGTAGTGTTTCCAAATTGAAGTGTATACAAATGGATGCTGAAACAACTCACGGGCATGATAATGGGAAACACTTTCACTTGTGTTTAGTCAAATGAGCTGAAATTGAAGTGTGATTTTAATGCACAGTATTTTTATTTTTGGGAAGCCGAAGCTCCACATTCACTCCCTCCCGTTCCTTCTTTATATTAATGCTAACCCCCCAGCAGATAATTTATTCAGGGCTCAGCATTTAGCAGGCCTAATCCTCTCTGCTGATGCTTTTAGGTGCACATACTGTACAGTAATTGTATAAAAGAGCAAAAGTGGGGTTTCAAGCACTCTGATAATCACCTACTCTTTGCCAAGAGCACACCAAAGGTAGTGTGGAAAATGGAGGGGGAGAAAAAAAAGAAGGAGAGAAGCCAAAAAACCTTGACACAGGAGAATCAGCTGTCTACTGGACCGGTGAGCCGGGTCAGGCTGATAGGAGCTTGGCCGGCACGGTCGGTGCGCTCAGGCTCAGTCCTGTCCTGCAACTCCGGTGCAGGTCCCCGGCCATAATGGAATCTGACAGGATGTAAATGAGTTTTTAAAAGAGCTGGTGAAAGCTGGTCATTTTTCTCATTTAGTGGTCCGGTGTGTTGGCCAGGTCCCCAGCTGTCACCCTGCATCCTTGCCTTTTCGCGGATACGGAGCGGCACTCAGCGTACAGTTGCAAACCTTGATTACTAATGCCATATAGTGTAGAGATGCAATTCACACTCGTAATGTCTTTTTCTTCTGTTGCTCAATATTTATTTTTTCTTTATTTCTCTTAAAGAAAAACATGTTCTTATGAATGCATTGTATGGATATTTCTCGGCATTGTTGGTTATTTAAAAATGTATATTGTTTTTTTTCCCTTTCATATAACTAACATAGAACTGTTTATCCAGTAGTTTTACTTAACCACTGCAACTGTCAATGCTTACTTTTAATTAAATATACAAATGGTATATCCATTACTTTAAGCTAACTATATAAGTCATATTTTTTCAAAGTGCGGTTGGCAGACCAATAGTCGCCCTGAGGAACCTTTTTTCCTGTCAACAGCTTACATTAAGTACACTACTTGACTACTGCGTCTAACTGCACATCTCGAAACACCAAGACAAGCCAGTCAACGTCAAAGAAGTAGCGATAAAAGCATTGGCTTTATTTTTCAGCCTCAGAGGTTGCCGCTTGATTTGAACACGTAGTGTTAACATATTAACAGCTGACTTAGATTGACAAATGTTTTTAAATTGCAGCACTTCTACTTTCCTCCTTTACACAAATGTGTGCATTTTTTTTTCTTTTTTTTGTTTGATAAACCCAAATTTATGTGGTTATTTGGTTGGGTTAGTTGAGTTAAGCTGAGTTAATTAGTCGAGCTTTCTATGAATCCCCCCTGAAAACTACAAAAGAATCCCTTCTGATACAAGTACCCCTGGTTGGTAGCGGCTTGTATAGAGGACTTTGTTTTTTGTTTTTGTTTTTTTGTTTTTTGAGCCTTCAAAGATTTGTTCCTGTCCTATTTAGAGGAAAAGAAACATTAGCCCCTTAAATGATTACTGGAGTCCTCATTATAATAAAGGTTTATGCTGGCAAATAACCTTAATATAACATGCTTTTAGGATTATGTTCATGCCATTAATTGTGTAACAATAAAATTATCAAAAGCAAATACACAACCCCTGCATGGTCTTAAGAGTTATACATGGTGCAGTCACCTCACCCAGATGCTCACAGGGCTGCTCAGCAGTACCAGTGCAGCATTAATGAGCAGCGATAATGACTAAAGGCAGTTAGTTAGAGTTAAATGGAGCTTGAACACCCAGCTGACAATGAACCATCTACCACAGAGAGGTTGATCAGGGGGAGTAAAGGCAAAGCTCAGGCCCCGAGCTCTGGAGCTTAACCTGAGACTTCACATGTCGAACTCTACACAGCAGAAAGGCGCTCGATGCAGCAAAGGGTGAGGACAGCGCTACTGCTGGAGATATACGCTAATTAAGCTTCTCATGCCAAGTATGAAAGGCTTGGTTTGAAATTTGTTTGTTTGTAAACCACTAAATAACAATTTCATGTTTGAGAAAAGGTATATAATTATAATGATCAGCAGTTGCAACACACGTGATGCTCTGTAAATCGAGCATTTGAAGACTAATTGTGAGCTTAGAATATTAAGAAGACTTTTTATGCTCAAAAGTTAGTCATTAAAACAACACTACTAAGTTATTAACATTTTGTATACCAAGAGTAGATCTGTTTTTATGCAATGATTGCTCTACAGTTTGTAAAAAGACATGGTTGTATCTCAAGTCACTTGATAATGTGATTCTCTTGTTAACCCCATTTATTAAAATGTGAGAATTTAGATTTTAAAATAATATAATTCGATTGTCGATTAGGTTGCCTTTCATTTCAACCAAAAGAAAAGAATTTTACTGTATGCCAGCTGTGCTTTCTAAAATGTGAAAACTTTGAATCTCAATACCTTAAAACTATCAGATAACACACAATACCTCAACATTTTACCATCAGGAAATTCTCAGTGTTAAAAACGTGCTTGCAATAACTTTTTTTTGGCTGAATTTGTGAAGGCAGCAATGATATATTATCAGCTTTTAATTTGATATGGTGACCGTGTTGCAGTTTCTATTTACTCATGCAGCATTTATAGAGAAACATAAGCATTAACTTGGGGTCCTGTTTCTGGCCACTTAAAGATGTTATGTTAAATATTCACTCTCATTTTAGCTCTGTTTTTGATCTCCACCACCTCCTGCGGGAAATATCTGGCCTTGCTTTATGTTCCTCTATGTTCACCAGCTAGCAGCTAACATTGTCTGTCTGGGCAGATTGGATACATTGGACAGAAGGGGTTATTTCCTGGTCTTAAAAGGTAAGTCAATGTAGAAGTTCTGTAAACCTGGAGCGGCTTATCTGGTTGCAAAAAGAGGTCTAATGTATAAAAGTCTCTGACAAATTGACCCTTCTTCTCACTTTTATTACCTCAGTAAACATTTTTCCTAATCATTTCATGGTTTCAATCACTAGGTTCAGTTCTTCATCAACACAACATGGTGTTCATTTCTTTTGTATAGTCTGATTTATTGGAGCCTTTTATCTGATGACAATTGCTTGCTGTGGCTGGAAATGACACTGGTGAGAAAGGTGAGAATGAACCCAAACAGTAAAATTGCTGGCTTTAAAACCAAAACAAAGCAATAACCTGTAAGACGCCTATATGCTCTGTGAAGCTGAGGAGAGCTGGGTAATAATTATGTGTGGCATTGTCTCTACATGCGACCCCCTCCACATTAGTCACTTATTTGTTCATAAAATTTCAAATATAGCAGCTTTAAAGCTTGTTGTTGCTATTAATTAAAGTAAAAACAAGAATTAAAACACAGGTGAAACCTCCATAAACTGCCGTTTAAAGCAAAAGAAATTATGGATGAACCCTGTCTTAAAACCACATGACATGTCATGAGTTCATTTGTTCTTATGTAGCCAGCGTGTCACCAGCTGAGGTAATGTTTTGTCTCTCGTTGCCCTAACCTTGACAGATTATTGGCCATGCTGAGAAAACCTGAACCGTTTTATAGGTTGAAAATATTGGCAGGGGAAGGCATCCTTGTGAGGTAAGCAGCTGTGCTGGCCATATTGTGTATCGATCCGCCTTGTGCTGTGATGGCTGCACTTAATTAGATTTATATTGTAAACAAAGACTCACAGTATGAAATTTGAATTAGCAGATAAATGCTATCCATCAAAGCAAATAATAATATTTTGTGCAGGGTGATGCAGTATTGGTATTTCTGAGATTTATCTGGGCTGTAAATGGAGGGAGAATCTTTTACCCTCAGGGTTTACTGCAGGCTGTGGAGCTGCATGCAGCCTGTGTACTCTCTGCAGGCATTGCTCTTTGACAGACACATTGACCAACAAATAAACAGAAATATGCTGGAATGCAAACACACTGGCCTGCTCTCCCATCATTCCATAGACAACATAAATATGCAGAAACACGACGATGATAGCTTTAAAAAAGGAGGAAAAACCCACCTATGGCTCCGGTCTATAATAGCTGGCCCAATCTGACATCCCACTTGTATCGTCATACTCTGCAGGGCTTTTTCTCTCTTCTTTTTTTGTTTTATTGTACCTGCTTATAGTCGTGGCTCCAGGAAACTCCACATTGTCCCGTCTTAATCGAATTATAACATGTAGAGGCATGACTCCAAACACTGTCAGAAAACCTCAAGGATATAGAGCAGATTATTGGAATTCAATCTGATGTAATTAAAACCCCCACCCGACAATCGGCCTCTTACGGAAATAAAAAATCCCCTTGGTTACTTTAAGGTCTCATTTGCGGCTTCAGATTTTCCTGTGTACACAGAGTCATAGAGGGTGGTGCACAGGATGATCCAGCCAGATCGCTGTGTTAGCTCTCACAGTACAAGTCAAGTGTGGGTGAGCATAATGGTTCAAACTAGGATTTAGAGCGAGAAGCCAGGGTTAAGACCTTTGCTTCTCTGTGTTTATATTGGAATCAAAAGACTGTTTCCTGCATGAATTCAGAAGGGATTCAGATGGATTTATGCGTCTTGTTTTAGGAGGTTCACACATACTCCCAGTGGTGTAATGTAGGATATATCAAATACCTGTAGCAAATATTTCCATATACCTGCAAATGCCTGTAGCAGTTTTTTCCCCCATTGTACAGCATGTGTGCTTGCCTCTGAAGAACAACTGATGTGCATATACGCTTGATACTAGAGACTGTGCAGAAAGTAGCTTGGTCCTCTGTGTTTGGGATTGCCTATTCCCTCTCTCTGACCTGGCAGGCATCACATAACAGCTTCATAAAAGGCAGTGTCATAGTTATTTTTCTGGCAATTCTACAAGGGGAGTTCATCAAATAATGTCCCCAACTCAGTTGCATACAGAGATTTTTTTTCAAACTTGTAAATTTTGTACACACATTTCTGTTTGGGTCTTCTTGATATTTATAGGAATTTCAGTCGTGCAGCAAAGTTCAACATGGCCACTGCTCTTGAGGTTTGTCAGAAGCAAAGAGCTATTATAGAATTCCTTGTTGCAGAGGGAGGAACCCCTATAAACATCCACAAAAGAGTGGAAAATGTATGTCATAGTATAGCATGTGGTAAAAACGTATTATAATGTCATGGAATAGCATGTCTTAGTATAGCAAATCGAAAAAACGGCTGCAAATGTCATAGTATAGTAGGTCAAAATATGTCATTGTATAGCACGTCGAAAAAACGTCTGAAAACACTATACAATAGTATGTCTCAGAAATTACTGAAAAATATGGTATAGTATTTCGAAAAACGTCATAGTGTAGCATGTTAAAAAAACAGCAGAAAATATCATAGTATAGTGTGTTGAAATATGTTACAGTATAGCAAGAGGTAAAAACGTATTAAACCTCATTGTGTAGTATGTCTAGGTATGTCGTCATATAGTGTGTTGAAAAAACAATGAGGAACGCCATACTACAGTATGTCAAAAAACATGCTGAAAACATCATAGTATAGTATGTTGAAATATGTCATATTATAACATGATGAAAAAATGGCTGAAAATTGTTATGTTTGGCATGTTGAGAAAAACATCTGAATATGTTATTATTATAGCACGTCGTTGATGTAAAGAGGTTTCAGCATCAGACGAGTCTTCTGATTCGGGTTATACGCTATATTCACCAGCCAAAAATGCCAAGCGCTTGAGGGACTGAGGACCAGCTGTGCTACAGCTACAAGGCTGACAGGACTGCTCTCTGCTGGGGGAACACTGAACTTTTTAAAAAAAAAATTATTTTTTTTGCACATTTTTGTCAGAATGACAACGTGAAAGGGAGAGAGACAGGGGACATCATGCAACCAAGGGCCACAAGCCAGAGTCAAACCCACAGCCACTGCGACAAGGACACTTGGAAATGGGCCACCTGCTCTATCCATTGAGCCACAAGACACCCTGGACTTTTAATACTGTGACATTTTATGTGGTCTTGTTTTAATTCATTTTCAAATTATTTTACAGTGGAAGTGGAGGCCATGGCGGCGGATGATGTCACCGATGGGGAGGAGGTAAATGATGAAGAGGAGGGGACCAAGCACCGAACCTTGAGGGACACCGTGGGACAGAGAGGCAGTGGAGGAGGTGCAGTTATTGATCTTAATGATTTGTTGTCTGTTTGTAAGATAAGATT
Source organism: Plectropomus leopardus (assembly GCF_026936395.1). NCBI lineage: Eukaryota > Metazoa > Chordata > Actinopteri > Perciformes > Serranidae > Plectropomus > Plectropomus leopardus. The sequence goes on along the minus strand of NC_142197.1, from coordinate 17,759,459 downwards.
TAAACCAGGTGAGGACGGTGCCAGTGATGTTGAGGAAGGATTGGACACGATTTATGTACTAACATCTGCTAAATAAGCTTTCAGTGGACCACTCAGGAGAGAGCGGCTTCCAAAGACTCAAGGCCGGTTTCAGCTCTCCTGCAGTCCTCACGCACCAGTCTTCAGTTTGTGGTGGAAGTGGATGCCTCTAACATAGGGGTGGGGGCTGTCCTCTCTTAAAGGTCAAAGAAAACAAGCTGCATCCCTACGCTTTCCTCTCCTGGAAACTCTCAGCCTCAGAAAGGAACTATGACATGGGTAACTGTGAACTGCTAGCCATTACAGTGGCTTTGGAGGAGTGGAGGCACAGGTTGAAGGGGGAGCGAACAGCTTTTCCTCATCTGGATGGGCCACAAGAACCTAAAGTATAGAAGGTCAGTGAAAAGGCTAATGTCATGTTCAGGCAAGTTGAGCGCTTTTCTTGAACCATTTCCACTTCACTCTATCTTACCGTCCTGCCTCCAAAAACATCAAGCCTGATGCTCTCTCATGTCTGTTCTACTCTGAGCAACCCAATAATGACCCTGATCCCATCCTCTCCCCTGTGTGTGTTGTGGGCTCTGTCACCTGGGACATTAAAAACAGTCATTGAAGTAAATGCTATCTATCAAACACCAGCCGGCTACACGCCAGAACAACCGTTTGTTCTTCCTGACGTACATTCACTGGGTTATTCACTGGGCACACGCATCCCAGTTTTTCTCCTACTTACAGGAGCAGTCAGAATGCTTGGATGTCCATGAAAAATCTACCACTCAGAATGGAGTCTCAGAAACTTGCTCCCCGGGTTTGTTGGTCCTTTCCCCATCTCAAAAGTTATTAATCCTGTGACTGTCAAACTGAAACTCCCCAGGGCTATGAGAGTCCACCCAGTCTTCCACGTTGAGTCTTATTAAACCTGTCAAAGTCCTTTGGTCCCTCCCTCCAGGCCGCCCCCCACTCCATGTTTCATTGATGTTGTTCCAGTCTACAGGGTGTGTAAGCTCTTGGCAGTTTGGCGCCAGAGTTGAAGATTTCTGTATCTGGTGGACTGGGAAGGTTATGGGCCTGAGGAATACTCTTGGATTTCTGCTAGCAACATTGTGGATCGTTCGCTCATCAGGGACTTCCATCAGGCCCATCCTGGCAAACCTGGGCCCTCTGGTGCCGGCTGTTGAGGGGGAGGTACTGTCATGCTTCATCCTGTTAGTTTAGTTATCTTTTCTTTTCATTATCTTGTACTGCCTGTTTTATTTAGACGCTCACATCTTCTCTCATTTCAGGTCCTGTGCTTCCTGCCCCTGTCCTCTCTCCTGTGTGATTACCTGCCCAGCCCTAATATGTTGCACAAGTGTCGAAATGTCTCCCCTGCCCTTTAGTATGAAGTCTCTGTGCTCACCATAGACCGTATATAAAGATGGACAACATTACAGTGCCCCCTGAGTGAGGCTATTCAATCTCGATCGCCCCCTGGTGTCTGATTGCAGTCCAGGTCCTAAGGCCCAACCCTCCGTGTTAGTGAATGGACATAGGCCAAACTAAAAACTCAAAGTACATGCCGAATAATTTTTTTTCACAAAGATGGTTTCTGTCACTGAAGGTAGTTCTCATCACTCTGATGTTTGTTCAGATGTTTGTGTAATATAATAATACATTAAAACCAAACTTATTAGAAAAACAAAATAGGGCTTTTCCGTTTTGTGATTTTGTTTAGCTATGTTTATGTCTTGTTGAGGTCTAATTCAATACCTCTCTGCCTCATAATGACAAATCCTGTGATTTTATTTAGAAGAAATTCTAGAATATTGGAAATTAAATAAAGGCTCAACCTTAAGTCCAGGTCTTGAGTAAGATGCATTTAAAGCCAGTTTTAGGGGCAGATTAATACAACATGCCTCTTATTTAAAAAAAAAAAAAAAAAAGAAAGAAAGAAAAGACAGGCTACTTATTGTTTACTTGATTTAGAGAAAGAAATTAAAGACCTTGAATGACACATGCATTCCAACAAAATATTCTATAACATTGAAGTAAACTTAAGTTTGAACTGAATTCTACATAGCAAAAAAGAGCAGAATTTGCATTATCTGTGTGCAGTCAGAGGTATTATAAGCAAGGTGAAACAGCATGGGAGGTTTCTGGCCCAGAGAGCAAAACAGCAATATGATCAGACTTTAATATCATTTGTGGAGAATGAGAAACGGGTATTAGTGACAGAAACAACTGAGATTAATGAAGGATTGAGAATATTTTACCAAAAATTATATACATCAGGCATAATCTGCCTTCCCTGTCAGAGGATATACAGAAATAAATTGTGGGAGATATTACAATAGAAGAGGTCCAACAAGCTATAAAAAGACCAAGCTCTGGAAAGTCCCCAGAGGGCGGTGGCTTCCCAACAGATTTTTATAAAGAGTTTTCAGATATATTAGCACCAAGACTACTCAAAGTGTTCCAGGAGGCACTTAAAAGAGGTAGTTTACCAGAGAGCATGCAGCAAGCTGTAATAACCCTTATCCATAAAAATATCCATGTGTGGAAGCTACTGACCAGTTTCATTGATAAATGTAGATGCCAAAATATTATACATTTTCCCCTTTTTAAGGGTACAAGGCAGGGATGCCACTCGAGCCCACTCATTTTTGCATTGGCATTAGAGCCATTAGCTGCTGCCAGCAGAAAAAAATGTCAATATTAAGGGAATTGTGGCAGGAAAAATAGAACACAAATTACTGTTGTACGCAGATGACATTTTGTTACTAAACACAAATCCAGAAACAGCAGTACCACAGATATTGTCATTGATTGACTCCTTCTCTTTTATATCAGGTTACAAAATAAATTGTGGAAAATCAGGTCCTTATCAGTGATGTGCCCACTATCTATTAGAAAAATTGTCAGTTTCGATGGCTTCCTTCAGGTTTAATTTATTTGGGTATCAAGATCATCCCAGGTCTAAAAAACATAAAGAAAAACCTTCTCCCACTTACACAGAAAACTGAAAGTATTTTACAAAATTGAACTAAATTAAACTTATCGTTGTTGGATAAAATTAACCTCTTAAAAATGGTAACAGTTCTACAAATCAACTAAGTTACATATCTCCTGCCTTTAGGTTTCCCTCCTCCAATGCTGGCAAGGTTTAATAAGGCTTTCTTTCTGTGGGCAGGCAATAGACCCTCTTTTAACTGAACAAAATTGTGTGCCGCTAACGAGGAAGGGGGTCTTAGTGTACCAAGAGTGGACTGGTACCACTATCTTTAATTCAGCTGTCTAAAATACATATTGCAGGAGATCAAGCTCCTGGGTGGGTCTCAATTAAGAAGGAACTTGTAGTGTTTTTCCCATTCAGGCTTTTATATCTCAAACAGGTGAAGAAATTCCATTCCATAATCCACTGCTGACATTTTCAAGGGAAACTTGGAGATTATCACACCAGATCATAGGATCAAAGTCGTCATTCACAAAAACATCCTCACTGTGGCATAACAAGCTGTTGAAGGAGGGTAAGTAAACTCATTTTTAAGACATGGGTGATATACAAAAGTGTGACCAAAACATCACCGTATAGTATGTTGTCAAAAATGTGACAGAAACCTCATAGTATAGAAAGTTAAAAATGTGACCAAAACCTCATAGTATTGTATGTCAACAAAACGTCCGAAACCCCCATTTATTCACTTTTTGCACTGTTGTCAGTGAAAATCTGTTTTTGAGCAAAGTGATGGGAGACAAAATGCTTATTTTATTATTATTTCTACTTTTTTTTTTTAAAGTCGGTTCTATGATACCATGTAAGCGTAAGATTTAAAGAAAAAAGCTGAATGCACTGTGCTGAATGTGATCAAAATGTGTATCAGCCATAATATCTGTGTTTTGTTTACACCATAGAGCAGTATTAATTGTACTGCTTGTGTTTTCAGCTGCTGGAAGCGAGGAGAGCTGTCTTGGCCACCAACCGCATACAACCCCAAGCGTCTCATGTAGTAAGAGTTGTAGTTGTTTTATTTTTCTAAAAATAAAGCTTTACTATTTTTAAAATGTTCCTGGCAAATGTTTCTTTTTTTTCTCAATTAACTAATCTTGTGACAGGTGTCTCCAGTAACTGTAAAATATTAATTCTAACAATAATTATATCAGTAATAATAATACCAATGATAAATTATTATTATCGTAATACTGATGGGAAGGGCAAACCACCTACTGTCCAGCAGGGTTTCCACCCCGGTTAAAATGTGTTTGGTTTGGTTGCGTGAGTAAAGCAGGTGAATATTATGCCTGTGGTTGCTGCTTTTAGAATCAGCTGACACAGGTAATTTTTGAAGTTCGGTTGAGAGACAAGACAGAAGAACACCATATGACAGCAGAGCAGACAGATATAAACAAGTCTGTCTTTTTGCCGCTAATCCTATCAACATACTCTAAAAAGAGACGTAAAGTGGAGAATCTAGGCTTTCCACTGATATCAGATATGCTCTGTTTAGACATCCAGACGCTCCGCACTGAACGTGAATACATCATCAGTTTCTGCGCATTGATTCGCCAGTGAAACTCAAGTTGTTCCGTCCTCTGAGCCAAACAGCGACGGCTGCAAAGGCTTTGTCCCGCCTCCTGTGTCCCGATTGGATGACAATTTTAGTATTCATCTGTTCTTCACGGAAATTTGAACACACGGAGGGAAAACGAGACGAAGTACGTGCGTTCATTTACATGGAAAACATACCCAAAAATAACAGAGTAGCAAGACAGAGCTGAGCAAAATGCAAGACCAAAATGTCAAAATGACGGTGAACAGCTGAGGAGGCGCTGGATTCATTTTGTTTGAAGGAGTGGCCTCGCGACGCTGCAGCTGATCCTCATCACAATCAGCTGATGCAGCAGGAGGAGGACACGCAGGACAGCGGACACTTTGGAGATATTAGGTGAGTAACTTATTTTTTACTCTGTACTTTAAGGAAATCTCTTTGCACGACTCTCTGAGTGAATTAAATGTTACAATTCAAGAATATAAATGTGTGATGTGCCACATTGACGATGCCTGCTGCTCAAACCCACATATATATGTTCACCAAAGTGACTTTGATGTTGTTTTCTGTGTTTTATAGGAAACTGATGGAAACCACAGGCACTATGATACGATGCAAAGGTAAGATTTAAAGAAAAAAGCTGAATGCACTGTGCTGAATATGAATGTGTTGTGTTAACGCCACAGAGCAGTATTAATTGTACTGCTTGTGTTTCAGCTGCTGGAGGTGAGGAGAGCAGTCTTGGCCAACATCTCTGCTATGTTGATTTTTTTGTTCTTTTGTAGCTGTTTTTTATTTCTTAAAATAAAGCTTTACTATTTTTAAAATGTTTCTGGTAAATGTGTCGTTTTTTTTTTCTCAATGAACTGATATTGTGACAGGTGTCTCCAGTAACTGTAAAATATTAATTCTAACAATAATTATATCAGTAATAATGATACCATAGAACACCATATGACAGCAGAGCAGACAGATATATAAAACTTAGTTGCTTATCGGTCTGACTCATATATTAGTAGCATTTTTAACAGATGTCACTGCTGGTAATGAGCTAAATAGCACATCTGAGAAGATTGTGTTATCAGAATGTTTGGCTGAGTGGTGAGAGCAGGTGTTTGGTGTTCTTGAGGTTGTTGGTTCAAGTCTTACTTGTTATAAGTTACTGTTGACTTTTATGCCATGATTCAAATGAAAATATCAGCTCTGCCAAGAACTTAGTTGCATATTGGTATGACCCATGTCTCAGTTGAGTTTTTAACACACGTCACCGCTAAATGAGCTAGATAGAACATCCGATAGAAGTATGGTGTCTGGAGGTTTGGCTGAGTGGATAATGCAAGTGTCTGTGATTTCTGAGGTTGTTGGTTTGAGTCTCACTTGACACAAGGCACATTTTGTTCTTATTCCATGAATCAAATAAAAATATGAGCCCTACTAACAATTTGGTAGATTATCGGTCCGTCTCACACAGTCAAGTTTTCAATAGCTGCCATTGGTGACACTCAGATGAAAGGGACGCTGAATGATGGCAGGATGTCTGGAGGTTTGGCTCAGTGGATAGAGCAAGAGGATAGTAACCAAGAGATTGTTGGTTCAAATCCAGCATGGAACATGTAGCTTTTGGAGACTGTCATGTGAGCACAGAGTTAATAAAGTTAATAAATCATTATTAATCAACTTTTCATGCCTAATTTGTTCTGCAATTTCACAATCAGTGTCTAAACTGTATTAAACTACAGCCAAAAGATATTTTATGCAATTAATAAAAAAAATAAAAAATCGGCTTTTATATATCGGTCTAAAATTGACAGACGTCGCTGCCGATACTGGTTTTACCTGTTTTGGGACCACTTTACCTGTTTTTCAGCCAAAACGATATATAAATCAACTTTTCATGCCTTAATTTGTTCTGCAATATCACAATCAGTGTCTAAACTGTATTAAACTACAGCCAAATGATATTTTATGCAATTTTAAAAAAAAGAAATATCGGCTTTTATATATCTGTCTAAAATTGACAGACGTCGCTGCCGATACTGGTTTTACCTGTTTTGGGACCACTTCACCTGTTTTTCAGCCAAAACGATATATAAATCAACTTTTCATGCCTTAATTTGTTCTGCAATATCACAATCAGTGTCTAAACTGTATTAAACTACAGCCAAATGATATTTTATGCAATTTAAAAAAAAAATGGCATATATCTGTTCGACAGTAAGCGACTGGTTTTACCTGGGACCACTTCACTGTTTTTCAGCCAAGCGTTATATAAATCAACTTTTCAAATGTTCTGCAATATCACAATCAGTGTCTAAACTGTATTAAACTACAGCCAAATGATATTTTATGCAATTAAAAAAAAAAGAAATATCGGCTTTTATATATCTGTCTAAAATTGACAGGCATTAAGCTGCCCGATACTGGTTTTACCTGTTCTGGGACCACTTCACCTGTTTTTCAGCCAAAACGTTATATAAATCAACTTTTCATGCCTTAATTTGTTCTGCAATGTCACAATCAGTGTCTAAACTGTATTAAACTACAGCCAAATAATATTTTATGCAATTAAAAAAAAAAAGAAATATCGGCTTTTATATATCTGTCTAAAATCGACAGACGTCGCTGCCGATACTGGTTTTACCTGTTTTGGGACCACTTCACCTGTTTTCAGCCAAAATGTTATATAAATCAACTTTTCATGCCTTAATTTGATCTGTAATATCACAATCAGTGTCTAAACTGTATTAAACTGCAGCCAAAAGATATTTTATGCAATTAAAAAAAAAAAAGAAATATCGGCTTTTATATATCTGTCTAAAATCGACAGACGTCGCTGCCGATACTGGTTTTACCTGTTTTGGGACCACTTCACCTGTTTTAAGCCAAAATGATATATAAATCAACTTTTCATGCCTTAATTTGTTCTACAATATTACAATCAGTGTCTAAAGTGTATTAAACTACAGCCAAATGATATTTTATGCAATTAAAAAAAAAAGAAATATCGGCTTTTATATATCTGTCTAAAATCGACAGACGTCGCTGCCGATACTGGTTTTACCTGTTTTGGGACCACTTCACCTGTTTTCGGCCAAAATGTTATATAAATCAACTTTTCATGCCTGAATTTGATCTGTAATATCACAATCAGTGTCTAAACTGTATTAAACTGCAGCCAAAAGATATTTTATGCAATTAAAAAAAAAAAGAAATATCGGCTTTTATATATCTGTCTAAAATCGACAGACGTCGCTGCCGATACTGGTTTTACCTGTTTTGGGACCACTTCACCTGTTTTCAGCCAAAATGTTATATAAATCAACTTTTCATGCCTTAATTTGTTCTGCAATATCACAATCAGTGTCTAAACTGTATTAAACTACAGCCAAATGATATTTATGCAATGAAAAAAAAAAATTGGCTTTTATATATCTGTCTAAAATCGACAGACGTAGCTGCCAACACTGGTTTTACCTGTTTATATATATTTAGACAGATATATAAAAGCCAATTTTTTTTTTTTTTAAATTGCATAAAATATCATTTGGCTGTAGTTTAATACAGTTTAGTGGTGATATTACAGAACATGAAATTGATTTATATAACATTTTGGCTGAAAACAGGTGAAGTACATAACAGGTAATAACCAGTTTCGCAGATGTCGATTTTAGACAGATATAAAAGGCATGAAAATTTTCTTTATTTAATTGCATAAATAACTAAGATGCTGACAGTTTAAACAGTTTAGAATCACTGATTGTGATATTATGTTTATCAAATTAAGGCATGAAAAGTTGATATATAACATTTAGGCTGAAACAGGTGAAGTGGTCCAGATCAAATTAAAAAGGCATCATTTATACATTTAGCTGAAACAAGTGAATGATCCCAAAGCAAATCAAAATATCTGCAGTTAATACAGTTTAAACATTGATTGTGATATTGCAGAACGATGATGTGATATTAAAGGCATTGATCAATGATTTATTAACTTTATTAACTCTGTGCTCACATGACAGTCTCCAAAAGCTACATGTTCCATGCTGGATTTGAACCAACAATCTCTTGGTTACCATCCTCTTGCTCTAGCCACTGAGCCAAACCTCCAGACATCTTGACATCATTCAGCGTCGCTTTAATCTGAGTGTCACTAATGGCAGCTGTTGAAAACTTGACTGTGTGAGACAGACCAAAAATCTACCAAGTTGTTAGTAGGGCTGATATTTTTATTTGATTCATGGAATAAGAACAAAATGTGCCTTGTGTCAAGTGAGACTCAAACCAACAACCTCAGAAATCACAGACACTTGCATTATCCACTCAGCCAAACCTCCAGACACCATACTTCTATCGGATGTTCTATCTAGCTCATTTAGCGGTGACGTGTTAAAAACTCAACTGAGACATGGGTCATACCAATATGCAACTAAGTTCTTGGCAGAGCTGATATTTTCATTTGAATCATGGCATAAAAGTCAACAGTAACTTATAACAAGTAAGACTTGAACCAACAACCTCAAGAACACCAAACACCTGCTCTCACCACTCAGCCAAACATTCTGACAACACAATCTTCTCAGATGTGCTATTTAGCTCATTACCAGCAGTGACAGCTGTTAAAAATGCTACTAATATATGAGTCAGACCGATAAGCAACTAAGTTTTATATATCTGTCTGCTCTGCTGTCATATGGTGTTCTATGGTATCATTATTACTGATATAATTATTGTTAGAATTAATATTTTACAGTTACTGGAGACACCTGTCACAATATCAGTTCATTGAGAAAAAAAAACGACACATTTACCAGAAACATTTTAAAAATAGTAAAGCTTTATTTTAAGAAATAAAAAACAGCTACAAAGGAACAAAAAAATCAACATAGCAGAGATGTTGGCCAAGACTGCTCTCCTCACCTCCAGCAGCTGAAACACAAGCAGTACAATTAATACTGCTCTGTGGCGTTAACACAACACATTCATATTCAGCACAGTGCATTCAGCTTTTTTCTTTAAATCTTACCTTTGCATCGTATCATAGTGCCTGTGGTTTCCATCAGTTTCCTATAAAACACAGAAAACAACATCAAAGTCACTTTGGTGAACATATATATGTGGGTTTGAGCAGCAGGCATCGTCAATGTGGCACATCACACATATATAAATTTTTGAATTGCAACATTTAATTCACTCAGAGTCGTGCAAAGAGATTTACTTAAAGTACAGAGTAAAAAATATATTAAGTTACTCACCTAATATCTCCAAAGTGTCCGCTGTCCTGCGTGTCCTCCTCCTGCTGCATCAGCTGATTGTGATGAGGATCAGCTGCAGCGTCGCGAGGCCACTCCTTCAAACAAAATGAATCCAGCGCCTCTTCAGCTGTTCACCGTCATTTTGACATTTTGGTCTTGCATTTTGCTCAGCTCTGTCTTGCTACTCTGTTATTTTTGGGTATGTTTTCCATGTAAACAAACACGCGTACTTCGTCTCGTTTTCCCTCTGCGTGCGTTCGAATTTCCGTGAAGAACAGTTGAATACTAAAATTGTCATCCAATCGGGACACAGGAGGCGGGACAAAGCCTTCGCAACCCTTGCTGTTTGGCTCAGAGGACGGAACCACATGGGTTTCACTGGCGAATCAATGCGCAGAAGTAACCACGTTCAGTGCAGAGCGTCTGTGTGTCTAAACAGAGCATATCTGATATCAGTGGAAAGCTTAGATTCTCCACTTTATGTCTCTTTTAAAGCATGTTGATAGGATTAGCGGCTCAAAAGTCACACTTTAGATGGAATTCTTTATAAATACGACAACACTTCGCTCATCTCTTATCCAGCATCTTTCCACTGCTTCTGCTTCTGTTTTTTTTTTTTTTTTTTAAATTTATCAGGGCTGGATTTAATTTTTGGGGGCCTGGTGCCCCAGTCTAACTGCCTTATTTTGATTTCGCCCATTTTCTCAGTGGGAATTATGTTGGGCTGTTGGCAGCTGTAAAAATAATGCTGTTCTCTACACCCTCACTGTAACTATAATAGACTAGTGCAGGTGATGAAGAGTTGCAGGAAATTTGTTTTAAATGACATTTAAACACAGGGCACACCACGGGATGGCAGGCTTTGACCCGACTTGGCTATCACAACTAGTGAATATTGTCATACAGATGTGTTCAGGGTGGGACTCTGATCAAACCTATGAAGTTTCAGGTGGATCGGAAAATGTACACCAAAGTTATAACAATTTCCTGTGTTATGGCGAGACATCAAAATTGTATGCCAAGTCATGGGAAAGCAGTAACAGTGTTGCACAGACCTGTGATAAGTTTTCATCGCCAAGGAGCTGAGAATAGACACACCACATTTGAAGTTGATTGTATTAATCCTGTAAGACAAAATGAGCACAAAATTCGAAATGGCTGACTTCCTGTTGGGTTTGGGGGGAGGGTCCAAGAGGCTTTTTTGTGCATCTGGGCATGATACATAAATGTACCAAATTTTGTAATTGTAGGTAAAACCGGCCATTGGGGCTATGCTTTAGGGGGTACTGTGGAGCCATTTTGCCACGCCGGTTTTGGAAATCACCAAAATATGAAATATTTCGCCAGGCTGGACAAGTGTACCAACTTCCATGAGTTTTTGAGCATGTTTAGACCTATGTTGTGACATGTTGAAAAAATGACCGAAAACATGACATTTTAGCATGTCGAAAAAACTACCAAAAATCGCATACTGTCGCATAGCAAAAAATGTCAATACATAATATACTATTACCTTTGTGGCATTTTTTTTAACATGCTGATTTATGATGTTTTCAGCCTTTTTTGGCATTCTTTCCCCACTTGTTTACTATAACGCCTTTCTACAAGCTATCATATCTCGTTTTCAGCCATTTTTAGGAGCGGCCAAATTTTGACTTTTTCGACAAAATATGCTATTGCCTTTATAGCCTTTTTTTTTGACATGGTAAATTATGATGTTTTGGGCCTTTTTTGGCCTTTATTCCCACTTTCTATGCTATAACGTGTCTCTACAAGATATTATATGTCATTTTCCTCCATTTTTAGGAGCGGTCAAATTTTTACCTTGGACATACTATACCATTGCCCTTTGGGACATTTTTTGGCATGCTTGATTATTAGGTTTTTGGCCTTTTTTGGCCTTTATTCCCACTTTGTATGCTATGACCCATCTCTACAAGCTATTTTATGACGTTTTCAGCCAATTTTTAGGAGCAGTAAAATGTTGACTTTTTCGACATGATATACTATTGTCTTTTTTGACATCTTTTTTTACGTGCTACATTATGAGGTTTTTGACCTTTTCTGGCCGTTATTCCCACTTTGTATGTTATAATGCGTCTCTACAAGCTGTAATATGTCGATTTTAGCTATTTTTAGGAGTGGTCAAATTTTCACTTTTTGGACATTGCCTTTTGGGCCATTTTTTTAACATGCTAAATTTTAAGGTTTTGGGACTTTTTTGGCATTTATTCCTGCTTTGGATGCTATAGCGTGTCTATACAAGGTATTATATGTTGTTTTCAGCCATTTTTAGGAGCGGTCAAATTTTTTACTTTTTCGACATACTATACTATTGCCTTTGTGGCCAATTTTTTGACATGCTAAATTATGAGGTTTTTGGCCATATTCTGACTTTATTCCCACTTTGCATGTTATAAGGCGTCTCTGCAAGCTATTTTAGGACGTTTGCAGCCATTTTTAGGAGCAGTCAAATTTTGACTTTTTCGACATACTATACTATTGCCTTTGTGGCCAATTTTTTGACACGCTAAATTATGAGGTTTTTTTTTGCTTTTTCTGAGTTTATTCCCACTTTGCATGTTATAAGGCGTCTCTGCAAGCTATTTTATGATGTTTGCAGCCATTTTTAGGAGGGGTCAAATTTTGACTTTTTCGACATACTATACTATTGCCTTTGTGGCCAATTTTTTGACATGCTAAATTATGAGGTTTTTGGCCATATTCTGACTTTATTCCCACTTTGCATGTTATAAGGCGTCTCTGCAAGCTATTTTAGGACGTTTGCAGCCATTTTTAGGAGCGGTCAAATTTTGACTTTTTCGACATACTATACTATTGCCTTTGTGGCCAATTTTTTGACATGCTAAATTATGAGTTTTTATTGCTTTTTCTGAGTTTATTCCCACTTTGCATGTTATAAGGCGTCTCTGCAAGCTATTTTATGATGTTTGCAGCCATTTTTAGGAGCGGTCAAATTTTGACTTTTTCGACATACTATACTATTGCCTTTGTGGCCAATTTTTTGACATGCTAAATTATGAGGTTTTTGGCCATATTCTGACTTTATTCCCACTTTGCATGTTATAAGGCGTCTCTGCAAGCTATTTTATGACGTTTGCAGCCATTTTTAGGAGCGGTCAAATTTTGACTTTTTCGACATACTATACTATTGCCTTTGTGGCCAATTTTTTGACATGCTAAATTATGAGGTTTTTGGCCATATTCTGACTTTATTCCCACTTTGCATGTTATACGGCGTCTCTGCAAGCTATTTTAGGACGTTTGCAGCCATTTTTAGGAGCGGTCAAATTTTGACTTTTTCGACATACTATACTATTGACTTTGTGGCCAATTTTTGACATGCTAAATTATGAGTTTTATTGCTTTTTCTGAGTTTATTCCCACTTTGCATGTTATAAGGCGTCTCTGCAAGCTATTTTAGGACGTTTGCAGCCATTTTTAGGAGCGGTCAAATTTTGACTTTTTCGACATACTATACTATTGCCTTTGTGGCCAATTTTTTGACATGCTAAATTATGAGTTTTTATTGCTTTTTCTGAGTTTATTCCCACTTTGCATGTTATAAGGCGTCTCTGCAAGCTATTTTAGGACGTTTGCAGCCATTTTTAGGAGCGGTCAAATTTTGACTTTTTCGACATACTATACTATTGCCTTTGTGGCCAATTTTTGACATGCTAAATTATGAGGTTTTTGGCCATATTCTGACTTTATTCCCACTTTGCATGTTATAAGGCGTCTCTGCAAGCTATTTTAGAACGTTTGCAGCCATTTTTAGGAGCGGTCAAATTTTGACTTTTTCGACATACTATACTATTGCCTTTGTGGCCAATTTTTGACATGCTAAATTATGAGGTTTTATTGCTTTTTCTGAGTTTATTCCCACTTTGCATGTTATAAGGCGTCTCTGCAAGCTATTTTAGGACGTTTGCAGCCATTTTTAGGAGCGGTCAAATTTTGACTTTTTCGACATACTATACTATTGCCTTTGTGGCCAATTTTTTGACATGCTAAATTATGAGGTTTTTGGCCATATTCTGAGTTTATTCCCACTTTGCATGTTATAAGGCGTCTCTGCAAGCTATTTTAGGACGTTTGCAGCCATTTTTAGGAGCGGTCAAATTTTGACTTTTTCGACATACTATACTATTGCCTTTGTGGCCAATTTTTTGACATGCTAAATTATGAGTTTTTATTGCTTTTTCTGAGTTTATTCCCACTTTGCATGTTATAAGGCGTCTCTGCAAGCTATTTTAGGGCGTTTGCAGCCATTTTTAGGAGCGGTCAAATTTTGACTTTTTCGACATACTATACTATTGCCTTTGTGGCCAATTTTTGAGATGCTAAATTATGAGGCTTCTGTCCAGTTTCTGCGTTTATTCCCACTTTGCATGTTATAAGGCGTCTCTGCAAGCTATTTTAGGACGTTTGCAGCCATTTTTAGGAGCGGTCAAATTTTGACTTTTTCGACATACTATACTATTGCCTTTGTGGCCAATTTTTTGACATGCTAAATTATGAGGTTTTTGGCCATATTCTGACTTTATTCCCACTTTGCATGTTATAAGGCGTCTCTGCAAGCTATTTTAGGACGTTTGCAGCCATTTTTAGGAGCGGTCAAATTTTGACTTTTTCGACATACTATACTATTGCCTTTGTGGCCAATTTTTTGACATGCTAAATTATGAGTTTTTATTGCTTTTTCTGAGTTTATTCCCACTTTGCATGTTATAAGGCGTCTCTGCAAGCTATTTTAGGGCGTTTGCAGTCATTTTTAGGAGCGGTCAAATTTTGACTTTTTCGACATACTATACTATTGCCTTTGTGGCCAATTTTTTTACATGCTAAATTATGAAGTTTTTTTGCTTTTTCTGAGTTTATTCCCACTTTGCATGTTATAAGGCGTCTCTGCAAGCTATTTTATGACGTTTGCAGCCATTTTTAGGAGCGGTCAAATTTTGACTTTTTCGACATACTATACTATTGCCTTTGTGGCCAATTTTTTGACATGCTAAATTATGAGGTTTTTGGCCATATTCTGACTTTATTCCCACTTTGCATGTTATAAGGCGTCTCTGCAAGCTATTTTAGGACGTTTGCAGCCATTTTTAGGAGCGGTCAAATTTTGACTTTTTCGACATACTATACTATTGCCTTTGTGGCCAATTTTTGACATGCTAAATTATGAGGTTTTATTGCTTTTTCTGAGTTTATTCCCACTTTGCATGTTATAAGGCGTCTCTGCAAGCTATTTTAGGACGTTTGCAGCCATTTTTAGGAGCGGTCAAATTTTGACTTTTTCGACATACTATACTATTGCCTTTGTGGCCGATTTTTGACATGCTAAATTATGAGGTTTTTGGCCATATTCTGACTTTATTCCCACTTTGCATGTTATAAGGCGTCTCTGCAAGCTATTTTAGGACGTTTGCAGCCATTTTTAGGAAGCGGTCAAATTTTGACTTTTTCGACATACTATACTATTGCCTTTGTGGCCAATTTTTGACATGCTAAATTATGAGGTTTTTGGCCATATTCTGACTTTATTCCCACTTTGCATGTTATAAGGCGTCTCTGCAAGCTATTTTAGGACGTTTGCAGCCATTTTAGGAGCGGTCAAATTTTGACTTTTTCGACATACTATACTATTGCCTTTGTGGCCAATTTTTTGACATGCTAAATTATGAGGTTTTTTTGCTTTTTCTGAGTTTATTCCCACTTTGCATGTTATAAGGCGTCTCTGCAAGCTATTTTAGGACGTTTGCAGCCATTTTTAGGAGCGGTCAAAATCTGACTTTTTTCGACATACTATACTATTGCCTTTGTGGCCAATTTTTGACATGCTAAATTATGAGGTTTTTGGCCATATTCTGACTTTATGCCCACTTTGCATGTTATACGGCGTCTCTGCAAGCTATTTTAGGACGTTTGCAGCCATTTTTAGGAGCGGTCAAATTTTGACTTTTTCGACATACTATACTATTGCCTTTGTGGCCAATTTTTGACATGCTAAATTATGAGGTTTTTATTGCTTTTTCTGCGTTTATTCCCACTTTGCATGTTATAAGGCGTCTCTGCAAGCTATTTTAGGACGTTTGCAGCCATTTTTAGGAGCGGTCAAATTTTGACTTTTTCGACATACTATACTATTGCCTTTGTGGCCAATTTTTGACATGCTAAATTATGAGGTTTTTTGTCCATATTCTGACTTTATTCCCACTTTGCATGTTATACGGCGTCTCTGCAAGCTATTTTAGGACGTTTGCAGCCATTTTTAGGAGCGGTCAAATTTTGACTTTTTCGACATACTATACTATTGCCTTTGTGGCCAATTTTTTGACATGCTAAATTATGAGGTTTTTGGCCATATTCTGACTTTATTCCCACTTTGCATGTTATAAGGCGTCTCTGCAAGCTATTTTAGGACGTTTGCAGCCATTTTTAGGAGCGGTCAAATTTTGACTTTTTCGACATACTATACTATTGCCTTTGTGGCCAATTTTTGACATGCTAAATTATGAGGTTTTTTGGCCATATTCTGAGTTTATTCCCACTTTGCATGTTATAAGGCGTCTCTGCAAGCTATTTTAGGGCGTTTGCAGCCATTTTTAGGAACGGTCAGATTTTGACTTTTTCGACATACTATACTATTGCCTTTGTGGCCAATTTTTGACATGCTAAATTATGAGTTTTATTGCTTTTTCTGAGTTTATTCCCACTTTGCATGTTATAAGGCGTCTCTGCAAGCTATTTTAGGACGTTTGCAGCCATTTTAGGAGCGGTCAAATTTTGACTTTTTCGACATACTATACTATTGCCTTTGTGGCCAATTTTTGACATGCTAAATTATGAGGTTTTTGGCCATATTCTGACTTTATTCCCACTTTGCATGTTATAAGGCGTCTCTGCAAGCTATTTTAGGACGTTTGCAGCCATTTTTAGAGCGGTCAAATTTTGACTTTTTCGACATACTATACTATTGCCTTTGTGGCCAATTTTTGACATGCTAAATTATGAGGTTTTTGGCCATATTCTGACTTTATTCCCACTTTGCATGTTATAAGGCGTCTCTGCAAGCTATTTTAGGACGTTTGCAGCCATTTTTAGGAGCGGTCAAATTTTGACTTTTTCGACATACTATACTATTGCCTTTGTGGCCAATTTTTGACATGCTAAATTATGAGTTTTTTTTGCTTTTTCTGAGTTTATTCCCACTTTGCATGTTATAAGGCGTCTCTGCAAGCTATTTTAGGACGTTTGCAGCCATTTTAGGAGCGGTCAAATTTTGACTTTTTCGACATACTATACTATTGCCTTTGTGGCCAATTTTTTGACATGCTAAATTATGAGGTTTTTGGCCATATTCTGACTTTATTCCCACTTTGCATGTTATAAGGCGTCTCTGCAAGCTATTTTAGGACGTTTGCAGCCATTTTAGGAGCGGTCAAATTTTGACTTTTTTCGACATACTATACTATTGCCTTTGTGGCCAATTTTTGACATGCTAAATTATGAGGTTTTTGGCCATTTTCTGACTTTATTCCCACTTTGCATGTTATAAGGCGTCTCTGCAAGCTATTTTAGGACGTTTGCAGGCATTTTAGGAGCGGTCAAATTTTGACTTTTTCGACATACTATACTATTGCCTTTGTGGCCAATTTTTGACATGCTAAATTATGAGGTTTTTGGCCATATTCTGACTTTATTCCCACTTTGCATGTTATAAGGCGTCTCTGCAAGCTATTTTAGGACGTTTGCAGCCATTTTAGGAGCGGTCAAATTTTGACTTTTTCGACATACTATACTATTGCCTTTGTGGCCAATTTTTTGACATGCTAAATTATGAGGTTTTATTGCTTTTTCTGAGTTTATTCCCACTTTGCATGTTATAAGGCGTCTCTGCAAGCTATTTTAGGACGTTTGCAGCCATTTTAGGAGCGGTCAAATTTTGACTTTTTCGACATACTATACTATTGCCTTTGTGGCCAATTTTTGACATGCTAAATTATGAGTTTTTATTGCTTTTCTGAGTTTATTCCCACTTTGCATGTTATAAGGCGTCTCTGCAAGCTATTTTAGGGCGTTTGCAGCCATTTTTAGGAGCGGTCAAATTTTGACTTTTTCGACATACTATACTATTGCCTTTGTGGCCAATTTTTTGACATGCTAAATTATGAGGTTTTTGGCCATATTCTGACTTTATTCCCACTTTGCATGTTATAAGGCGTCTCTGCAAGCTATTTTAGGACGTTTGCAGCCATTTTTAGGAGCGGTCAAATTTTGACTTTTTCGACATACTATACTATTGCCTTTGTGGCCAATTTTTGACATGCTAAATTATGAGGTTTTTGGCCATATTCTGACTTTATTCCCACTTTGCATGTTATAAGGCGTCTCTGCAAGCTATTTTAGGACGTTTGCAGCCATTTTTAGGAGCGGTCAAATTTTGACTTTTTCGACATACTATACTATTGCCTTTGTGGCCAATTTTTGACATGCTAAATTATGAGGTTTTTGGCCATATTCTGACTTTATTCCCACTTTGCATGTTATAAGGCGTCTCTGCAAGCTATTTTAGGACGTTTGCAGCCATTTTTAGGAGCGGTCAAATTTTGACTTTTTCGACATACTATACTATTGCCTTTTTGCCCATTTTTTGACATGCTAAATTATGAGTTTTTATTGCTTTTTCTGAGTTTATTCCCACTTTGCATGTTATAAGGCGTCTCTGCAAGCTATTTTAGGACGTTTGCAGCCATTTTAGGAGCGGTCAAATTTTGACTTTTTCAACATACTATACTATTGCCTTTGTGGCCAATTTTTGACATGCTAAATTATGAGGTTTTTTTCCATTTTCTGACTTTATTCCCACTTTGCATGTTATAAGGCGTCTCTGCAAGCTATTTTAGGACGTTTGCAGCCATTTTTAGGAGCGGTCAAATTTTGACTTTTTCGACATACTATACTATTGCCTTTGTGGCCAATTTTTGACATGCTAAATTATGAGGTTTTTGGCCATATTCTGACTTTATTCCCACTTTGCATGTTATAAGGCGTCTCTGCAAGCTATTTTAGGACGTTTGCAGCCATTTTAGGAGCGGTCAAATTTTGACTTTTTCGACATACTATACTATTGCCTTTGTGGCCAATTTTTTGACATGCTAAATTATGAGGTTTTTGGCCATATTCTGACTTTATTCCCACTTTGCATGTTATAAGGCGTCTCTGCAAGCTATTTTAGGACGTTTGCAGCCATTTTTAGGAGCGGTCAAATTTTGACTTTTTCGACATACTATACTATTGCCTTTGTGGCCAATTTTTGACATGCTAAATTATGAGTTTTATTGCTTTTTCTGAGTTTATTCCCACTTTGCATGTTATAAGGCGTCTCTGCAAGCTCTTTTAGGACGTTTGCAGCCATTTTTAGGAGCGGTCAAATTTTGACTTTTTCGACATACTATACTATTGCCTTTGTGGCCAATTTTTTGACATGCTAAATTATGAGGTTTTTGGCCATATTCTGACTTTATTCCCACTTTGCATGTTATAAGGCGTCTCTGCAAGCTATTTTAGGACGTTTGCAGCCATTTTTAGGAGCGGTCAAATTTTGACTTTTTCGACATACTATACTATTGCCTTTGTGGCCAATTTTTTGACATGCTAAATTATGAGGTTTTTTGGCCATATTCTGACTTTATTCCCACTTTGCATGTTATAAGGCGTCTCTGCAAGCTATTTTAGGACGTTTGCAGCCATTTTAGGAGCGGTCAAATTTTGACTTTTTCGACATACTATACTATTGCCTTTGTGGCCAATTTTTGACATGCTAAATTATGAGGTTTTATTGCCATATTCTGACTTTATTCCCACTTTGCATGTTATAAGGCGTCTCTGCAAGCTATTTTAGGACGTTTGCAGCCATTTTGAGGAGCGGTCAAATTTTGACTTTTTTCGACATACTATACTATTGCCTTTGTGGCCAATTTTTTGACATGCTAAATTATGAAGTTTTTTTGCTTTTTCTGAGTTTATTCCCACTTTGCATGTTATAAGGCGTCTCTGCAAGCTATTTTATGATGTTTGCAGCCATTTTTAGGAGCGGTCAAATTTTGACTTTTTCGACATACTATACTATTGCCTTTGTGGCCAATTTTGACATGCTAAATTATGAGGTTTTTGGCCATATTCTGACTTTATTCCCACTTTGCATGTTATAAGGCGTCTCTGCAAGCTATTTTATGATGTTTGCAGCCATTTTTAGGAGCGGTCAAATTTTGACTTTTTCGACATACTATACTATTGCCTTTGTGGCCAATTTTTGACATGCTAAATTATGAGGTTTTATTGGCCATATTCTGACTTTATTCCCACTTTGCATGTTATAAGGCGTCTCTGCAAGCTATTTTAGGACGTTTGCAGCCATTTTAGGAGCGGTCAAATTTTGACTTTTTTCGACATACTATACTATTGCCTTTGTGGCCAATTTTTTGACATGCTAAATTATGAGGTTTTGGCCATATTCTGACTTTATTCCCACTTTGCATGTTATAAGGCGTCTCTGCAAGCTATTTTAGGACGTTTGCAGCCATTTTTAGGAGCGGTCAAATTTTGACTTTTTCGACATACTATACTATTGCCTTTGTGGCCAATTTTTTGACATGCTAAATTATGAAGTTTTTTTGCTTTTTCTGAGTTTATTCCCACTTTGCATGTTATAAGGCGTCTCTGCAAGCTATTTTAGGGCGTTTGCAGCCATTTTAGGAGCGGTCAAATTTTGACTTTTCGACATACTATACTATTGCCTTTGTGGCCAATTTTTTGACATGCTAAATTATGAGGTTTTTTGGCCATATTCTGACTTTATTCCCACTTTGCATGTTATAAGGCGTCTCTGCAAGCTATTTTAGGACGTTTGCAGCCATTTTAGGAGCGGTCAAATTTTGACTTTTTCGACATACTATACTATTGCCTTTGTGGCCAATTTTTTGACATGCTAAATTATGAGGTTTTTGGCAATATTCTGACTTTATTCCCACTTTGCATGTTATAAGGCGTCTCTGCAAGCTATTTTAGGATCGTTTGCAGCCATTTTTAGGAGCAGTCAAATTTTGACTTTTTCGACATACTATACTATTGCCTTTGTGGCCAATTTTTGACATGCTAAATTATGAGTTTTTATTGCTTTTTCTGAGTTTATTCCCACTTTGCATGTTATAAGGCGTCTCTGCAAGCTATTTTAGGACGTTTGCAGCCATTTTTAGGAGCGGTCAAATTTTGACTTTTTTCGACATACTATACTATTGCCTTTGTGGCCAATTTTTTGACATGCTAAATTATGAGGTTTTTGGCCA
Organism: Plectropomus leopardus; assembly: GCF_026936395.1. Lineage (NCBI taxonomy): Eukaryota > Metazoa > Chordata > Actinopteri > Perciformes > Serranidae > Plectropomus > Plectropomus leopardus. The sequence continues at coordinate 17,738,291 of NC_142197.1, read as the reverse complement.
TATTCTGACTTTATTCCCACTTTGCATGTTATAAGGCGTCTCTGCAAGCTATTTTAGGACGTTTGCAGCCATTTTTAGAGCGGTCAAATTTTGACTTTTTCGACATACTATACTATTGCCTTTGTGGCCAATTTTTTGACATGCTAAATTATGAGGTTTTTGGCCATATTCTGACTTTATTCCCACTTTGCATGTTATAAGGCGTCTCTGCAAGCTATTTTAGGATCGTTTGCAGCCATTTTTAGGAGCGGTCAAATTTTGACTTTTTCGACATACTATACTATTGCCTTTGTGGCCAATTTTTGACATGCTAAATTATGAGTTTTATTGCTTTTTCTGAGTTTATTCCCACTTTGCATGTTATAAGGCGTCTCTGCAAGCTATTTTAGGACGTTTGCAGCCATTTTTAGAGCGGTCAAATTTTGACTTTTTCGACATACTATACTATTGCCTTTGTGGCCAATTTTTGACATGCTAAATTATGAGGTTTTGGCCATATTCTGACTTTATTCCCACTTTGCATGTTATAAAGGCGTCTCTGCAAGCTATTTTAGGACGTTTGCAGCCATTTTTAGGAGCGGTCAAATTTTGACTTTTTCGACATACTATACTATTGCCATGTGGCCAATTTTTTGACATGCTAAATTATGAGGTTTTATTGCCATATTCTGACTTTATTCCCACTTTGCATGTTATAAGGCGTCTCTGCAAGCTATTTTAGGACGTTTGCAGCCATTTTAGGAGCGGTCAAATTTTGACTTTTTCGACATACTATACTATTGCCTTTGTGGCCAATTTTTGACATGCTAAATTATGAGGTTTTTATTGCTTTTTCTGAGTTTATTCCCACTTTGCATGTTATAAGGCGTCTCTGCAAGCTATTTTAGGACGTTTGCAGCCATTTTTAGGAGCGGTCAAATTTTGACTTTTTCGACATACTATACTATTGCCTTTGTGGCCAATTTTTTGACATGCTAAATTCTGAGGTTTTTTTGCCATATTCTGACCTTATTCCCACTTTGCATGTTATAAGGCGTCTCTGCAAGCTATTTTAGGACGTTTGCAGCCATTTTTAGGAGCGGTCAAATTTTGACTTTTTCGACATACTATACTATTGCCTTTGTGGCCAATTTTTTGACATGCTAAATTATGAGGTTTTATTGCTTTTTCTGAGTTTATTCCCGCTTTGCATGTTATAAGGCGTCTCTGCAAGCTATTTTAGGACGTTTGCAGCCATTTTTAGGAGCGGTCAAATTTTGACTTTTTCGACATACTATACTATTGCCTTTGTGGCCAATTTTTGACATGCTAAATTATGAGGTTTTTGGCCATATTCTGACTTTATTCCCACTTTGCATGTTATAAGGCGTCTCTGCAAGCTATTTTAGGACGTTTGCAGCCATTTTAGGAGCGGTCAAATTTTGACTTTTTCGACATACTATACTATTGCCTTTGTGGCCAATTTTTTGACATGCTAAATTATGAGTTTTTATTGCTTTTTCTGAGTTTATTCCCACTTTGCATGTTATAAGGCGTCTCTGCAAGCTATTTTAGGACGTTTGCAGCCATTTTTAGAGCGGTCAAATTTTGACTTTTTCGACATACTATACTATTGCCTTTGTGGCCAATTTTTGACATGCTAAATTATGAGGTTTTTTGCCATATTCTGACTTTATTCCCACTTTGCATGTTATAAGGCGTCTCTGCAAGCTATTTTAGGACGTTTGCAGCCATTTTTAGGAGCGGTCAAATTTTGACTTTTTCGACATACTATACTATTGCCTTTGTGGCCAATTTTTGACATGCTAAATTATGAGGTTTTTGGCCATATTCTGACTTTATTCCCACTTTGCATGTTATAAGGCGTCTCTGCAAGCTATTTTAGGATCGTTTGCAGCCATTTTAGGAGCGGTCAAATTTTGACTTTTTCGACATACTATACTATTGCCTTTGTGGCCAATTTTTTGACATGCTAAATTATGAGTTTTATTGCTTTTTCTGAGTTTATTCCCACTTTGCATGTTATAAGGCGTCTCTGCAAGCTATTTTAGGACGTTTGCAGCCATTTTTAGAGCGGTCAAATTTTGACTTTTTCGACATACTATACTATTGCCTTTGTGGCCAATTTTTGACATGCTAAATTATGAGGTTTTGGCCATATTCTGACTTTATTCCCACTTTGCATGTTATAAGGCGTCTCTGCAAGCTATTTTAGGACGTTTGCAGCCATTTTTAGGAGCGGTCAAATTTTGACTTTTTCGACATACTATACTATTGCCTTTGTGGCCAATTTTTGACATGCTAAATTATGAGGTTTTTGCCATATTCTGACTTTATTCCCACTTTGCATGTTATAAGGCGTCTCTGCAAGCTATTTTAGGACGTTTGCAGCCATTTTAGGAGCGGTCAAATTTTGACTTTTTCGACATACTATACTATTGCCTTTGTGGCCAATTTTTGACATGCTAAATTATGAGGTTTTTGGCCATATTCTGACTTTATTCCCACTTTGCATGTTATAAGGCGTCTCTGCAAGCTATTTTAGGACGTTTGCAGCCATTTTTAGGAGCGGTCAAATTTTGACTTTTTCGACATACTATACTATTGCCTTTGTGGCCAATTTTTGACATGCTAAATTATGAGTTTTATTGCTTTTTCTGAGTTTATTCCCACTTTGCATGTTATAAGGCGTCTCTGCAAGCTATTTTAGGACGTTTGCAGCCATTTTTAGGAGCGGTCAAATTTTGACTTTTTCGACATACTATACTATTGCCTTTGTGGCCAATTTTTTGACATGCTAAATTATGAGGTTTTTGGCCATATTCTGACTTTATTCCCACTTTGCATGTTATAAGGCGTCTCTGCAAGCTATTTTATGACGTTTGCAGCCATTTTTAGGAGCGGTCAAATTTTGACTTTTTCGACATACTATACTATTGCCTTTGTGGCCAATTTTTTGACATGCTAAATTATGAGGTTTTTGGCCATATTCTGACTTTATTCCCACTTTGCATGTTATAAGGCGTCTCTGCAAGCTATTTTAGGACGTTTGCAGCCATTTTTAGGAGCGGTCAAATTTTGACTTTTTCGACATACTATACTATTGCCTTTGTGGCCAATTTTTGACATGCTAAATTATGAGTTTTTATTGCTTTTTCTGAGTTTATTCCCACTTTGCATGTTATAAGGCGTCTCTGCAAGCTATTTTAGGATCGTTTGCAGCCATTTTTAGAGCGGTCAAATTTTGACTTTTTCGACATACTATACTATTGCCTTTGTGGCCAATTTTTTGACATGCTAAATTATGAGTATTTTGGCCATATTCTGACTTTATTCCCACTTTGCATGTTATAAGGCGTCTCTGCAAGCTATTTTAGGACGTTTGCAGCCATTTTTAGGAGCGGTCAAATTTTGACTTTTTCGACATACTATACTATTGCCTTTGTGGCCAATTTTTGACATGCTAAATTATGAGTTTTTATTGCTTTTTCTGAGTTTATTCCCACTTTGCATGTTATAAGGCGTCTCTGCAAGCTATTTTAGGATCGTTTGCAGCCATTTTAGGAGCGGTCAAATTTTGACTTTTTCGACATACTATACTATTGCCTTTGTGGCCAATTTTTTGACATGCTAAATTATGAGGTTTTTGGCCATATTCTGACTTTATTCCCACTTTGCATGTTATAAAGTGTCTCTGCAAGCTATTTTAGGACGTTTGCAGCCATTTTTAGGAGCGGTCAAATTTTGACTTTTCGACATACTATACTATTGCCTTTGTGGCCAATTTTTGACATGCTAAATTATGAGGTTTTTGGCCATATTCTGACTTTATTCCCACTTTGCATGTTATAGGCGTCTCTGCAAGCTATTTTAGGACGTTTGCAGCCATTTTAGGAGCGGTCAAATTTTGACTTTTTCGACATACTATACTATTGCCTTTGTGGCCAATTTTTTGACATGCTAAATTATGAGTTTTATTGCTTTTTCTGAGTTTATTCCCACTTTGCATGTTATAAGGCGTCTCTGCAAGCTATTTTAGGACGTTTGCAGCCATTTTTAGGAGCGGTCAAATTTTGACTTTTTCGACATACTATACTATTGCCTATGTGGCCCATTTTTGACATGCTAAATTATGAGGTTTTTGGCCATATTCTGACTTTATTCCCACTTTGCATGTTATAAGGCGTCTCTGCAAGCTATTTTAGGGCGTTTGCAGCCATTTTAGGAGCGGTCAAATTTTGACTTTTTCGACATACTATACTATTGCCTTTGTGGCCAATTTTTTGACATGCTAAATTATGAGGTTTTTGGCCATATTCTGACTTTATTCCCACTTTGCATGTTATAAGGCGTCTCTGCAAGCTATTTTAGGACGTTTGCAGCCATTTTAGGAGCGGTCAAATTTTGACTTTTTCGACATACTATACTATTGCCTTTGTGGCCAATTTTTGACATGCTAAATTATGAGGTTTTTGGCCATATTCTGACTTTATTCCCACTTTGCATGTTATAAGGCGTCTCTGCAAGCTATTTTAGGACGTTTGCAGCCATTTTTAGGAGCGGTCAAATTTTGACTTTTTCGACATACTATACTATTGCCTTTGTGGCCAATTTTTTGACATGCTAAATTATGAGGTTTTTTGCCTTATTCTGACTTTATTCCCACTTTGCATGTTATAAGGCGTCTCTGCAAGCTATTTTAGGACGTTTGCAGCCATTTTTAGGAGCGGTCAAATTTTGTCTTTTTTCGACATACTATACTATTGCCTTTGTGGCCAATTTTTTGACATGCTAAATTATGAGTTTTTATTGCTTTTTCTGAGTTTATTCCCACTTTGCATGTTATAAGGCGTCTCTGCAAGCTATTTTAGGACGTTTGCAGCCATTTTTAGGAGCGGTCAAATTTTGACTTTTTCGACATACTATACTATTGCCTTTGTGGCCAATTTTTGACATGCTAAATTATGAGGTTTTTGGCCATATTCTGAGTTTATTCCCACTTTGCATGTTATAAGGCGTCTCTGCAAGCTATTTTAGGACGTTTGCAGCCATTTTAGGAGCGGTCAAATTTTGACTTTTTCGACATACTATACTATTGCCTTTGTGGCCAATTTTTTGACATGCTAAATTATGAGTTTTTATTGCTTTTTCTGACTTTATTCCCACTTTGCATGTTATAAGGCGTCTCTGCAAGCTATTTTAGGGCGTTTGCAGCCATTTTTAGGAGCGGTCAAATTTTGACTTTTTCGACATACTATACTATTGCCTTTGTGGCCAATTTTTGACATGCTAAATTATGAGGTTTTTGGCCATTTTCTGACTTTATTCCCACTTTGCATGTTATAAGGCGTCTCTGCAAGCTATTTTAGGACGTTTGCAGCCATTTTTAGGAGCGGTCAAATTTTGACTTTTTCGACATACTATACTATTGCCTTTGTGGCCAATTTTTTGACATGCTAAATTATGAGGTTTTTGGCCATATTCTGACTTTATTCCCACTTTGCATGTTATAAGGCGTCTCTGCAAGCTATTTTAGGACGTTTGCAGCCATTTTTAGAGCGGTCAAATTTTGACTTTTTCGACATACTATACTATTGCCTTTGTGGCCAATTTTTTGACATGCTAAATTATGAGGTTTTGGCCATATTCTGACTTTATTCCCACTTTGCATGTTATAAGGCGTCTCTGCAAGCTATTTTAGGACGTTTGCAGCCATTTTTAGGGGTGGTCAAATTTTGACTTTTTCGACATACTATACTATTGCCTTTGTGGCCAATTTTTTGACATGCTAAATTATGAGGTTTTTATTGCTTTTTCTGAGTTTATTCCCACTTTGCATGTTATAAGGCGTCTCTGCAAGCTATTTTAGGACGTTTGCAGCCATTTTTAGGAGCGGTCAAATTTTGACTTTTTCGACATACTATACTATTGCCTTTGTGGCCAATTTTTGACATGCTAAATTATGAGGTTTTTGGCCATATTCTGACTTTATTCCCACTTTGCATGTTATAAGGCGTCTCTGCAAGCTATTTTAGGACGTTTGCAGCCATTTTTAGGAGCGGTCAAATTTTGACTTTTTCGACATACTATACTATTGCCTTTGTGGCCAATTTTTTGACATGCTAAATTATGAGTTTTTTTTGCTTTTTCTGACTTTATTCCCACTTTGCATGTTATAAGGCGTCTCTGCAAGCTATTTTAGGACGTTTGCAGCCATTTTTAGGAGCGGTCAAATTTTGACTTTTTCGACATACTATACTATTGCCTTTGTGGCCAATTTTTTGACATGCTAAATTATGAGGTTTTGGCCATATTCTGACTTTATTCCCACTTTGCATGTTATAAGGCGTCTCTGCAAGCTATTTTAGGATCGTTTGCAGCCATTTTTAGGAGCGGTCAAATTTTGACTTTTTCGACATACTATACTATTGCCTTTGTGGCCAATTTTTGACATGCTAAATTATGAGGTTTTTGGCCATATTCTGATTTTATTCCCACTTTGCATGTTATAAGGCGTCTCTGCAAGCTATTTTATGACGTTTGCAGCCATTTTTAGGAGCGGTCAAATTTTGACTTTTCGACATACTATACTATTGCCTTTGTGGCCAATTTTTTGACATGCTAAATTATGAGTTTTTATTGCTTTTTCTGAGTTTATTCCCACTTTGCATGTTATAAGGCGTCTCTGCAAGCTATTTTAGGACGTTTGCAGCCATTTTTAGGAGCGGTCAAATTTTGACTTTTTCGACATACTATACTATTGCCTTTGTGGCACATTTTTGACATGCTAAATTATGAGGTTTTTGGCCATATTCTGACTTTATTCCCACTTTGCATGTTATAAGGCGTCTCTGCAAGCTATTTTAGGATCGTTTGCAGCCATTTTAGGAGCGGTCAAATTTTGACTTTTTTCGACATACTATACTATTGCCTTTGTGGCCAATTTTTTGACATGCTAAATTATGAGTTTTTTGCCATTTTCTGACTTTATTCCCACTTTGCATGTTATAAGGCGTCTCTGCAAGCTATTTTAGGACGTTTGCAGCCATTTTTAGGAAGCGGTCAAATTTTGACTTTTTCGACATACTATACTATTGCCTTTGTGGCCAATTTTTGACATGCTAAATTATGAGGTTTTTTGGCCATATTCTGACTTTATTCCCACTTTGCATGTTATAAGGCGTCTCTGCAAGCTATTTTAGGACGTTTGCAGCCATTTTAGGAGCGGTCAAATTTTGACTTTTCGACATACTATACTATTGCCTTTGTGGCCAATTTTTGACATGCTAAATTATGAGGTCTTTGGCCATATTCTGACTTTATTCCCACTTTGCATGTTATAAGGCGTCTCTGCAAGCTATTTTAGGACGTTTGCAGCCATTTTTAGGAGCGGTCAAATTTTGACTTTTTCGACATACTATACTATTGCCTTTGTGGCCAATTATATGGCATGCTAAATTATGAGTTTTTATTGCTTTTTCTGAGTTTATTCCCACTTTGCATGTTATAAGGCGTCTCTGCAAGCTATTTTAGGACGTTTGCAGCCATTTTTAGGAGCGGTCAAATTTTGACTTTTTCGACATACTATACTATTGCCTTTGTGGCCAATTTTTTGACATGCTAAATTAGGACTGTTTAGTGCATGTTCTGACTTTATTCCCACTTTGCATGTTATAAGGCGTCTCTGCAAGCTATTTTAGGGACGTTTGCAGCCATTTTTAGAGCGGTCAAATTTTGACTTTTTCGACATACTATACTATTGCCTTTGTGGCCAATTTTTGACATGCTAAATTATGAGGTTTTATTGCCATATTCTGACTTTATTCCCACTTTGCATGTTATAAGGCGTCTCTGCAAGCTATTTTAGGACGTTTGCAGCCATTTTTAGGAGCGGTCAAATTTTGACTTTTTTCGACATACTATACTATTGCCTTTGTGGCCAATTTTTGACATGCTAAATTATGAGTTTTATTGCTTTTTCTGAGTTTATTCCCTCTTTGCATGTTATAAGGCGTCTCTGCAAGCTATTTTAGGACGTTTGCAGCCATTTTTAGGAGCGGTCAAATTTTGACTTTTTCGACATACTATACTATTGCCTTTGTGGCCAATTTTTTGACATGCTAAATTATGAGGTTTTTGGCCATATTCTGACTTTATTCCCACTTTGCATGTTATAAGGCGTCTCTGCAAGCTATTTTAGGATCGTTTGCAGCCATTTTTAGGAGCGGTCAAATTTTGACTTTTTCGACATACTATACTATTGCCTTTGTGGCCAATTTTTTGACATGCTAAATTATGAGGTTTTTGGCCATATTCTGACTTTATTCCCACTTTGCATGTTATAAGGCGTCTCTGCAAGCTATTTTAGGACGTTTGCAGCCATTTTAGGAGCGGTCAAATTTTGACTTTTTCGACATACTATACTATTGCCTTTGTGGCCAATTTTTGACATGCTAAATTATGAGTTTTATTGCTTTTTCTGAGTTTATTCCCACTTTGCATGTTATAAGGCGTCTCTGCAAGCTATTTTAGGATCGTTTGCAGCCATTTTTAGGAGCGGTCAAATTTTGACTTTTTCGACATACTATACTATTGCCTTTGTGGCCAATTTTTGACATGCTAAATTATGAGGTTTTATTGGCCATATTCTGACTTTATTCCCACTTTGCATGTTATAAGGCGTCTCTGCAAGCTATTTTAGGACGTTTGCAGCCATTTTTAGAGCGGTCAAATTTTGACTTTTTCGACATACTATACTATTGCCTTTGTGGCCAATTTTTGACATGCTAAATTATGAGGTTTTTGGCCATATTCTGACTTTATTCCCACTTTGCATGTTATAAGGCGTCTCTGCAAGCTATTTTAGGACGTTTGCAGCCATTTTAGAGCGGTCAAATTTTGACTTTTTCGACATACTATACTATTGCCTTTGTGGCCAATTTTTTGACATGCTAAATTATGAGTTTTTATTGCTTTATTCTGAGTTTATTCCCACTTTGCATGTTATAAGGCGTCTCTGCAAGCTATTTTAGGACGTTTGCAGCCATTTTAGGAGCGGTCAAATTTTGACTTTTTGACATACTATACTATTGCCTTTGTGGCCAATTTTTTGACATGCTAAATTATGAGGTTTTTTGGCCATATTCTGACTTTATTCCCACTTTGCATGTTATAAGGCGTCTCTGCAAGCTATTTTAGGACGTTTGCAGCCATTTTAGGAGCGGTCAAATTTTGACTTTTTCGACATACTATACTATTGCCTTTGTGGCCAATTTTTTGACATGCTAAATTATGAGGTTTTTGGCCATATTCTGACTTTATTCCCACTTTGCATGTTATAAGGCGTCTCTGCAAGCTATTTTAGGACGTTTGCAGCCATTTTTAGGAGCGGTCAAATTTTGACTTTTTCGACATACTATACTATTGCCTTTGTGGCCAATTTTTGACATGCTAAATTATGAGGTTTTTGGCCATATTCTGACTTTATTCCCACTTTGCATGTTATAAGGCGTCTCTGCAAGCTATTTTAGGACGTTTGCAGCCATTTTTAGGAGCGGTCAAATTTTGACTTTTTCGACATACTATACTATTGCCTTTGTGGGCAATTTTTGACATGCTAAATTATGAGTTTTTTGGCCATATTCTGACTTTATTCCCACTTTGCATGTTATAAGGCGTCTCTGCAAGCTATTTTAGGACGTTTGCAGCCATTTTAGGAGCGGTCAAATTTTGACTTTTTCGACATACTATACTATTGCCTTTGTGGCCAATTTTTTGACATGCTAAATTATGAGGTTTTATTGCCATATTCTGACTTTATTCCCACTTTGCATGTTATAAGCGTCTCTGCAAGCTATTTTAGGACGTTTGCAGCCATTTTTAGGAGCGGTCAAATTTTGACTTTTCGACATACTATACTATTGCCTTTGTGGCCAATTTTTGACATGCTAAATTATGAGGTTTTATTGCCATATTCTGACTTTATTCCCACTTTGCATGTTATAAGGCGTCTCTGCAAGCTATTTTAGGATCGTTTGCAGCCATTTTTAGGAGCGGTCAAATTTTGACTTTTTCGACATACTATACTATTGCCTTTGTGGCCAATTTTTGACATGCTAAATTATGAGTTTTTATTGCCATATTCTGACTTTATTCCCACTTTGCATGTTATAAGGCGTCTCTGCAAGCTATTTTAGGACGTTTGCAGCCATTTTTAGGAGCGGTCAAATTTTGACTTTTTCGACATACTATACTATTGCCTTTGTGGCCAATTTTTTGACATGCTAAATTATGAGTTTTATTGCTTTTTCTGACTTTATTCCCACTTTGCATGTTATAAGGCGTCTCTGCAAGCTATTTTAGGACGTTTGCAGCCATTTTTAGGAGCGGTCAAATTTTGACTTTTTCGACATACTATACTATTGCCTTTGTGGCCAATTTTTGACATGCTAAATTATGAGTTTTTATTGCCATATTCTGACTTTATTCCCACTTTGCATGTTATAAGGCGTCTCTGCAAGCTATTTTAGGACGTTTGCAGCCATTTTTAGGAGCGGTCAAATTTTGACTTTTTCGACATACTATACTATTGCCTTTGTGGCCAATTTTTTGACATGCTAAATTATGAGTTTTATTGCTTTATTCTGAGTTTATTCCCACTTTGCATGTTATAAGGCGTCTCTGCAAGCTATTTTAGGACGTTTGCAGCCATTTTTAGGAGCGGTCAAATTTTGACTTTTTCGACATACTATACTATTGCCTTTGTGGCCAATTTTTGGACCTGCTAAATTATGAGGTTTTTGGCCATATTCTGACTTTATTCCCACTTTGCATGTTATAAGGCGTCTCTGCAAGCTATTTTAGGACGTTTGCAGCCATTTTTAGGAGCGGTCAAATTTTGACTTTTTCGACATACTATACTATTGCCTTTGTGGCCAATTTTTGACATGCTAAATTATGAGTTTTTATTGCTTTTCTGAGTTTATTCCCACTTTGCATGTTATAAGGCGTCTCTGCAAGCTATTTTAGGACGTTTGCAGCCATTTTAGGAGCGGTCAAATTTTGACTTTTTCGACATACTATACTATTGCCTTTGTGGCCAATTTTTTGACATGCTAAATTATGAGGTTTTTGGCCATATTCTGACTTTATTCCCACTTTGCATGTTATAAGGCGTCTCTGCAAGCTATTTTAGGACGTTTGCAGCCATTTTTAGGAGCGGTCAAATTTTGACTTTTTTCGACATACTATACTATTGCCTTTGTGGCCAATTTTTTGACATGCTAAATTATGAGTTTTTTTGCATATTCTGACTTTATTCCCACTTTGCATGTTATAAGGCGTCTCTGCAAGCTATTTTAGGACGTTTGCAGCCATTTTAGGAGCGGTCAAATTTTGACTTTTTCGACATACTATACTATTGCCTTTGTGGCCAATTTTTGACATGCTAAATTATGAGGTTTTGGCCATATTCTGACTTTATTCCCACTTTGCATGTTATAGGCGTCTCTGCATGTTATTTTAGGACGTTTGCAGCCATTTTTAGGAGCGGTCAAATTTTGACTTTTTCGACATACTATACTATTGCCTTTGTGGCCAATTTTTTGACATGCTAAATTATGAGTTTTTATTGCCATATTCTGACTTCATTCCCTCTTTGAATGTTATAAGGCGTCTCTGCAAGCTATTTTAGGACGTTTGCAGCCATTTTTAGGAGCGGTCAAATTTTGACTTTTTCGACATACTATACTATTGCCTTTGTGGCCAATTTTTTGACATGCTAAATTATGAGTTTTTATTGACCATTTTTCTGACTTTATTCCCACTTTGCATGTTATAAGGCGTCTCTGCAAGCTATTTTAGGGCGTTTGCAGCCATTTTTAGGAGCGGTCAAATTTTGACTTTTTCGACATACTATACTATTGCCTTTGTGGCCAATTTTTGACATGCTAAATTATGAGGTTTTTGGCCATATTCTGACTTTATTCCCACTTTGCATGTTATAAGGCGTCTCTGCAAGCTATTTTAGGACGTTTGCAGCCATTTTTAGGAGCGGTCAAATTTTGACTTTTTCGACATACTATACTATTGCCTTTGTGGCCAATTTTTTGACATGCTAAATTATGAGGTTTTATTGCTTTTTCTGACTTTATTCCCACTTTGCATGTTATAAGGCGTCTCTGCAAGCTATTTTAGGACGTTTGCAGCCATTTTTAGGAGCGGTCAAATTTTGACTTTTTTCGACATACTATACTATTGCCTTTGTGGCCAATTTTTTGACATGCTAAATTATGAGTTTTTTTGGCCATATTCTGACTTTATTCCCACTTTGCATGTTATAAGGCGTCTCTGCAAGCTATTTTAGGACGTTTGCAGCCATTTTAGGAGCGGTCAAATTTTGACTTTTTCGACATACTATACTATTGCCTTTGTGGCCAATTTTTGACATGCTAAATTATGAGGTTTTATTGGCCATATTCTGACTTTATTCCGACTTTGCATGTTATGAGGCGTCTCTGCAAGCTATGTTCGGACGTTTGCTGTCCTGTTCAGGAGCGGTCAAATTTTGACTTTTTCGACATACTATACTATTGCCTTTGTGGCCAATTTTTGACATGCTAAATTATGAGGTTTTTGGCCATATTCTGACTTTATTCCCACTTTGCATGTTATAAGGCGTCTCTGCAAGCTATTTTAGGACGTTTGCAGCCATTTTTAGGAGCGGTCAAATTTTGACTTTTTCGACATACTATACTATTGCCTTTGTGGCCAATTTTTTGACATGCTAAATTATGAGTTTTTATTGCTTTTTCTGACTTTATTCCCACTTTGCATGTTATAAGGCGTCTCTGCAAGCTATTTTAGGACGTTTGCAGCCATTTTTAGGAGCGGTCAAATTTTGACTTTTTCGACATACTATACTATTGCCTTTGTGGCCAATTTTTGACATGCTAAATTATGAGTTTTTATTGCTTTTTCTGAGTTTATTCCCACTTTGCATGTTATAAGGCGTCTCTGCAAGCTATTTTAGGACGTTTGCAGCCATTTTTAGGAGCGGTCAAATTTTGACTTTTCGACATACTATACTATTGCCTTTGTGGCCAATTTTTTGACATGCTAAATTATGAGGTTTTTGGCCATATTCTGACTTTATTCCCACTTTGCATGTTATAAGGCGTCTCTGCAAGCTATTTTAGGACGTTTGCAGCCATTTTTAGGAGCGGTCAAATTTTGACTTTTTCGACATACTATACTATTGCCTTTGTGGCCAATTTTTGACATGCTAAATTATGAGTTTTTATTGCTTTTTCTGAGTTTATTCCCACTTTGCATGTTATAAGGCGTCTCTGCAAGCTATTTTAGGACGTTTGCAGCCATTTTTAGGAGCGGTCAAATTTTGACTTTTTCGACATACTATACTATTGCCTTTGTGGCCAATTTTTTGACATGCTAAATTATGAGTTTTTATTGCTTTTTCTGAGTTTATTCCCACTTTGCATGTTATAAGGCGTCTCTGCAAGCTATTTTAGGACGTTTGCAGCCATTTTTAGGAGCGGTCAAATTTTGACTTTTTCGACATACTATACTATTGCCTTTGTGGCCAATTTTTGACATGCTAAATTATGAGTTTTATTGCTTTATTCTGACTTTATTCCCACTTTGCATGTTATACGGCGTCTCTGCAAGCTATTTTAGGACGTTTGCAGCCATTTTTAGGAGCGGTCAAATTTTGACTTTTTCGACATACTATACTATTGCCTTTGTGGCCAATTTTTTGACATGCTAAATTATGAGGTTTTTGGCCATATTCTGACTTTATTCCCACTTTGCATGTTATAAGGCGTCTCTGCAAGCTATTTTAGGACGTTTGCAGCCAATTTAGGAGCGGTCAAATTTTGACTTTTTCGACATACTATACTATTGCCTTTGTGGCCAATTTTTTGACATGCTAAATTATGAGTTTTTATTGCTTTATTCTGACTTTATTCCCACTTTGCATGTTATAAGGCGTCTCTGCAAGCTATTTTAGGACGTTTGCAGCCATTTTTAGGAGCGGTCAAATTTTGACTTTTTCGACATACTATACTATTGCCTTTGTGGCCAATTTTTTGACATGCTAAATTATGAGTTTTTTGGCCATATTCTGACTTTATTCCCACTTTGCATGTTATAAGGCGTCTCTGCAAGCTATTTTAGGACGTTTGCAGCCATTTTTAGGAGCGGTCAAATTTTGACTTTTTCGACATACTATACTATTGCCTTTGTGGCCAATTTTTTGACATGCTAAATTATGAGGTTTTTGGCCATATTCTGACTTTATTCCCACTTTGCATGTTATAAGGCGTCTCTGCAAGCTATTTTAGGACGTTTGCAGCCATTTTTAGGAGCGGTCAAATTTTGACTTTTTCGACATACTATACTATTGCCTTTGTGGCCAATTTTTTGACATGCTAAATTATGAGGTTTTTGGCCATATTCTGACTTTATTCCCACTTTGCATGTTATAAGGCGTCTCTGCAAGCTATTTTAGGATCGTTTGCAGCCATTTTTAGGAGCGGTCAAATTTTGACTTTTTTCGACATACTATACTATTGCCTTTGTGGCCAATTTTTGACATGCTAAATTATGAGGTTTTATTGCTTTTCTGAGTTTATTCCCACTTTGCATGTTATAAAGGCGTCTCTGCAAGCTATTTTAGGATCGTTTTCAGCCATTTTTAGGAGCGGTCAAATTTTGACTTTTTCGACATACTATACTATTGCCTTTGTGGCCAATTTTTTGACATGCTAAATTATGAGTTTTTATTGCTTTTTCTGACTTTATTCCCACTTTGCATGTTATAAGGCGTCTCTGCAAGCTATTTTAGGACGTTTGCAGCCATTTTTAGGAGCGGTCAAATTTTGACTTTTTCGACATACTATACTATTGCCTTTGTGGCCAATTTTTGACATGCTAAATTATGAGGTTTTTGGCCATATTCTGACTTTATTCCCACTTTGCATGTTATAAGGCGTCTCTGCAAGCTATTTTAGGACGTTTGCAGCCATTTTTAGGAGCGGTCAAATTTTGACTTTTTTGACATACTATACTATTGCCTTTGTGGCCAATTTTTTGACATGCTAAATTATGAGTTTTTAATGCTTTTTCTGACTTTATTCCCACTTTGCATGTTATAAGGCGTCTCTGCAAGCTATTTTAGGACGTTTGCAGCCATTTTTAGGAGCGGTCAAATTTTGACTTTTTCGACATACTATACTATTGCCTTTGTGGCCAATTTTTGACATGCTAAATTATGAGTTTTTATTGCTTTTTCTGAGTTTATTCCCACTTTGCATGTTATAAGGCGTCTCTGCAAGCTATTTTAGGACGTTTGCAGCCATTTTTAGGAGCGGTCAAATTTTGACTTTTTCGACATACTATACTATTGCCTTTGTGGCCAATTTTTGACATGCTAAATTATGAGGTTTTTGGCCATATTCTGACTTTATTCCCACTTTGCATGTTATAAGGCGTCTCTGCAAGCTATTTTAGGACGTTTGCAGCCATTTTAGGAGCGGTCAAATTTTGACTTTTTTCGACATACTATACTATTGCCTTTGTGGCCAATTTTTGACATGCTAAATTATGAGTTTTTATTGCTTTATTCTGACTTTATTCCCACTTTGCATGTTATAAGGCGTCTCTGCAAGCTATTTTAGGACGTTTGCAGCCATTTTTAGGAGCGGTCAAATTTTGACTTTTTCGACATACTATACTATTGCCTTTGTGGCCAATTTTTTGACATGCTAAATTATGAGGTTTTATTGCTTTTTCTGAGTTTATTCCCACTTTGCATGTTATAAGGCGTCTCTGCAAGCTATTTTAGGACGTTTGCAGCCATTTTTAGAGCGGTCAAATTTTGACTTTTTCGACATACTATACTATTGCCTTTGTGGCCAATTTTTGACATGCTAAATTATGAGGTTTTTGGCCATATTCTGACTTTATTCCCACTTTGCATGTTATAAGGCGTCTCTGCAAGCTATTTTAGGACGTTTGCAGCCATTTTTAGGAGCGGTCAAATTTTGACTTTTTCGACATACTATACTATTGCCTTTGTGGCCAATTTTTTGACATGCTAAATTATGAGGTTTTTGGCCATATTCTGACTTTATTCCCACTTTGCATGTTATAAGGCGTCTCTGCAAGCTATTTTAGGACGTTTGCAGCCATTTTTAGGAGCGGTCAAATTTTGACTTTTTCGACATACTATACTATTGCCTTTGTGGCCAATTTTTGACATGCTAAATTATGAGTTTTTATTGCTTTTTCTGAGTTTATTCCCACTTTGCATGTTATAAGGCGTCTCTGCAAGCTATTTTAGGACGTTTGCAGCCATTTTTAGGAGCGGTCAAATTTTGACTTTTTCGACATACTATACTATTGCCTTTGTGGCCAATTTTTTGACATGCTAAATTATGAGGTTTTTGGCCATATTCTGACTTTATTCCCACTTTGCATGTTATAAGGCGTCTCTGCAAGCTATTTTAGGACGTTTGCAGCCATTTTAGGAGCGGTCAAATTTTGACTTTTTTCGACATACTATACTATTGCCTTTGTGGCCAATTTTTTGACCTGCTTAATTATGAAGTTTTTTGGCCATATTCTGACTTTATTCCCACTTTGCATGTTATAAGGCGTCTCTGCAAGCTATTTTAGGACGTTTGCAGCCATTTTTAGGAGCGGTCAAATTTTGACTTTTTCGACATACTATACTATTGCCTTTGTGGCCAATTTTTTGACATGCTAAATTATGAGGTTTTTTGCTTTTCTGACTTTATTCCCACTTTGCATGTTATAAGGCGTCTCTGCAAGCTATTTTAGGACGTTTGCAGCCATTTTAGGAGCGGTCAAATTTTGACTTTTTCGACATACTATACTATTGCCTTTGTGGCCAATTTTTGACATGCTAAATTATGAGGTTTTTTGGCCATATTCTGACTTTATTCCCACTTTGCATGTTATAAGGCGTCTCTGCAAGCTATTTTAGGACGTTTGCAGCCATTTTAGGAGCGGTCAAATTTTGACTTTTTCGACATACTATACTATTGCCTTTGTGGCCAATTTTTTGACATGCTAAATTATGAGTTTTTTTGCCATATTCTGACTTTATTCCCACTTTGCAACTTATATGGCGTCTCTGCAAGCTATTTTAGGTCGTAAGCAGCCATTTTTAGGAGCGGTCAAATTTTGACTTTTTCGACATACTATACTATTGCCTTTGTGGCCAATTTTTTGACATGCTAAATTATGAGTTTTATTGCCATATTCTGACTTTATTCCCACTTTGCATGTTATAAGGCTGTCTCTGCAAGCTATTTTAGGACGTTTGCAGCCATTTTTAGGAGCGGTCAAATTTTGACTTTTTCGACATACTATACTATTGCCTTTGTGGCCAATTTTTGACATGCTAAATTATGAGTTTTTATTGCTTTTTCTGAGTTTATTCCCACTTTGCATGTTATAAGGCGTCTCTGCAAGCTATTTTAGGACGTTTGCAGCCATTTTTAGGAGCGGTCAAATTTTGACTTTTTCGACATACTATACTATTGCCTTTGTGGCCCAGTTTTTGACATGCTAAATTATGAGGTTTTTGGCCATATTCTGACTTTATTCCCACTTTGCATGTTATAAGGCGTCTCTGCAAGCTATTTTAGGACGTTTGCAGCCATTTTTAGGAGCGGTCAAATTTTGACTTTTTCGACATACTATACTATTGCCTTTGTGGCCAATTTTTTGACATGCTAAATTATGAGTTTTATTGCCATTTTCTGACTTTATTCCCACTTTGCATGTTATAAGGCGTCTCTGCAAGCTATTTTAGGACGTTTGCAGCCATTTTAGGAGCGGTCAAATTTTGACTTTTTCGACATACTATACTATTGCCTTTGTGGCCAATTTTTTGACATGCTAAATTATGAGTTTTATTGCTTTTTCTGAGTTTATTCCCACTTTGCATGTTATAAGGCGTCTCTGCAAGCTATTTTAGGACGTTTGCAGCCATTTTTAGGAGCGGTCAAATTTTGACTTTTTCGACATACTATACTATTGCCTTTGTGGCCAATTTATTGACATGCTAAATTATGAGGTTTTTGGCCATATTCTGACTTTATTCCCACTTTGCATGTTATAAGGCGTCTCTGCAAGCTATTTTAGGACGTTTGCAGCCATTTTTAGGAGCGGTCAAATTTTGACTTTTTCGACATACTATACTATTGCCTTTGTGGCCAATTTTTTGACATGCTAAATTATGAGGTTTTTGGCCATATTCTGACTTTATTCCCACTTTGCATGTTATAAGGCGTCTCTGCAAGCTATTTTAGGACGTTTGCAGCCATTTTAGGAGCGGTCAAATTTTGACTTTTTCGACATACTATACTATTGCCTTTGTGGCCAATTTTTGACATGCTAAATTATGAGTTTTATTGCTTTTTCTGAGTTTATTCCCACTTTGCATGTTATAAGGCGTCTCTGCAAGCTATTTTAGGACGTTTGCAGCCATTTTTAGGAGCGGTCAAATTTTGACTTTTTCGACATACTATACTATTGCCTTTGTGTCCAATCTTTTGACATGCTAAATTATGAGGTTTTTGGCCATATTCTGACTTTATTCCCACTTTGCATGTTATAAGGCGTCTCTGCAAGCTATTTTAGGACGTTTGCAGCCATTTTTAGGAGCGGTCAAATTTTGACTTTTTCGACATACTATACTATTGCCTTTGTGGCCAATTTTTTGACATGCTAAATTATGAGTTTTTTTTGCTTTTTCTGAGTTTATTCCCACTTTGCATGTTATAAGGCGTCTCTGCAAGCTATTTTAGGATCGTTTGCAGCCATTTTAGGAGCGGTCAAATTTTGACTTTTTCGACATACTATACTATTGCCTTTGTGGCCAATTTTTGACATGCTAAATTATGAGTTTTTATTGCTTTTTCTGAGTTTATTCCCACTTTGCATGTTATAAGGCTCTCTGCAAGCTATTTTAGGACGTTTGCAGCCATTTTTAGGAGCGGTCAAATTTTGACTTTTTCGACATACTATACTATTGCCTTTGTGGCCAATTTTTTGACATGCTAAATTATGAGGTTTTTGGCCATATTCTGACTTTATTCCCACTTTGCATGTTATAAGGCGTCTCTGCAAGCTATTTTAGGACGTTTGCAGCCATTTTTAGGAGCGGTCAAATTTTGACTTTTTCGACATACTATACTATTGCCTTTGTGGCCAATTTTTTGACATGCTAAATTATGAGTTTTTTGGCCATATTCTGACTTTATTCCCACTTTGCATGTTATAAGGCGTCTCTGCAAGCTATTTTAGGACGTTTGCAGCCATTTTTAGGAGCGGTCAAATTTTGACTTTTTCGACATACTATACTATTGCCTTTGTGGCCAATTTTTGACATGCTAAATTATGAGGTTTTATTGCTTTTTCTGAGTTTATTCCCACTTTGCATGTTATAAGGCGTCTCTGCAAGCTATTTTAGGACGTTTGCAGCCATTTTTAGGAGCGGTCAAATTTTGACTTTTTCGACATACTATACTATTGCCTTTGTGGCCAATTTTTTGACATGCTAAATTATGAGGTTTTATTGCCATATTCTGAGTTTATTCCCACTTTGCATGTTATAAGGCGTCTCTGCAAGCTATTTTAGGACGTTTGCAGCCATTTTAGGAGCGGTCAAATTTTGACTTTTTCGACATACTATACTATTGCCTTTGTGGCCAATTTTTTGACATGCTAAATTATGAGGTTTTTGGCCATATTCTGACTTTATTCCCACTTTGCATGTTATAAGGCGTCTCTGCAAGCTATTTTAGGACGTTTGCAGCCATTTTTAGGAGCGGTCAAATTTTGACTTTTTCGACATACTATACTATTGCCTTTGTGGCCAATTTTTGACATGCTAAATTATGAGTTTTTATTGCTTTTTCTGAGTTTATTCCCACTTTGCATGTTATAAGGCGTCTCTGCAAGCTATTTTAGGACGTTTGCAGCCATTTTTAGGAGCGGTCAAATTTTGACTTTTTCGACATACTATACTATTGCCTTTGTGGCCAATTTTTTGACATGCTAAATTATGAGGTTTTTGGCCATATTCTGACTTTATTCCCACTTTGCATGTTATACGGCGTCTCTGCAAGCTATTTTAGGATCGTTTGCAGCCATTTTTAGGAGCGGTCAAATTTTGACTTTTTCGACATACTATACTATTGCCTTTGTGGCCAATTTTTGACATGCTAAATTATGAGTTTTATTGCTTTTTCTGAGTTTATTCCCACTTTGCATGTTATAAGGCGTCTCTGCAAGCTATTTTAGGACGTTTGCAGCCATTTTTAGAGCGGTCAAATTTTGACTTTTTTCGACATACTATACTATTGCCTTTGTGGCCAATTTTTTGACATGCTAAATTATGAGGTTTTTTGGCCATATTCTGACTTTATTCCCACTTTGCATGTTATAAGGCGTCTCTGCAAGCTATTTTAGGACGTTTGCAGCCATTTTAGGAGCGGTCAAATTTTGACTTTTTCGACATACTATACTATTGCCTTTGTGGCCAATTTTTTGACATGCTAAATTATGAGGTTTTTGGCCATATTCTGACTTTATTCCCACTTTGCATGTTATAAGGCGTCTCTGCAAGCTATTTTAGGACGTTTGCAGCCATTTTAGGAGCGGTCAAATTTTGACTTTTTCGACATACTATACTATTGCCTTTGTGGCCAATTTTTGACATGCTAAATTATGAGGTTTTTTGGCCATATTCTGACTTTATTCCCACTTTGCATGTTATAAGGCGTCTCTGCAAGCTATTTTAGGACGTTTGCAGCCATTTTTAGGAGCGGTCAAATTTTGACTTTTTCGACATACTATACTATTGCCTTTGTGGCCAATTTTTTGACATGCTAAATTATGAGGTTTTGGCCATATTCTGACTTTATTCCCACTTTGCATGTTATAAGGCGTCTCTGCAAGCTATTTTAGGACGTTTGCAGCCATTTTTAGGAGCGGTCAAATTTTGACTTTTTCGACATACTATACTATTGCCTTTGTGGCCAATTTTTTGACATGCTAAATTATGAGTTTTTTGGCCATATTCTGACTTTATTCCCACTTTGCATGTTATAAGGCGTCTCTGCAAGCTATTTTAGGACGTTTGCAGCCATTTTTAGGAGCGGTCAAATTTTGACTTTTTCGACATACTATACTATTGCCTTTGTGGCCAATTTTTTGACATGCTAAATTATGAGTTTTTATTGCTTTTTCTGAGTTTATTCCCACTTTGCATGTTATAAGGCGTCTCTGCAAGCTATTTTAGGACGTTTGCAGCCATTTTTAGGAGCGGTCAAATTTTGACTTTTTCGACATACTATACTATTGCCTTTGTGGCCAATTTTTGACATGCTAAATTATGAGTTTTTATTGCCATATTCTGACTTTATTCCCACTTTGCATGTTATAAGGCGTCTCTGCAAGCTATTTTAGGACGTTTGCAGCCATTTTAGGAGCGGTCAAATTTTGACTTTTTCGACATACTATACTATTGCCTTTGTGGCCAATTTTTGACATGCTAAATTATGAGTTTTATTGCTTTTTCTGAGTTTATTCCCACTTTGCATGTTATAAGGCGTCTCTGCAAGCTATTTTAGGACGTTTGCAGCCATTTTTAGGAGCGGTCAAATTTTGACTTTTTCGACATACTATACTATTGCCTTTGTGGCCAATTTTTGACATGCTAAATTATGAGGTTTTTGGCCATATTCTGACTTTATTCCCACTTTGCATGTTATAAGGCGTCTCTGCAAGCTATTTTAGGACGTTTGCAGCCATTTTTAGAGCGGTCAAATTTTGACTTTTTCGACATACTATACTATTGCCTTTGTGGCCAATTTTTGACATGCTAAATTATGAGTTTTATTGCTTATTCTGACTTTATTCCCACTTTGCATGTTATAAGGCGTCTCTGCAAGCTATTTTAGGATCGTTTGCAGCCATTTTTAGAGCGGTCAAATTTTGACTTTTTCGACATACTATACTATTGCCTTTGTGGCCAATTTTTTGACATGCTAAATTATGAGTTTTATTGCTTTTCTGACTTTATTCCCACTTTGCATGTTATAAGGCTGTCTCTGCAAGCTATTTTAGGACGTTTGCAGCCATTTTTAGGAGCGGTCAAATTTTGACTTTTTCGACATACTATACTATTGCCTTTGTGGCCAATTTTTTGACATGCTAAATTATGAGGTTTTTGGCCATATTCTGACTTTATTCCCACTTTGCATGTTATAAGGCGTCTCTGCAAGCTATTTTAGGACGTTTGCAGCCATTTTAGGAGCGGTCAAATTTTGACTTTTTCGACATACTATACTATTGCCTTTGTGGCCAATTTTTTGACATGCTAAATTATGAGGTTTTATGGCCATATTCTGACTTTATTCCCACTTTGCATGTTATAAGGCGTCTCTGCAAGCTATTTTAGGACGTTTGCAGCCATTTTAGGAGCGGTCAAATTTTGACTTTTTCGACATACTATACTATTGCCTTTGTGGCCAATTTTTTACCATGCTAAATTATGACATTTTTGGCCATATTCTGACTTTATTCCCACTTTGCATGTTATAAGGCGTCTCTGCAAGCTATTTTAGGATCGTTTGCAGCCATTTTTAGGAGCGGTCAAATTTTGACTTTTTCGACATACTATACTATTGCCTTTGTGGCCAATTTTTGACATGCTAAATTATGAGTTTTTTTGGCTTTTTCTGAGTTTATTCCCACTTTGCATGTTATAAGGCGTCTCTGCAAGCTATTTTAGGACGTTTGCAGCCATTTTTAGGAGCGGTCAAATTTTGACTTTTCGACATACTTTACTATTGCCTTTGTGTCCAATTTTTTGACATGCTAAATTATGAGGTTTTTGGCCATATTCTGACTTTATTCCCACTTTGCATGTTATAAGGCGTCTCTGCAAGCTATTTTAGGACGTTTGCAGCCATTTTAGGAGCGGTCAAATTTTGACTTTTTCGACATACTATACTATTGCCTTTGTGGCCAATTTTTTGACATGCTAAATTATGAGGTTTTTGGCCATATTCTGACTTTATTCCCACTTTGCATGTTATAAGGCGTCTCTGCAAGCTATTTTAGGACGTTTGCAGCCATTTTTAGGAGCGGTCAAATTTTGACTTTTTCGACATACTATACTATTGCCTTTGTGGCCAATTTTTGACATGCTAAATTATGAGTTTTTATTGCTTTTTCTGAGTTTATTCCCACTTTGCATGTTATAAGGCTGTCTCTGCAAGCTATTTTAGGACGTTTGCAGCCATTTTTAGGAGCGGTCAAATTTTGACTTTTTCGACATACTATACTATTGCCTTTGTGGCCAATTTTTTGACATGCTAAATTATGAGGTTTTTGGCCATATTCTGACTTTATTACCACTTTGCATGTTATAAGGCGTCTCTGCAAGCTATTTTAGGATCGTTTGCAGCCATTTTAGGAGCGGTCAAATTTTGACTTTTTCGACATACTATACTATTGCCTTTGTGGCCAATTTTTGACATGCTAAATTATGAGGTTTTTGGCCATATTCTGACTTTATTCCCACTTTGCATGTTATAAGGCTTCTCTGCAAGCTATTTTAGGACGTTTGCAGCCATTTTTAGGAGCGGTCAAATTTTGACTTTTTCGACATACTATACTATTGCCTTTGTGGCCAATTTTTTGACATGCTAAATTATGAGTTTTTATTGCTTTTTCTGAGTTTATTCCCACTTTGCATGTTATAAGGCGTCTCTGCAAGCTATTTTAGGACGTTTGCAGCCATTTTTAGGAGCGGTCAAATTTTGACTTTTTCGACATACTATACTATTGCCTTTGTGGCCAATTTTTGACATGCTAAATTATGAGGTTTTTGGCCATATTCTGACTTTATTCCCACTTTGCATGTTATAAGGCGTCTCTGCAAGCTATTTTAGGACGTTTGCAGCCATTTTTAGAGCGGTCAAATTTTGACTTTTTCGACATACTATACTATTGCCTTTGTGGCCAATTTTTTGACATGCTAAATTATGAGGTTTTTGGCCATATTCTGACTTTATTCCCACTTTGCATGTTATAAGGCGTCTCTGCAAGCTATTTTAGGACGTTTGCAGCCATTTTTAGGAGCGGTCAAATTTTGACTTTTTCGACATACTATACTATTGCCTTTGTGGCCAATTTTTGACATGCTAAATTATGAGTTTTTATTGCTTTTTCTGACTTTATTCCCACTTTGCATGTTATAAGGCGTCTCTGCAAGCTATTTTAGGACGTTTGCAGCCATTTTTAGGAGCGGTCAAATTTTGACTTTTTCGACATACTATACTATTGCCTTTGTGGCCAATTTTTTGACATGCTAAATTATGAGGTTTTTTGGCCATATTCTGACTTTATTCCCACTTTGCATGTTATAAGGCGTCTCTGCAAGCTATTTTAGGACGTTTGCAGCCATTTTTAGGAGCGGTCAAATTTTGACTTTTTCGACATACTATACTATTGCCTTTGTGGCCAATTTTTTACCTGCCTAATTAAGAAGTTTTTGGCCATATTCTGACTTTATTCCCACTTTGCATGTTATAAGGCGTCTCTGCAAGCTATTTTAGGACGTTTGCAGCCATTTTTAGGAGCGGTCAAATTTTGACTTTTTCGACATACTATACTATTGCCTTTGTGGCCAATTTTTTGACATGCTAAATTATGAGTTTTTATTGCTTTTTCTGAGTTTATTCCCACTTTGCATGTTATAAGGCGTCTCTGCAAGCTATTTTAGGACGTTTGCAGCCATTTTTAGGAGCGGTCAAATTTTGACTTTTTCGACATACTATACTATTGCCTTTGTGGCCAATTTTTTGACATGCTAAATTATGAGTTTTATTGCCATATTCTGACTTTATTCCCACTTTGCATGTTATAAGGCGTCTCTGCAAGCTATTTTAGGATCGTTTGCAGCCATTTTTAGGAGCGGTCAAATTTTGACTTTTTCGACATACTATACTATTGCCTTTGTGGCCAATTTTTTGACATGCTAAATTATGAGGTTTTTGGCCATATTCTGACTTTATTCCCACTTTGCATGTTATAAGGCGTCTCTGCAAGCTATTTTAGGACGTTTGCAGCCATTTTTAGGAGCGGTCAAATTTTGACTTTTTCGACATACTATACTATTGCCTTTGTGGCCAATTTTTTGACATGCTAAATTATGAGGTTTTTGGCCATATTCTGACTTTATTCCCACTTTGCATGTTATAAGGCGTCTCTGCAAGCTATTTTAGGACGTTTGCAGCCATTTTTAGGAGCGGTCAAATTTTGACTTTTTCGACATACTATACTATTGCCTTTGTGGCCAATTTTTGACATGCTAAATTATGAGTTTTTATTGCTTTTTCTGAGTTTATTCCCACTTTGCATGTTATAAGGCGTCTCTGCAAGCTATTTTAGGACGTTTGCAGCCATTTTTAGGAGCGGTCAAATTTTGACTTTTTCGACATACTATACTATTGCCTTTGTGGCCAATTTTTTGACATGCTAAATTATGAGGTTTTTGGCCATATTCTGACTTTATTCCCACTTTGCATGTTATAAGGCGTCTCTGCAAGCTATTTTAGGACGTTTGCAGCCATTTTTAGGAGCGGTCAAATTTTGACTTTTTCGACATACTATACTATTGCCTTTGTGGCCAATTTTTGACATGCTAAATTATGAGGTTTTTGGCCATATTCTGACTTTATTCCCACTTTGCATGTTATACGGCGTCTCTGCAAGCTATTTTAGGACGTTTGCAGCCATTTTTAGGAGCGGTCAAATTTTGACTTTTTCGACATACTATACTATTGCCTTTGTGGCCAATTTTTTGACATGCTAAATTATGAGGTTTTTTGGCCATATTCTGACTTTATTCCCACTTTGCATGTTATAAGGCGTCTCTGCAAGCTATTTTAGGACGTTTGCAGCCATTTTTAGAGCGGTCAAATTTTGTTTTTTTCGACATACTATACTTTTGCCTTTGTGGCCATTTTTTTGACATGCTAAATTCTGAGTTTTTTTGGCCATTTTCTGACTTTATTCCCACTTTGCATGTTATAAGGCGTCTCTGCAAGCTATTTTAGGACGTTTGCAGCCATTTTTAGGAGCGGTCAAATTTTGACTTTTTCGACATACTATACTATTGCCTTTGTGGCCAATTTTTTGACATGCTAAATTATGAGGTTTTATTGCATATTCTGACTTTATTCCCACTTTGCATGTTATAA
This sequence comes from Plectropomus leopardus, assembly GCF_026936395.1. Lineage (NCBI taxonomy): Eukaryota > Metazoa > Chordata > Actinopteri > Perciformes > Serranidae > Plectropomus > Plectropomus leopardus. The sequence goes on along the minus strand of NC_142197.1, from coordinate 17,711,961 downwards.
GGCGTCTCTGCAAGCTATTTTAGGACGTTTGCAGCCATTTTTAGGAGCGGTCAAATTTTGACTTTTTCGACATACTATCCTATTGCCTTTGTGGCCAGTATTATGACAGGCTAAATTATGAGTTTTATTGCTTTTTCTGAGTTTATTCCCACTTTGCATGTTATAAGGCGTCTCTGCAAGCTATTTTAGGACGTTTGCAGCCATTTTTAGGAGCGGTCAAATTTTGACTTTTTCGACATACTATACTATTGCCTTTGTGGCCAATTTTTTGACATGCTAAATTATGAGGTTTTGGCCATATTCTGACTTTATTCCCACTTTGCATGTTATAAGGCGTCTCTGCAAGCTATTTTAGGATCGTTTGCAGCCATTTTTAGGAGCGGTCAAATTTTGACTTTTTCGACATACTATACTATTGCCTTTGTGGCCAATTTTTTGACATGCTAAATTATGAGGTTTTTGGCCATATTCTGACTTTATTCCCACTTTGCATGTTATAAGGCGTCTCTGCAAGCTATTTTAGGACGTTTGCAGCCATTTTTAGGAGCGGTCAAATTTTGACTTTTTCGACATACTATACTATTGCCTTTGTGGCCAATTTTTGACATGCTAAATTATGAGGTTTTTGGCCATATTCTGACTTTATTCCCACTTTGCATGTTATAAGGCGTCTCTGCAAGCTATTTTAGGACGTTTGCAGCCATTTTTAGGAGCGGTCAAATTTTGACTTTTTCGACATACTATACTATTGCCTTTGTGGCCAATTTTTTGACATGCTAAATTATGAGTTTTTATTGCTTTTTCTGAGTTTATTCCCACTTTGCATGTTATAAGGCGTCTCTGCAAGCTATTTTAGGACGTTTGCAGCCATTTTTAGAGCGGTCAAATTTTGACTTTTTCGACATACTATACTATTGCCTTTGTGGCCAATTTTTTGTCATGCTAAATTATGAGTTTTTTTTGCATATTCTGAGTTTATTCCCACTTTGCATGTTATAAGGCGTCTCTGCAAGCTATTTTAGGACGTTTGCAGCCATTTTTAGGAGCGGTCAAATTTTGACTTTTTCGACATACTATACTATTGCCTTTGTGGCCAATTTTTGACATGCTAAATTATGAGGTTTTGGCCATATTCTGACTTTATTCCCACTTTGCATGTTATAAGGCGTCTCTGCAAGCTATTTTAGGACGTTTGCAGCCATTTTTAGGAGCGGTCAAATTTTGACTTTTTCGACATACTATACTATTGCCTTTGTGGCCAATTTTTTGACATGCTAAATTATGAGGTTTTTGGCCTTATTCTGACTTTATTCCCACTTTGCATGTTATAAGGCGTCTCTGCAAGCTATTTTAGGACGTTTGCAGCCATTTTTAGGAGCGGTCAAATTTTGACTTTTTCGACATACTATACTATTGCCTTTGTGGCCAATTTTTGACATGCTAAATTATGAGTTTTATTGCCGTTTTCTGAGTTTATTCCCACTTTGCATGTTATAAGGCGTCTCTGCAAGCTATTTTAGGACGTTTGCAGCCATTTTTAGGAGCAGTCAAATTTTGACTTTTCGACATACTATACTATTGCCTTTGTGGCCAATTTTTTGACATGCTAAATTATGAGTTTTTATTGCCATATTCTGACTTTATTCCCACTTTGCATGTTATAAGGCGTCTCTGCAAGCTATTTTAGGACGTTTGCAGCCATTTTTAGGAGCGGTCAAATTTTGACTTTTTCGACATACTATACTATTGCCTTTGTGGCCAATTTTTTGACATGCTAAATTATGAGGTTTTTGGCCATATTCTGACTTTATTCCCACTTTGCATGTTATAAGGCGTCTCTGCAAGCTATTTTAGGACGTTTGCAGCCATTTTTAGGAGCGGTCAAATTTTGACTTTTTCGACATACTATACTATTGCCTTTGTGGCCAATTTTTTGACATGCTAAATTATGAGTTTTTATTTCTTATTCTGACTTTATTCCCACTTTGCATGTTATAAGGCGTCTCTGCAAGCTATTTTAGGACGTTTGCAGCCATTTTTAGGAGCGGTCAAATTTTGACTTTTTCGACATACTATACTATTGCCTTTGTTACCAATTTTTGACATGCTAAATTATGAGTTTTATTGCTTTTTCTGAGTTTATTCCCACTTTGCATGTTATAAAGGCGTCTCTGCAAGCTATTTTAGGACGTTTGCAGCCATTTTTAGGAGCGGTCAAATTTTGACTTTTTCGACATACTATACTATTGCCTTTGTGGCCAATTTTTGACATGCTAAATTATGAGGTTTTAATCCATATTCTGACTTTATTCCCACTTTGCATGTTATAAGGCGTCTCTGCAAGCTATTTTAGGACGTTTGCAGCCATTTTTAGGAGCGGTCAAATTTTGACTTTTTTCGACATACTATACTATTGCCTTTGTGGCCAATTTTTTGACATGCTAAATTATGAGGTTTTTGGCCATATTCTGACTTTATTCCCACTTTGCATGTTATAAGGCGTCTCTGCAAGCTATTTTAGGACGTTTGCAGCCATTTTTAGGAGCGGTCAAATTTTGACTTTTTCGACATACTATACTATTGCCTTTGTGGCCAATTTTTGACATGCTAAATTATGAGGTTTTTGGCCATATTCTGACTTTATTCCCACTTTGCATGTTATAAGGCGTCTCTGCAAGCTATTTTAGGACGTTTGCAGCCATTTTTAGGAGCGGTCAAATTTTGACTTTTTCGACATACTATACTATTGCCTTTGTGGCCAATTATTTGACATGCTAAATTATGAGGTTTTTGGCCATATTCTGACTTTATTCCCACTTTGCATGTTATAAGGCGTCTCTGCAAGCTATTTTAGGACGTTTGCAGCCATTTTTAGGAGCGGTCAAATTTTGACTTTTTCGACATACTATACTATTGCCTTTGTGGCCAATTTTTTGACATGCTAAATTATGAGGTTTTTTGGCCATATTTTGATTTTATTCCTACTTTGCATGTTATAAGGCGTCTCTGCAAGCTATTTTAGGACGTTTGCAGCCATTTTTAGAGCGGTCAAATTTTGACTTTTTTCGACATACTATACTATTGCCTTTGTGGCCAATTTTTGACATGCTAAATTATGAGGTTTTATTGGCCATATTCTGAGTTTATTCCCACTTTGCATGTTATAAAGTGCCTCTGCAAGCTATTTTAGGACGTTTGCAGCCATTTTAGGAGCGGTCAAATTTTGACTTTTTCGACATACTATACTATTGCCTTTGTGGCCAATTTTTTGTAATGCTTAATTATGAGGTTTTTTGGCCATATTCTGACTTTATTCCCACTTTGCATGTTATAAGGCGTCTCTGCAAGCTATTTTAGGACGTTTGCAGCCATTTTTAGGAGCGGTCAAATTTTGACTTTTTCGACATACTATACTATTGCCTTTGTGGCCAATTTTTTGACATGCTAAATTATGAGGTTTTTGGCCATATTCTGACTTTATTCCCACTTTGCATGTTATAAGGCGTCTCTGCAAGCTATTTTAGGACGTTTGCAGCCATTTTTAGGAGCGGTCAAATTTTGACTTTTTCGACATACTATACTATTGCCTTTGTGGCCAATTTTTGACATGCTAAATTATGAGTTTTTATTGCTTTTCTGAGTTTATTCCCACTTTGCATGTTATAAGGCGTCTCTGCAAGCTATTTTAGGACGTTTGCAGCCATTTTTAGGAGCGGTCAAATTTTGACTTTTCGACATACTATACTATTGCCTTTGTGGCCAATTTTTGACATGCTAAATTATGAGGTTTTTTGGCCATATTCTGACTTTATTCCCACTTTGCATGTTATAAGGCGTCTCTGCAAGCTATTTTAGGATCGTTTGCAGCCATTTTTAGGAGCGGTCAAATTTTGACTTTTTCGACATACTATACTATTGCCTTTGTGGCCAATTTTTTGACTTGCTAAATTATGAGTTTTTATTCCATTTTCTGAGTTTATTCCCACTTTGCATGTTATAAGGCGTCTCTGCAAGCTATTTTAGGACGTTTGCAGCCATTTTTAGGAGCGGTCAAATTTTGACTTTTTCGACATACTATACTATTGCCTTTGTGGCCATTGTTTGACATGCTAAATTATGAGCTTTTTGGCCATATTCTGATTTTATTCCCACTTTGCATGTTATAAGGCGTCTCTGCAAGCTATTTTAGGACATTTGCAGCCATTTTTAGGAGCGGTCAAATTTTGACTTTTTCGACATACTATACTATTGCCTTTGTGGCCAATTTTTGACATGCTAAATTATGAGGTTTTATTGCCATATTCTGAGTTTATTCCCACTTTGCATGTTATAAGGCGTCTCTGCAAGCTATTTTAGGACGTTTGCAGCCATTTTTAGGAGCGGTCAAATTTTGACTTTTTCGACATACTATACTATTGCCTTTGTGGCCAATTTTTTGACATGCTAAATTATGAGGTTTTTTGGCCATATTCTGACTTTATTCCCACTTTGCATGTTATAAGGCGTCTCTGCAAGCTATTTTAGGACGTTTGCAGCCATTTTTAGGAGCGGTCAAATTTTGACTTTTTCGACATACTATACTATTGCCTTTGTGGCCAATTTTTTGACATGCTAAATTATGAGTTTTTTTTGCTTTTTCTGAGTTTATTCCCACTTTGCATGTTATAAGGCGTCTCTGCAAGCTATTTTAGGACGTTTGCAGCCATTTTTAGGAAGCGGTCAAATTTTGACTTTTTCGACATACTATACTATTGCCTTTGTGGCCAATTTTTGACATGCTAAATTATGAGGTTTTTGGCCATATTCTGACTTTATTCCCACTTTGCATGTTATAAGGCGTCTCTGCAAGCTATTTTAGGACGTTTGCAGCCATTTTAGGAGCGGTCAAATTTTGACTTTTTCGACATACTATACTATTGCCTTTGTGGCCAATTTTTTGACATGCTAAATTATGAGGTTTATGGCCATATTCTGACTTTATTCCCACTTTGCATGTTATAAGGCGTCTCTGCAAGCTATTTTAGGATCGTTTGCAGCCATTTTAGGAGCGGTCAAATTTTGACTTTTTCGACATACTATACTATTGCCTTTGTGGCCAATTTTTGACATGCTAAATTATGAGGTTTTTGGCCATATTCTGACTTTATTCCCACTTTGCATGTTATAAGGCGTCTCTGCAAGCTATTTTAGGACGTTTGCAGCCATTTTTAGGAGCGGTCAAATTTTGACTTTTTCGACATACTATACTATTGCCTTTGTGGCCAATTTTTTGACATGCTAAATTATGAGGTTTTATTGCTTTTTCTGAGTTTATTCCCACTTTGCATGTTATAAGGCGTCTCTGCAAGCTATTTTAGGACGTTTGCAGCCATTTTTAGGAGCGGTCAAATTTTGACTTTTTCGACATACTATACTATTGCCTTTGTGGCCAATTTTTTGACATGCTAAATTATGAGGTTTTTTGGCCTTATTTTGCCTTTATTCCTCCTTTGCATGTTATAAGGCGTCTCTGCAAGCTATTTTAGGACGTTTGCAGCCATTTTAGGAGCGGTCAAATTTTGACTTTTTCGACATACTATACTATTGCCTTTGTGGCCAATTTTTTGACATGCTAAATTATGAGTTTTTATTGCTTTTTCTGAGTTTATTCCCACTTTGCATGTTATAAGGCGTCTCTGCAAGCTATTTTAGGACGTTTGCAGCCATTTTAGGAGCGGTCAAATTTTGACTTTTTCGACATACTATACTATTGCCTTTGTGGCCAATTTTTGACATGCTAAATTATGAGGTTTTGGCCATATTCTGACTTTATTCCCACTTTGCATGTTATAAGGCGTCTCTGCAAGCTATTTTAGGACGTTTGCAGCCATTTTTAGGAGCGGTCAAATTTTGACTTTTTCGACATACTATACTATTGCCTTTGTGGCCAATTTTTGACATGCTAAATTATGAGTTTTTATTGCTTTTTCTGAGTTTATTCCCACTTTGCATGTTATAAGGCGTCTCTGCAAGCTATTTTAGGACGTTTGCAGCCATTTTTAGGAGCGGTCAAATTTTGACTTTTTCGACATACTATACTATTGCCTTTGTGGCCAATTTTTTGACATGCTAAATTATGAGGTTTTTGGCCATATTCTGACTTTATTCCCACTTTGCATGTTATAAGGCGTCTCTGCAAGCTATTTTATGACGTTTGCAGCCATTTTTAGAGCGGTCAAATTTTGACTTTTTCGACATACTATACTATTGCCTTTGTGGCCAATTTTTTGACATGCTAAATTATGAGGTTTTGGCCATATTCTGACTTTATTCCCACTTTGCATGTTATAAGGCGTCTCTGCAAGCTATTTTAGGACGTTTGCAGCCATTTTTAGGAGCGGTCAAATTTTGACTTTTTCGACATACTATACTATTGCCTTTGTGGCCAATTTTTGACATGCTAAATTATGAGGTTTTTGGCCATATTCTGATTTTATTCCCACTTTGCATGTTATAAGGCGTCTCTGCAAGCTATTTTAGGACGTTTGCAGCCATTTTTAGGAGCGGTCAAATTTTGACTTTTTCGACATACTATACTATTGCCTTTGTGGCCAATTTTTTGACATGCTAAATTATGAGGTTTTTGGCCATATTCTGACTTTATTCCCACTTTGCATGTTATAAGGCGTCTCTGCAAGCTATTTTAGGACGTTTGCAGCCATTTTTAGGAGCGGTCAAATTTTGACTTTTTCGACATACTATACTATTGCCTTTGTGGCCAATTTTTTGACATGCTAAATTATGAGGTTTTTGGCCATATTCTGACTTTATTCCCACTTTGCATGTTATAAGGCGTCTCTGCAAGCTATTTTAGGACGTTTGCAGCCATTTTTAGGAAGCGGTCAAATTTTGACTTTTTCGACATACTATACTATTGCCTTTGTGGCCAATTTTTTGACATGCTAAATTATGAGGTTTTTGGCCATATTCTGACTTTATTCCCACTTTGCATGTTATAAGGCGTCTCTGCAAGCTATTTTAGGACGTTTGCAGCCATTTTAGGAGCGGTCAAATTTTGACTTTTTCGACATACTATACTATTGCCTTTGTGGCCAATTTTTGACATGCTAAATTATGAGGTTTTTGGCCATATTCTGACTTTATTCCCACTTTGCATGTTATAAGGCGTCTCTGCAAGCTATTTTAGGACGTTTGCAGCCATTTTTAGGAGCGGTCAAATTTTGACTTTTTCGACATACTATACTATTGCCTTTGTGGCCAATTTTTGACATGCTAAATTATGAGTTTTTGGCCATATTCTGACTTTATTCCCACTTTGCATGTTATAAGGCGTCTCTGCAAGCTATTTTAGGACGTTTGCAGCCATTTTTAGGAGCGGTCAAATTTTGACTTTTTCGACATACTATACTATTGCCTTTGTGGCCAATTTTTGACATGCTAAATTATGAGGTTTTTATTGCCATATTCTGACTTTATTCCCACTTTGCATGTTATAAGGCGTCTCTGCAAGCTATTTTAGGACGTTTGCAGCCATTTTTAGGAGCGGTCAAATTTTGACTTTTTCGACATACTATACTATTGCCTTTGTGGCCCATTTTTGACATGCTAAATTATGAGGTTTTTGGCCATATTCTGACTTTATTCCCACTTTGCATGTTATAAGGCGTCTCTGCAAGCTATTTTAGGACGTTTGCAGCCATTTTAGGAGCGGTCAAATTTTGACTTTTTCGACATACTATACTATTGCCTTTGTGGCCAATTTTTGACATGCTAAATTATGAGGTTTTTTGGCCATATTCTGACTTTATTCCCACTTTGCATGTTATAAGGCGTCTCTGCAAGCTATTTTAGGACGTTTGCAGCCATTTTTAGGAGCGGTCAAATTTTGACTTTTCGACATACTATACTATTGCCTTTGTGGCCAATTTTTGACATGCTAAATTATGAGTTTTTATTGCTTTTCTGAGTTTATTCCCACTTTGCATGTTATAAGGCGTCTCTGCAAGCTATTTTAGGACGTTTGCAGCCATTTTTAGGAGCGGTCAAATTTTGACTTTTTCGACATACTATACTATTGCCTTTGTGGCCAATTTTTGACATGCTAAATTATGAGGTTTTTGGCCATATTCTGACTTTATTCCCACTTTGCATGTTATAAGGCGTCTCTGCAAGCTATTTTAGGACGTTTGCAGCCATTTTTAGGAGCGGTCAAATTTTGACTTTTTCGACATACTATACTATTGCCTTTGTGGCCAATTTTTGACATGCTAAATTATGAGGTTTTTGGCCATATTCTGACTTTATTCCCACTTTGCATGTTATAAGGCGTCTCTGCAAGCTATTTTATGATGTTTGCAGCCATTTTTAGGAGCGGTCAAATTTTGACTTTTTGACATACTATACTATTGCGTTTGTGGCCAATTTTTTGACATGCTAAATTATGAGGTTTTTTGGCCATATTCTGACTTTATTCCCACTTTGCTTTTTATAAGGCGTCTCTGCAAGCTATTTTAGGACGTTTGCAGCCATTTTAGGAGCGGTCAAATTTTGACTTTTTCGACATACTATACTATTGCCTTTGTGGCCAATGTTTTGACATGCTAAATTATGAGTTTTTATTGCTTTTTCTGAGTTTATTCCCACTTTGCATGTTATAAGGCGTCTCTGCAAGCTATTTTAGGACGTTTGCAGCCATTTTTAGGAGCGGTCAAATTTTGACTTTTTCGACATACTATACTATTGCCTTTGTGGCCAATTTTTGACATGCTAAATTATGAGGTTTTTGGCCATATTCTGAGTTTATTCCCACTTTGCATGTTATAAGGCGTCTCTGCAAGCTATTTTAGGACGTTTGCAGCCATTTTTAGGAGCGGTCAAATTTTGACTTTTTCGACATACTATACTATTGCCTTTGTGGCCAATTTTTTGACATGCTAAATTATGAGGTTTTTTGCTTTTTCTGACTTTATTCCCACTTTGCATGTTATAAGGCGTCTCTGCAAGCTATTTTAGGACGTTTGCAGCCATTTTTAGGAGCGGTCAAATTTTGACTTTTTCGACATACTATACTATTGCCTTTGTGGCCAATTTTTTGACATGCTAAATTATGAGGTTTTTGGCCATATTCTGACTTTATTCCCACTTTGCATGTTATAAGGCGTCTCTGCAAGCTATTTTAGGACGTTTGCAGCCATTTTAGGAGCGGTCAAATTTTGACTTTTCGACATACTATACTATTGCCTTTGTGGCCAATTTTTTGACATGCTAAATTATGAGTTTTTATTGCTTTATTCTGAGTTTATTCCCACTTTGCATGTTATAAGGCGTCTCTGCAAGCTATTTTAGGACGTTTGCAGCCATTTTTAGGAGCGGTCAAATTTTGACTTTTTCGACATACTATACTATTGCCTTTGTGGCCAATTTTTTGACATGCTAAATTATGAGGTTTTTGGCCATATTCTGACTTTATTCCCACTTTGCATGTTATAAGGCGTCTCTGCAAGCTATTTTAGGACGTTTGCAGCCATTTTAGGAGCGGTCAAATTTTGACTTTTTCGACATACTATACTATTGCCTTTGTGGCCAATTTTTGACATGCTAAATTATGAGTTTTTATTGCTTTTTCTGAGTTTATTCCCACTTTGCATGTTATAAGGCGTCTCTGCAAGCTATTTTAGGACGTTTGCAGCCATTTTAGAGCGGTCAAATTTTGACTTTTCGACATACTATACTATTGCCTTTGTGGCCAATTTTTGACATGCTAAATTATGAGGTTTTTGGCCATATTCTGACTTTATTCCCACTTTGCATGTTATAAGGCGTCTCTGCAAGCTATTTTAGGACGTTTGCAGCCATTTTAGGAGCGGTCAAATTTTGACTTTTTCGACATACTATACTATTGCCTTTGTGGCCAATTTTTGACATGCTAAATTATGAGGTTTTTTGCCATATTCTGAGTTTATTCCCACTTTGCATGTTATAAGGCGTCTCTGCAAGCTATTTTAGGACGTTTGCAGCCATTTTTAGGAGCGGTCAAATTTTGACTTTTTCGACATACTATACTATTGCCTTTGTGGCCAATTTTTGACATGCTAAATTATGAGGTTTTGGCCATATTCTGACTTTATTCCCACTTTGCATGTTATAAGGCGTCTCTGCAAGCTATTTTAGGACGTTTGCAGCCATTTTTAGGAGCGGTCAAATTTTGACTTTTTCGACATACTATACTATTGCCTTTGTGGCCAATTTTTGACATGCTAAATTATGAGTTTTTATTGCTTTTCTGAGTTTATTCCCACTTTGCATGTTATAAGGCGTTTCTGCAAGCTATTTTAGGATGTTTGCAGCCATTTTTAGGAGCGGTCAAATTTTGATTTTTTCGACATACTATACTATTGCCTTTGTGGCCAATTTTTGACATGCTAAATTATGAGGTTTTTGGCCATATTCTGACTTTATTCCCACTTTGCATGTTATAAGGCGTCTCTGCAAGCTATTTTAGGGCGTTTGCAGCCATTTTTAGGAGCGGTCAAATTTTGACTTTTTCGACATACTATACTATTGCCTTTGTGGCCAAGTTTTTGACATGCTAAATTATGAGTTTTATTGCTTTTTCTGAGTTTATTCCCACTTTGCATGTTATAAGGCGTCTCTGCAAGCTATTTTAGGACGTTTGCAGCCATTTTTAGGAGCGGTCAAATTTTGACTTTTTCGACATACTATACTATTGCCTTTGTGGCCAATTTTTGACATGCTAAATTATGAGTTTTTTGCTTTTTCTGAGTTTATTCCCACTTTGCATGTTATAAGGCGTCTCTGCAAGCTATTTTAGGGCGTTTGCAGTCATTTTTAGGAGCGGTCAAATTTTGACTTTTTCGACATACTATACTATTGCCTTTGTGGCCAATTTTTTGACATGCTAAATTATGAGGTTTTTTTCCATATTCTGACTTTATTCCCACTTTGCATGTTATAAGGCGTCTCTGCAAGCTATTTTAGGACGTTTGCAGCCATTTTTAGGAGCGGTCAAATTTTGACTTTTTCGACATACTATACTATTGCCTTTGTGGCCAATTTTTGACATGCTAAATTATGAGGTTTTTTGGCCATATTCTGACTTTATTCCCACTTTGCATGTTATAAGGCGTCTCTGCAAGCTATTTTAGGACGTTTGCAGCCATTTTTAGGAGCGGTCAAATTTTGACTTTTTCGACATACTATACTATTGCCTTTGTGGCCAATTTTTTGACATGCTAAATTATGAGGTTTTTTGGCCATATTCTGACTTTATTCCCACTTTGCATGTTATAAGGCGTCTCTGCAAGCTATTTTAGGACGTTTGCAGCCATTTTTAGGAGCGGTCAAATTTTGACTTTTTCGACATACTATACTATTGCCTTTGTGGCCAATTTTTGACATGCTAAATTATGAGTTTTTTGGCCATATTCTGACTTTATTCCCACTTTGCATGTTATAAGGCGTCTCTGCAAGCTATTTTAGGGCGTTTGCAGCCATTTTTAGGAGCGGTCAAATTTTGACTTTTTCGACATACTATACTATTGCCTTTGTGGCCAATTTTTTGACATGCTAAATTATGAGTTTTTATTGCTTTTTCTGAGTTTATTCCCACTTTGCATGTTATAAGGCGTCTCTGCAAGCTATTTTAGGACGTTTGCAGCCATTTTTAGAGCGGTCAAATTTTGACTTTTTTCGACATACTAAACGATTGCCTTTGTGGCCAATGTTTTTACATACTAAATTATGAGTTTTTCTTCCATATTCTGACTTTATTCCCACTTTGCATGTTATAAGGCGTCTCTGCAAGCTATTTTATGATGTTTGCAGCCATTTTTAGGAGCGGTCAAATTTTGACTTTTTCGACATACTATACTATTGCCTTTGTGGCCAATTTTTTGACATGCTAAATTATGAGGTTTTTGGCCATATTCTGACTTTATTCCCACTTTGCATGTTATAAGGCGTCTCTGCAAGCTATTTTAGGACGTTTGCAGCCATTTTTAGGAGCGGTCAAATTTTGACTTTTTCGACATACTATACTATTGCCTTTGTGGCCAATTGTTTGACATGCTAAATTATGAGGTTTTTGGCCATATTCTGACTTTATTCCCACTTTGCATGTTATAAGGCGTCTCTGCAAGCTATTTTAGGACGTTTGCAGCCATTTTTAGGAGCGGTCAAATTTTGACCTTTTCGACATACTATACTATTGCCTTTGTGGCCAATTTTTTGACATGCTAAATTATGAGGTTTTTGGCCATATTCTGACTTTATTCCCACTTTGCATGTTTTAAGGCGTCTCTGCAAGCTATTTTAGGACGTTTGCAGCCATTTTTAGGAGCGGTCAAATTTTGACTTTTTCGACATACTATACTATTGCCTTTGTGGCCAATTTTTGACATGCTAAATTATGAGGTTTTGGCCATATTCTGACTTTATTCCCACTTTGCATGTTATAAGGCGTCTCTGCAAGCTATTTTATGATGTTTGCAGCCATTTTTAGGAGCGGTCAAATTTTGACTTTTTCGACATACTATACTATTGCCTTTGTGGCCAATTTTTTGACATGCTAAATTATGAGGTTTTTGGCCATATTCTGACTTTATTCCCACTTTGCATGTTATAAGGCGTCTCTGCAAGCTATTTTATGATGTTTGCAGCCATTTTAGGAGCGGTCAAATTTTGACTTTTTCGACATACTATACTATTGCCTTTGTGGCCAATTTTTGACATGCTAAATTATGAGTTTTTTTGCTTTTTCTGACTTTATTCCCACTTTGCATGTTATAAGGCGTCTCTGCAAGCTATTTTAGGACGTTTGCAGCCATTTTAGGAGCGGTCAAATTTTGACTTTTTCGACATACTATACTATTGCCTTTGTGGCCAATTTTTTGACATGCTAAATTATGAGGTTTTTGGCCATATTCTGACTTTATTCCCACTTTGCATGTTATAAGGCGTCTCTGCAAGCTATTTTAGGGCGTTTGCAGCCATTTTTAGGAGCGGTCAAATTTTGACTTTTTCGACATACTATACTATTGCCTTTGTGGCCAATTTTTTGACATGCTAAATTATGAGGTTTTTTGGCCATATTCTGACTTTATTCCCACTTTGCATGTTATAAGGCGTCTCTGCAAGCTATTTTAGGACGTTTGCAGCCATTTTTAGGAGCGGTCAAATTTTGACTTTTTCGACATACTATACTATTGCCTTTGTGGCCAATTTTTGACATGCTAAATTATGAGGTTTTTGGCCATATTCTGACTTTATTCCCACTTTGCATGTTATAAGGCGTCTCTGCAAGCTATTTTAGGACGTTTGCAGCCATTTTTAGGAGCGGTCAAATTTTGACTTTTTTCGACATACTATACTATTGCCTTTGTGGCCAATTTTTTGACATGCTAAATTATGAGGTTTTTGGCCATATTCTGACTTTATTCCCACTTTGCATGTTATAAGGCGTCTCTGCAAGCTATTTTATGATGTTTGCAGCCATTTTTAGGAGCGGTCAAATTTTGACTTTTTCGACATACTATACTATTGCCTTTGTGGCCAATTTTTGACATGCTACATTATGAGGTTTTTGGCCATATTCTGACTTTATTCCCACTTTGCATGTTATAAGGCGTCTCTGCAAGCTATTTTAGGACGTTTGCAGCCATTTTTAGGAGCGGTCAAATTTTGACTTTTTCGACATACTATACTATTGCCTTTGTGGCCAATTTTTTGACATGCTAAATTATGAGTTTTTTTTGCTTTTTCTGACTTTATTCCCACTTTGCATGTTATAAGGTGTCTCTGCAAGCTATTTTAGGACGTTTGCAGCCATTTTTAGGAGCGGTCAAATTTTGACTTTTTCGACATACTATACTATTGCCTTTGTGGCCAATTTATTGACATGCTAAATTATGAGGTTTTTGGCCATATTCTGACTTTATTCCCACTTTGCATGTTATAAGGCGTCTCTGCAAGCTATTTTAGGACATTTGCAGCCATTTTTAGGAGCGGTCAAATTTTGACTTTTTCGACATACTATACTATTGCCTTTGTGGCCAATTTTTTGACATGCTAAATTATGAGTTTTTTTTGCTTTTTCTGACTTTATTCCCACTTTGCATGTTATAAGGCGTCTCTGCAAGCTATTTTAGGACGTTTGCAGCCATTTTTAGGAGCGGTCAAATTTTGACTTTTTCGACATACTATACTATTGCCTTTGTGGCCAATTTTTTGACATGCTAAATTATGAGGTTTTTGGCCATATTCTGACTTTATTCCCACTTTGCAACTTATAAGGCGTCTCTGCAAGCTATTTTAGGACGTTTGCAGCCATTTTTAGGAGCGGTCAAATTTTGACTTTTTCGACATACTATACTATTGCCTTTGTGGCCAATTTTTTGACATGCTAAATTATGAGTTTTTTTTGCTTTTTCTGACTTTATTCCCACTTTGCATGTTATAAGGCGTCTCTGCAAGCTATTTTAGGACGTTTGCAGCCATTTTTAGGAGCGGTCAAATTTTGACTTTTTAGACATACTATACTATTGCCTTTGTGGCCAATTTTTGACATGCTAAATTATGAGTTTTTTTGCTTTTTCTGACTTTATTCCCACTTTGCATGTTATAAGGCGTCTCTGCAAGCTATTTTAGGACGTTTGCAGCCATTTTTAGGAGCGGTCAAATTTTGACTTTTTCGACATACTATACTATTGCCTTTGTGGCCAATTTTTTGACATGCTAAATTATGAGTTTTTTTTGCTTTTTCTGACTTTATTCCCACTTTGCATGTTATAAGGCGTCTCTGCAAGCTATTTTAGGACGTTTGCAGCCATTTTTAGGAGCGGTCAAATTTTGACTTTTTCGACATACTATACTATTGCCTTTGTGGCCAATTTTTTGACATGCTAAATTATGAGTTTTTTTTGCTTTTTCTGACTTTATTCCCACTTTGCATGTTATAATGCGTCTCTGTAAGATATTTTAGGACGTTTGCAGCCATTTTAGGAGCGGTCAAATTTTGACTTTTTCGACATACTATACTATTGCCTTTGTGGCCAATTTTTTGACATGCTAAATTATGAGTTTTTTGTCCATATTCTGACTTTATTCCCACTTTGCATGTTATAAGGCGTCTCTGCAAGCTATTTTATGATGTTTGCAGCCATTTTTAGGAGCGGTCAAATTTTGACTTTTTCGACATACTATACTATTGCCTTTGTGGCCAATTTTTTGACATGCTAAATTATGAGGTTTTTTTGCTTTTTCTGACTTTATTCGCACTTTGCATGTTATAAGGCGTCTCTGCATGCTATTTTAGGACGTTTGCAGCCATTTTAGGAGCGGTCAAATTTTGACTTTTTCGACATACTATACTATTGCCTTTGTGGCCAATTTTTTGACATGCTAAATTATGAGGTTTTTGGCCATATTCTGACTTTATTCCCACTTTGCATGTTATAAGGCGTCTCTGCAAGCTATTTTATGATGTTTGCAGCCATTTTTAGGAGCGGTCAAATTTTGACTTTTTCGACATACTATACTATTGCCTTTGTGGCCAATTTTTTGACATGCTAAATTATGAGGTTTTTGGCCATATTCTGACTTTATTCCCACTTTGCATGTTATAAGGCGTCTCTGCAAGCTATTTTAGGACGTTTGCAGCCATTTTTAGGAGCGGTCAAATTTTGACTTTTTCGACATAGTATGCTCTTGCCTTTGTGGCCAATTTATTGACATGCTAAATTATGAGGTTTTTGGCCATATTCTGACTTTATTCCCACTTTGCATGTTATAAGGCGTCTCTGCAAGCTATTTTAGGACGTTTGCAGCCATTTTTAGGAGCGGTCAAATTTTGACTTTTTCGACATACTATACTATTGCCTTTGTGGCCAATTTTTTGACATGCTAAATTATGAGGTTTTTTTTGCTTTTTCTGACTTTATTCCCACTTTGCATGTTATAAGGCGTCTCTGCAAGCTATTTTAGGACGTTTGCAGCCATTTTTAGGAGCGGTCAAATTTTGACTTTTTCGACATACTATACTATTGCCTTTGTGGCCAATTTTTTGACATGCTAAATTATGAGGTTTTTGGCCATATTCTGACTTTATTCCCACTTTGCAACTTATAAGGCGTCTCTGCAAGCTATTTTAGGACGTTTGCAGCCATTTTTAGGAGCGGTCAAATTTTGACTTTTTCGACATACTATACTATTGCCTTTGTGGCCAATTTTTTGACATGCTAAATTATGAGGTTTTTGGCCATATTCTGACTTTATTCCCACTTTGCATGTTATAAGGCGTCTCTGCAAGCTATTTTAGGACGTTTGCAGCCATTTTTAGGAGCGGTCAAATTTTGACTTTTTCGACATACTATACTATTGCCTTTGTGGCCAATTTTTTGACATGCTAAATTATGAGTTTTTTTTGCTTTTTCTGACTTTATTCCCACTTTGCATGTTATAAGGCGTCTCTGCAAGCTATTTTAGGACGTTTGCAGCCATTTTTAGGAGCGGTCAAATTTTGACTTTTTCGACATACTATACTATTGCCTTTGTGGCCAATTTTTTGACATGCTAAATTATGAGGTTTTTGGCCATATTCTGACTTTATTCCCACTTTGCATGTTATAAGGCGTCTCTGCAAGCTATTTTAGGACGTTTGCAGCCATTTTTAGGAGCGGTCAAATTTTGACTTTTTCGACATACTATACTATTGCCTTTGTGGCCAATTTTTTGACATGCTAAATTATGACGTTTTTTTTTGCTTTTTCTGACTTTATTGCCACTTTGCATGTTATAAGGCGTCTCTGCAAGCTATTTTATGACGTTTGCAGCCATTTTTAGGAGCGGTCAAATTTTGACTTTTTCGACATACTATACTATTGCCTTTGTGGCCAATTTTTTGACATGCTAAATTATGAGTTTTTTTTGCTTTTTCTGACTTTATTCCCACTTTGCATGTTATAAGGCGTCTCTGCAAGCTATTTTATGATGTTTGCAGCCATTTTTAGGAGCGGTCAAATTTAGACTTTTTCGACATACTATATTATTGCCAATTTTTTGACATGCTAAATCATAAGGTTTTTTGGCTTTTTCTGAGTTCATTCCCACTTTGCATGTTATAAGGTGCCTCTGCAAGCTATTGTATGACTTTTGCAGCCATTTTTAGGAGCGGTCAAATTTCGATTTTTTCGACATACTATACTATTGCCTTTGTGGCCAATTATTTGACATGCTAAATTATGAGGGTTTTGGCCATTCCCACTTTGCATGTTATAAGGTGCCTCTGCAAGCTATTTTATTACGTTTGCAGCCATTTTTAGGAGCGGTCAAATTCTGACTTTTTCGACATACTGTACTATTGCCTTTGTCGCCAGTTTTTGACATGCTAAATTACTAGGTTTTTTGCCTTTTTTTGGCATTTTTTCCTACTTTGTATACTATGATGTGTCTCTACAAGCTGTTATATGTCGTTTTCAGCCATTTTTAGGAGTAGTCAAATTTTGATAAAAAAAAAAGTCAAAATATGACATGTCAAAAAAGTGTTGAAAACAACAAAGAATAGGATTTTGAGATATGTCATAATTTAGCATGTTGAAAAAATGATTAAAAACAAAAAAAACCCATATTTTAGCATGTCAAAAATCAGCCAAAAACTGCATCCTATAGTATTGCCAAAAAAGTCAAAACATGACATGTCACAAAAACGGCTGAAAACAACATAGAATACCGTTCAGATATGTCATAGTGTAGCATGTTGAAAAAAGTGACCAAATAACAACCAAACACATCATATTTTAGCATGTCGATAAAACTACCAAAATTTGTATAGTATTAAAAAAAATGTCAAAATATGACGTCAAAAAAAAGGGTTAAAAAAACAACATAGAATACCGTTCAGACATGTCATAGTGTAGCATGTTGAAAAAAGTGAACAAATAACAACCAAACACATCATATTTTAGCATGTCGATAAAACAAAAACCAAAACCAAAATTTGAATTGTGTTGCAAAAAAATGTCAAAATATGACGTCAAAAAAAGGGCTTAAAAACAATATTGAATTGCATTTCAAGACACGTCTTAGTGTAGCATGTTAAAAAAATCAACCAAAAACAACCCCAAACATAAAACTTTAGCATGTCAAAAAAACAGCCAAAAACGGCAAAGTCAAGTATTGCCGAAAAAGTTAAGATATGACATGTCAAAAAAAGGGCTGAAAACAACATAGAATAGCATTTTGAGACATGTTATAGTAGAGCATATTGACAAAAGCGACCTGATCAACCAAAAACATCATATTTTAGCATGTCAATATTCAGCCAAAAATCACATTGTATAGTATTGCCAAAAAAGCCGAAATATGACAAGTCAAAAAAAGGGCTGAATACAACATGGAATACTTTTTCAAGACATGTCATAGCATGTCGAAAAGCGACCAAAAAAAACCAAAAACATAATATTTTAGCATGTTGAAAAAAATGGTCAAAAAAATCACATACTATCTTATGGGAATAAAAGTCAAAATCTGATATGTCAAAAAAAGGCTGAAAACAACATAGAATAGCATGTCCAGACATGCGTGTCTGAGGTGAAGGAAACGTACCGATAAAACCCCGGATTCCCAAATCAAATGGGAAGGATGGCGAGGACACAGATGTACCAGGTTAGGTCGCTTTATTCTCTCAAAATCAAAAAGAGTGGCAATTTACAGGGGCGGCCCTTTGTTTGCCTGTGAAAGAGAACACAAAGTTAAACATAAAATACCAAATAACAGCATTTTACTAATACAAATGAGCTCATAATGAAATAAACAATAATTTCCAAGTCAAAACAAACAATGGATGTCATTCATAATTGTTGGTCAAAAATGGCGTCACAGGCTTTAACTGGCTTTAAGTGGCTCCTCACAGCATGTCAGTGTCAGCAGACTCCACTTTGATACTCTACCTACGCCCCTCCTTTGCGCTGCCTAATTGGTATAAACATTAGTAGCTGCATTTTGTTTACAAACTTACTTTTCTAACATTAGTTGGGTTTCTTCCCCTTGTTACAACAATTAACTTTACCATGTCACACTTAAATTCAGTTGTATCAGTAACAAAAACCGAGTGGTGTTCATTATTATAAGGGGTAAAAACCACAATGTATCGCATGTAGAGACACGTCACACTATAGCATGTTGAATAAACTGCCAAAAAAATCATTATATAGCATGTAGAAAAAATGACCGAAAATGTCATAGTATAGTATGCAGAAGAAAAATGGCCAAAAACAAAATACAGCATGTGGAAAAATGTCAAAATATGACATGTCAAAAAAAAGGCTGAAAACAACATAGTATAGCATGTTGAGAGACATCTTAGTATGGCATGTTGAAAAATACAGCCAAAAACATCACAGTATAGCATGTCAAAAAAAATGACCGAAACTGAAATAGTTTAGTATGTTGAGAAATGTCAAAATATGACATGTCTAAAAAATGGGCAAGAAACCACACTCTATAGCATGTCTAGACATGTCATTGTATAGAATTTGGAAAAAACTACCAAAAACATCATAATAAAGCATGTAGAAAAAACAACTTTGAACAACGTAGTAAATTATTTCGAAAAATGTCAAAATATGACTATCGCACCTTTGTCTGAGGTGAAGGCAACGTACCGATAAAACCCTGGATTCCCAAATCAAATGGACAGCATGGCGAGGACACAGATGTACCAGGTTAGGATGATTTTTTTCTCTCAAAATCAAAAAGAGTGGCAATTTACAGGGGCGGCCCTTTGTTTGCCTGTGAAAGAGAACACAAAGTTAAACATAAAATACCAAATAACAGCATTTTACTAATATAAACGTGCTCATAATAAAATAAACAATAATTTCCAAGTCAAAATAAGCAATGAATGTCATTCATGATTGTTGGTAAAAAACTGGTGTTACATCACCTTTAAAGCAGGCTTCAACTGGCTCCTCACAACATATCC
Organism: Plectropomus leopardus; assembly: GCF_026936395.1. Classification (NCBI taxonomy): domain Eukaryota; kingdom Metazoa; phylum Chordata; class Actinopteri; order Perciformes; family Serranidae; genus Plectropomus; species Plectropomus leopardus. The sequence continues at coordinate 17,691,965 of NC_142197.1, read as the reverse complement.
GCAGAGCAGAGTGGATCTGAGGCACTGGGAGAAACCTCACTTTTGTACTCTCCCTGCACTCCTCCTTTGCTCTGCCTATCTGGCATAAACATTAATTGTTGCATTGCACTCTTCTAAATAAAGCTGGGATTCTTCAACTTACATGTCACACTTAAATTCTGTTGTACTGGTAACAAAAACTGAGTGGTGTTCATTGTTGTCCATTTTTAACACAATAAAAGTGAGTTTTCATTTGGTTCCTTCCTCTTTAGTGCAGGTGCAGTCTCAACCAACCTAACCCTTCCTTGGTGCAGGTGTGGGCAATCAGTCTCTGAAGTGGGTATTTAGCCATGCAAAGTCTGGCACACGGCTTCTCTGGAAGCCAGAGGGTGATTGTTAAACTGAACACAGAGACAGAATGTGATGAGATGGTGGATACTGGGTGTACACACCCAGTGGAGCCACACTACCATTGCTATTTTGTTTGATCCTTTGTTTTGTCCTCAGTGACAACATGGGCCCTCATGGTCACAATGACATGTCAAGAAAAGGGCTAAAAACCACAAAGTATAGCGTGACAAGACACGTCACAGTATAGCACACAGCAAAAACTGGAGTGTTGAAATTTCAGGGTTAAACATTTCAGAGTTGATTTCAGCTCCCAAAGTGTAATTCTAACACATTCTGATTTAAACGCTGCTCAGTGTTGGAGTAAACTGACAGAGTCGATCAGGTCAGTGTTAGTTCAACTCTGCAGAGATTAAGCTCCACCCACAGGTGCCCTCGCATTTCACTTCTACAGCTGGAGACTACGAGACAAGTCGGAGCCCTTTTGTTCCTCACGTGCAGCTCTAAAAACTTCATGAAACAATTGTAAATTGATGCAATAAACTTCAGTGTGAATATTGTAACACCTATAGATCATCTGCTTTACAAAGCCTTGTTTGTTTCCATGACTGAACAGCGAGTAATCATATGTCTTTATTGTAGTTTAGTATTTAAAAGGTTTAAAAAACAGAATTTTGTAAATATCAAATAAAGCCAGACAATTTTGTAATTATAATGCAAAATGTGTTCTGGTAATGGTTGAGTTGTCCATTTATGATAAAGGTGCAATTAAAAACAACTGTCAATATTACAAATACAATCTTACTCCACTTAATTATATCTGAATATTTTTTCTTTTAAAAAAATAAAATAAAGACAATAAAGTAACTACTGAGGTGAATCCAGGGCCATATTGTTAGAAATGATTAAACAGCAATGACTTGCTGTAAATAGACATCTCAACGGTTTAAAAAACCCAAAATATTCTGTGCTTTTTATGTTACTTATGGAAGCCCTAAAAAGACATGTTTCTATACTTTTTATTCTCTCCAATTTCTCATGATAATGACATAATTCTGTTTGTTTTCTCACGATAACGAATTCATTTATCTCGTTATCTCGGGAAAATGAAGCCCGATTTGTCAAGATAATGACAGAATTTCCGGTGATTAAGAAAACAAAACATCATGCTGGTCATTGTGATGAGCAAGATGAGGACATGCCATGCCGCCATCCCCCACGCTAACGAGGTGAGTTAAGTCTATTTTTGCTTGTTTTGTGCTTTTGCAACTCTGAAGATACTACTTATGATTACCAGCCTGATGTTTTGTTTCCTTAAAGCTGCAGTTGGTAACACTGAGGAGAGAGAATTTGAAACAACACAGCCTGCAGGTCCCTCCGCCTGCTTCACCTTAGCCTCTTCACACCACCAGATTTAAAAAGTGTTTCAGTTGCTGTGGTCATCAGAGCCGAGGTCACCAACTGGACGGCTGGGTGTAAAGTCCGACTTTGAGCTCAGAGTTACGACCAACTTAAAGTTGTGACCAGTGCACCGGTTAGACTGACGGCTTGTTTGTGTTGTGTCTGTTAGGCAGTTTGGAGCATGGCGCAAGAAGGAAACTGAAACGAGTAACCATGGTGACGAAAGCAGCATTTCGAAGAGGATGGCAGTGCGTCTCGCATTAAAGGATGGTGACAGGCACAACATTGTTGTCCAACAACCGCAGCCTGTATGTTGACAGATAAATAATCAGCGGACGTGTAAATGGTTTTGCTATGAAAACTTCTGTACAGCAGTCTCTACATGGCAAAACAAACAAAAAAACCTCAGCAAGTGCTTTAAGCACTGCAGGCGTTTGATTAACAACATCTTACTGTGAGAGCATACATAAATATCAGCAATAAACCCAAATTGATGAGACCGTTTGGTAACTTCCCAAAGATATTTTTAGCCACTATGATATAAATCAATGCTAACCGGCCTTAGCACTGGAAACAAGCTAACGTTAGCTCCACAGCAACACAACACAAAGTTTACAGTGTTACAGTGAATTCATTAAAGCGTAGCTGTCAAGCAGAAATGTTGCTAACTCACTGTCGGTTTGGAGTCCTTTCAGATCCCATTAGCTGTCGCCACCTCGGCTCAGCTCTGGTGTTCGCCCTCGTTTTCTCCGCCATGCATGCTGTCATCATCAGGGGAATAAGCAGTTTTTTCATCGTTAGTGGTATTTTTCCATCGTATTATGTCGTTATCTCGACAAAACAGGCATTGTTTTCCCGAGATAAATGAATCCATTATCTTGAGAAAACCAGTTTTGTTTTCCCGAAATAAAAATAAGTCGTTATCACGAGAAAACAACCCGAAATATGTCAATATCACGAGAAACAGAGAAAATAAAAAGTATAGAAACATGTCCTTTTAGGGCTTCCATAGCTACTCACTGGTGCTGCTAAGGAATAACCTCGATTAAGTGCTGGTTTTCTCCACATATATTTTTCCTCTGATCTTCTAAGCACTTCAAGCCAAAAATGACCCGGTCAAACACCCACCTGATCACCAGGAAAGAAAAACAATCTTTCATTTTGAGTCACTTGCACTGTGACAGAACACATACCGTCATTCAAAGTAAAACCAGAGAGATCGTTTGAATTTTTCTTTGATGACCTTGAACACCAAGACCATCTCAATTTTCAGGGGACGTTTCTTTTCATGTATTTTAATTTATTCTTAAAATATTTCATGATAAAAAATGTATGTAAATGACTCTAATACTTCTGCGATGCTTCCTCGGCTTTCTCTTTCTCTCTCCTCGTACTCGTCAGAGAGGACAGATTTGTGCGAGAACAAACACAAGCACAAAAATAAATTAAGAGATCAAAACTCATAGAGAGGAAATGAGTCAGTATTCCACACCGTGTACAATACAATATCATAGCAAATTAGCAGATTTCAATGGCTTCCACTGACTACCATAGATTTACAATGTTCAGTTGGCTGCAGATCAGTCCTCAATAAATTGTGTCACTTTCCTTATTTTTTCCATTAATGATTCTGATAGACAGTGACTTGTAGATGACCATGAAAAGAAAGCGGCTACTGAGGTGTGAACAGAAAACCTGGGACTACGAGCCAGCAGTAATGAGAACAATAGCATTTGTTCACATCCTACTAAACTGCCATTGTGACCACATTTTAAGTCCAATAAGCTTCTCTACAAAGGTACAACATATAAAACTGTTAAATATATAACTTTTTAGGGCCTTTCAAAATACATTTAATGACATTTCTTTACTCCTTATTTTCAGACTCGATAGCATTTATACTCTGTAGATATTCATCATCTCTCTGATATGATCCGCGCTCCTGATCTGTGACCAACTCGACAACACTTCCGGCAAACTCTCCCACCCGTAGCTACTGAAAAATGCAAATCAGTTCGTTTTTTTTTGTTTTGTTTTTGTTTTTTTGTTTTTTGATACACAGTTATATTATGTAGTACCTATATCTCCAGTTCCAAAATACAGTGGTGGGCTTAGTCTGAGAAAAAAAATGTCTGGAAAGTTTTAAAAGTACTCCTTTGATTGTGTACGGTACATGTGCCACCGTTCGGTTTGCATCGGCCCACTTGTGCAGCGTGCCTCTGAGGGGGGCAGTCGTTGGTTGGTGGTGACACAAACAGCAAGTTCACAAAGTGTCTGTGTGTCTTTGCCACATGGTCCACTCTGGCATAATGATCATATTTGTTGTTTTGCTCTTTGGTCTATAAAAATATGGGAGGTTTACTCCAGCAGAAGGCCTATTCACAGCAGAGAGCGCTCAGTTTGGCTTTTACGGCCTCGCGAAGTGGTCCAACAAGCAACAGGGTCCGGTCTGTAATTTCCCTGTCTTTGTTTCAGTTTCAAACAAAGTACCTCAACTGAGGCAAAAACCATTCGTAGGATTTTAAGGTGTCCGATTCTCCATAGCACAAGCAGGCGCTGCTAATTTCACAGAGCAGGCAGATAGAGTGGAGAGGAGGTCGACGCAACATTTTGACCCAACGACAGATGGCACGAGGGAGCAGTCACAATCCCGAGGGGGCCAGTCATAGGAAATGGAAAGTGTTTTACAGCGAGTAGTTTGTCCAGTGTCCAAGGGAGCGTTTGCTCCCTTAAACAGTCACTCCCTGGTTTTCCCGTCCCTGGCTGTGTTATGAGACCTGTGAATCAACAGGAAGAGAACAAACATCAGGTGATTGTTTTAGCACTGAGTCATTGTCACAGTCTTCTCAGCTCCTACCAGATATTAAATAACTTTGGAGAGTGTATTCATACACTTTCATTTAGTACATTCATGACATTCATTGAGTGACACTTTCTACGAACACCACATTTACAATAAGATGTAAAGCATGCCTTAAAGATATCAGAAAAAATGCCATAAAAATGCAGCAAAAAGTCATTGAATGGTAAATGTTGGAAAAGAATGTCACAATATAGCATACCTTCAAAAATGTTGTAAAATGTCAAACGAGTCAGACAGTCATAGTATAGCAAATGTACATGAAAAAATCTCATAGTATATCATGCCATAAACTGTGATTCTAAAGCATGCCATAAAAATTTAAGTCAAAAATGAATAAAAAAATAGCATAGTACAGTATGAAAAAGCATTGCATGCCGTAAAGTTTTTGAAAAAATGTCATAAAATGTCATAGTATAGCATGTCATAATATGTATTAAAAAAGTTTCACAATACAGCAGGGATGTAACGATTCACTCAACTCACGATTCCAGACGATTCACGATATGATTTTCTTACGATTTTACAGTATCACAGTACAGAATTAGATGACAGAAAAATTATGTCTGAAAAATATTCTATTTCTTCTCTATATCAAATTAAAGAGTCCCTTATTATTTATGAGGTAGGGTATAAATGCAAAACAATCTATGCAATGAATGCATTTCTGGACATTCACGATGTCCCCTGCTGTCAAAAGCAGATTACGCCATCTGCTGTTCAAAAAAAGTATTGCTGTTCATTTCCCATTTAACTGCCCCGCGATGAATCGTTACATCCATACAATACAGTGTACCATAAAAAAGTACAGAAAAAGTCATCGTATTGTATAACATTAAAATGTAAGAAAAAAATATGTCATGTATAGTACGCCATAAAAATGTGTCAAAAGTACCCATAGTTTCTCATAAAGAAGTCATAGGAAAGTATGCTATTAAAGTTTATCAAAAGTTATACAATAGTAAAAAATAAAAAATGTCATAGTATAGCATACCATAAAAATATCAGAAAAAAAATTCACAGCACAGTATGCAATAATAATGTCAAAAAAAGCATCATGATAGTATATTCTAAAAAATATATATTTAAAAAAGTGTCATAACAAAGTTAACAGTGGGTTTAATTAGTTATGTTCAGCATAAATCTAGACACTGAGAAACAGCTATCTGAAGGTAACAAATTCTGCCTGCCAGCATCTGGTTTTATCTTTTAATTTAGACATACAAAAACAGAGCACAGCCTCCAACTGCTGCTGGCGATAGCTTCATATTTAACAGATTTCATAGAAGTATCAATCTTTAATGTGATTCCTGGCAAGAAAGTAAATAAGCATCTTAAAACAAGTATATTTATATACATATGTGTGTGTGTGTGCGTGTGTGTAGTAAATAATGATTTTACACTCTGTGTGTTGCTATATGCCTTGTGTATACCCACTGGTCCTTACAAAAAGAAGGTGTTAATTACAACACTGTGGTAGAATTGTAAAAATTAAAAACTCGACAGCTTCCTCTCTGTCAAATCAAATGCTTTGCCAGTCAAATATTTAGAATTCTTCAGCGGGTGTAACCCAACAACAAAGCGAGACTCGCAGTGCAGAGACTGAGAGACAATAAATCTTCCAACAAAAAGACAAATCTGGAAGCCTCCTCACCATCTGTCTCCTGCCAGTCACACAGCCAACTTGATAGAGGTGCCGATGCCTTCCAAGACTGCTGAAGTTTAATTCATAATAATGAACTCTTGATGATTTTACAGGATATTGCCATGAAAAAGGCAGGTGTTGGATGGAGTACTAGCATGTATGACAGATGACAATGTTACTGTGGGAATAATAAACATCTCAATGAGCGTAGGGCTCAGTAGAGACAATGTCATGGTTTTGTTGGAGCTGGGCATGAAATGACCCCGAGGTATAACAGCTTCAAGCAGGGGCCTGACTGTGCTAACTGCTCTGCTGTGACCACTGCCAAAACAGGTGTTAAATCCCAATGTAAATACACTTTCCTATTGGGGTGGCCCCTAGTGGTCACACTGAGATTACACTGAATAGTGAAGGAGCCACTGATAAAATCACAAAAGCCATGGTCATGGAAAGAGTCATGAAATTTCACAATCACATTTTCTAGACCTTGATGAGCCATGGAACTTGCAAAAATCATTGATTTTTTTTGGAAAAACCACGGAAAGAGGTTGCGTGTAAGAAAATAAAATTACAGTAATGTTACATAATGGTGAATTTGTTTTCTGCACCTGGCTACTTAACGTAGCTTTAATATGTGTCAACGTGTGACAACATTTTGGTAACATGCATTCCAATCCAGCAGGCCCGTGATAATTATTTTCTTTGACATTTTGGGGGATTATTTTTTTTCTTACATGTATTATGGCGATTTATTGTCTCTTAATTTTTGGGGAAATTTTTGGTGGAAAGTGTAAAACATTTCCCTCAATTTCCCTCTTTTTTTGTCTTAAAATTAATTTCTAAAAAAAAAAGTGTTTGGAGGGCATGTTTCCTTTAAGAAAAAAGCTGCTGTTTTTTGTACAGATATATGTAGCGATAAATAAAAAAAGAAATATTGGGAATTTCTAATTTTTTTTTCTTTTTAAGAAAACAAGTTGTTTTCAGAAACTGCAAAACAAAATTATTTTTTGATTTTCAAATTTCCAACGGTGCTTGAACACATCATTGGGGATGATGAGTGATAGAGCATGAGTCTTATATGTTTGAAAAACGCTGAGCAAGTGGTGTAAGGAAAAAAAATATCCTGGGTCCTTGAAAAGTAATGGAAAATTTTTCTAAATTTTTGTCCATGTCAATGTGAGGGAACCCATAAAATGGAAGCAGGACAGAATCACTGCATGGAAACTGACATCTGAAGAGGAACAGAATGCAAATGAATTTAAATAGATGTCCCAGTAAAGGCGGTCTTGTTTTATGGAAGTCAGTGTCTACCATGGTAATTTTCTTATATTTCTCTCCATGTTCCTCTCCCTCTTTCTTACAACCACACAGTGGCAAATAGTCCCCCATAAATCTCACACACAAATCTCATCTCAGGGAAATGCAAGCCTTCTATTAAAAAGAGGAACGAATGTCAGATGAATATGAGATGAATTTGCCCTATGAGTAAATTCACAGACCTTAGGTGATTATTACCCCAGGTTTATCAGGAAACGGCCATATTACTCTATTTTATATCTTATAACAGCAAGAGAATATTTTACATTTTTGGGCCCGAGAATTGCAGAGACGAGGGAAATTGGATGCAGAGCCCATTTGGTTATTGAACACATGGACAAACTGTGAGTACAGTGGGGTCTGGCTATCCAAACAAGACTAGAGTGAAAATTAGAGTTTTTCAAGTGAGACTGATAACTGCTGCAGGTGTCATAGTAACAGAAGAGGACAGAATCCATCTGTGTTAATGTCCAATTTGTGCAGACTTCTCTTGTTATGGGGCTCACAGGCAATCCACTCAATACATATTGATATCCAACCAGCAGCATTCAATTGAGGACAAGGAAAACATTAAACATTTGATTTTGGGGGCGCAACTTCCAGCTTCCTGTCTCCGGGCAAAGCTGCAAATGCTTTGATGTATAAATGAGAATGCGTTTGTGCTGGCTTTCATATGCATTTTACATGCACGTTCAAGTGAGGGTGCATCCAGGCACATCTGTTGGAGCTAAAGGTAATTATACACAATACATATGGAGCTGCTCTCCAGCTGGGAGTTAAAGCAAATGCACTTGAACACATGGCCCCGGCTTGACATTTCCTCTCTGTGTGAACTCTCGCTGACTCCTTTTAAAATGCCAGAGTGCTGGGACCCATGGCGAATGTGTGAATGGGCACACATGAGGGGAAATTGATTGGTTTGCCTCTCCAAACTCTTTATCGAGACTCTGATGGATGTGAATAATGTAGAATCTCAGGGGTATGTTGATTAATTGATGTATGATTGATTGGGTGATTTTGTATGTTGGCTGGAAGCTTTGCACGAGTGTATTCATGTTGCTAGCATTCTGTGCCACCAGGGTCTTAAGTTACCAAGCTCAAAATCCTCTTAATGTGACACTTTAAAGAGGTCTTTCAAAGGGTCTTATGTTCTCAGCAATGTTTTTTTTTTCTCTAGGTCAAATGTTCAATGCATGTTTTCCAGGGTCAGTTGGTTGAAATCACCCAACTACAGCTTCTCGCCAATTGATGTTATAGTTCTTGAAACCTACACCCGCAAGACAGTTTTCTTTTACTTTAGACACTGATATCTCCAAATTGGCTTTTATACCATTCAAACTATTATATATAAAACTAATTTAAAATTGTCTTGTCTCTTGTTATGTTGTGATTTGGACTGTGATGCTAGCTTTTACCAATCTCTTACAATGTTACCTTAAATCAAGAACCCAGGACCCTGGATATATGACACAATATTGGACAGTCCATAGGGACTTGGCTCGGGAACCAGACAGTCAGCACTCTATGGCCCCATAAAGACCAAGTATGGAGTGTGGACTGGTAGGTGAGTAAGTGCCCTTGAGCAAAATACCTAACCCCCAACTGCTCAGGATGCCTGTTCATGTTCAGCCCCCTTGCTCTGGCATTTCTAAAACTGAGTGAAAAAATTGAATTTTTCCTTGGTATTATTAAGAATGTCTTCTTTCGTTTTCTAGGACCCTGGGAACATGGGATACTAGAAACACAGCACCTTATGAACATAGGATCGATGGAACAAAAGACCCTTGGAACATTGGACCTTGGGGACATAAAAACCTGCGAGCAGTGGGCCCTAGAAACATTTCACCCTGGGAAGATTGGACCCCAGGAATTTAGGAACTTGGGAACTAGGAATGCACAATATGGATTTTTTTCAACCAATAACTGCCTGCTCCTCAGGCCAATAAACTTAACCATATCTGATAATATCACATTTTTGTATTTTAAAAAGAAGTATAAGTGTAACCTGAAGTATATGCACACCTGGGGGAAAAAGAAGCTAAAATGCAGTGAGCAAATACGGATTATATATTCTTCCACAACAGTGATATGACCAAATCTAAGTGATACCACTATTGTTAACACAACAAAGAAAAACTCTGACTCTTCCAGACCTACATACCAGGATGTGAAAAAAGGCCATTGAAAATGGCCTATCCTACAGCCCCTGCCCCCATATAACCATACACCATAGAAGCATATAATAAATATCAGTATGTGAAAGTAAAATTATTTCATATATGTAAAAGTAAAATGACTTTTACTTTGTGTGAAATGACTTAAGTTGTTTAATTATAGCTTTATTGTATAGCTAATGGTAAAATAATTTAAAGACAAAACAACAAAATCATACAAAGTATATTTGAAAGTTTAGACAGTGTGTTAAATACAACTATTTGTAGAGAGAGGGAGCGAGAGACAGACAGGGAGAGAAAGAGAGAGGAAGAGGGAGGAAAAGAAATTATGAAGTGTAGTGTTACCCGTAATTCCACCAGCAGCGTATTGATAGCATTATGTCTGTCTGTTTTGCTCTGTCCTCTATACAGCTCTAATTCCCACCGGGAGCATCCATGAACTTTTCAGAAGTGGAGCATCCTGCCAGCTGATACTGTAGACCTGCTGAGATTGTGCTTATTTCCTAATTTTCCCTTGATTTTGTGGTAATTTTGTGATTCTACCAAGTAGCGGTGGCTGAGTAGGCTACTTTCATTTCCTTTGCTTTCCTTTTCTGTTTGTTTACACTCTGATCATTAATGTTTTTGCCCACTTTGTTGTGCTGCAGCTTACACTCCAGCCAGGAACAAAGCAGATCAAAGAAGTCTGGCCATATTTCAGTCAACAAACATGCTCATCTTGATAATTACACAGATCAGTACATTAAAAAAATCAGTTATACATGGAATAGATTGAAGATTTGTGTCTGTGTTTCAGTTAAAAACATATATGGATCATAATAATTACATACATTAATAATTAAGATTTTAACCATGTTTTTGGTAAAAAAAACAAACAAAAAAAAACAATAATAATATATATTTAAATATACAGTGCTGTTCCTAATAGTGATCTACTTTCTGTGCAGTAGCTGTTAGAAGGAGCATTAATTCTCTCTCTTCTGAACGGGATGGAAGATCCGCTCCACATTTGATGTATGAAATGTTTGTATTGTTACACTGCATGTACATAAACACATCCAGGAGCCGTCACACGGCAGACTAGCATACAACTAATTTGCTGCTGATTCATCTCACACATTTACACTCACCTCAAACAAACAGGCGGCTCTGTCTCACACACATGCACGCAGCAAGAAGGACTTCAAGTCTGAGGGCGAGGGCAGCAGCTAGTGAGTCAGGCAGGATCAACGTGCTCCACTGTGGGTTCCCAGGTAACAATACAATTAAGAGCTTACTGTAGCATCACATAGGTAGTGGTTATTATTGGGTTTAACGACAGAGTTGTGCCTTTTTGGTGTGATTTTGTTGGAGCCCTTTTAAGGCTCCTCATGGAAGTGAGGTGGTGCTGCCAAATATCTCCTGCTAAGCACTGTTGGGCTGCAGCCAGTGATCAGACCCTCAGCGCAGCCTCTTCTTCCTCCGAAACTGTAAAAGATGTCCACACACGTTTTTAGACGGTGTGCTGCAGTTGTTCTTATTCCTCTTCTTCTCTGTGTTTATTGGCAGCTTCAATTAACTTAAAAAGGTGTGCCGCCACCCACTGGATCTTGGGACCATAGGACCCTGGGAACCTGAGATGACCACCGCTTGGCCACTTTCACATCAGCAAATGGAATAAGAATCTTGTCTGCTCATTTGTCATTCTAAAGCGCTCCTGCTTTTCTCATCAACTTCTTGTTTCTAACACTCGTTCCTGCCCTCACTGTTCAATGTTAAGCCTCATGCAACCAAGCACGCTTCCTTCTGGATCGAAACGCGCAAGCTGCACAATGGCCCGCCAGATGAATATTCATAACCAAACTTGTAGGTTAGGAAAGATCCACAGGTTAATAAGGGATGGGAAATCGCTCATTACATGCTGTGAAGTCGGATAATGCCTGAAGCAGACGCTGAGATCAAAATATATGAACATGTATGCACGGGCCTCCAGACACTCGGTCCCATTCCACATTAAGAGTGAGTTCAAAGCTATCTGGGGTGTTATGTCATTATCAACCCTTTCATACTGCATTTCTTCAGAACATCAAAGCAAACACAGTTCACTATCTGCATGCTACAATATGATCACAACTATAACGCTCAAGAGGGAACATTAGAACAGATTTAACATCGCTCTCTGACTAGAAAGGAAAAGCTAAATGTCATTGATTTGTTTAAGATACAATCAAATTGAAATCCTCCATGTCCCTCAATACGCCGCATGAACAGATATCATCTATACATGACAACGTAAGCTACTTTACTGCATGCAGCTGCATTAGATCACATGATTGCACTCGATATGGTATTGTTTTCCGTTCCACAGCACATTATGGGATCAAATGTTTAAATCCAATCTAAGACAGAGTTCTCTGTCAGTAAATAGACAATAATCTTCTAAATGATGCACTGTGAGAGGATTTAAGTTCACAGCATGCATCCTTCCTGCGTCTATTTATAGTTTCAAATCTACTGAAGACTTGCTGTCTGGCCTGAAACGCGGCCAGATCAGGTTTTTTATTTTTCCTTCTCGAAAACGAATCATAACATGAGCCATAAATGCTGACAACACTGACCGACAGAGGAGTCTGGTTTTTAGAAAGTCTATGAGGCTGGGCATTTTTATGACTTTGGCCTCATCCCTTTTATTGCACTGTGTGCTAAATTTACTACATGGCCACTCTCTGTTTCCCAATCACATGCATTAATATCTGTCTGGCGCCTTGTTTTACTTCTGTTCACAGACGCCATCTGACACAATACTTTAAAGACAATATACATGGCATGCCAATAAAGCAAAGCAACAACAAGCCAGAAATAAACGGATGGGTTTTACTGGTATTGCCGCACACATGGATTTTCTGTGGTTAAATGCACACTGGGGAACCGGCGAGCTTATGGAAAAATGAGTAAGCGAAATAAAAGCATCAAACAAGCAGACAGTTGTTTAAATTGTATCTGGATTTATGCGTGTGCCTGCATGTGTGTCTGCACTTCCTGTTGTTTGCATGTCCTGCTAAAGCTGGGGGATGATGTGTTGATGCAAAATTGATTGTAATGATATCCATCAGATTCTGAAAAAATAAAAATCTCCCAGTGGGACAAAACTCAATTACACAGTTTATCATCCCCCACACATGAGAAAAAATGATTTTGGACAGATTGTATATGTGCAGTGAAGGTGAATGATGGTGGCATTTCCTTTTTTTTTTTTTTTTAAACCAAAAGCTTTACGTTATAGCGATAGTTTAGCCCCAAATCAGAAATACATACAATTTCTCTTAAATGTAGTGCTTGTCATTAATCTAGATAGTTTTATTGTGAGTTGCCAAATGCTGGAGATATGTTGGAGAGAAAAAAAATTAGTTAACAGTGGATACACATTTCCTACTGCATGGCAATGTAGTTGAAGGGTGTAGTTTGGTTAAGAGAAAATAGTTCCTATATAAACTCACGGCAAGGTCAGTTCAGTAACCAAATGATGCTTTCTGGAAAGAGTCATTGCTGTTGAGTTTTTCACATGTATTTTTTGGCACTTTGAGCACCACAAGCCGAGTGTCATTTAGTTCCATTATATTAGAGAGAATGCAGACATCTCCACAACCGATAGGAATGTAACGGTGCATAGCGAGGCAGTTAAAAATCGATAAAAAGTATGTGACAATTAAATCAGTGACATGAAAAATGAACCACAATACTTTTTTTGAACAGCAGAGGGCATAATCTACTTATGCTTTCGCTTCCTCAACATGCTGCGCCATTACATGTTCAACGGTCTACGACATGTCCGAAACCTCACCAACATAAATAAGACGAAGTAAAGACTCAGAGAAGGGCAATACTGAAAGAGAAGATGCACCCTTCAGTTTCAAATCTAAAGTGTGACGGCATTTGAGCTTCCTCGAGTCAGAAAGTAATAAAAGTGATAAGATAACAAAAGACAAAAACCGTCTACAAATATTGCAAGAGGGTGTTGAACTACACAAATAATAAACTAACATGATGCAACACATGAGCCAGTAGCTCCGGTCAGCCCCACCTACGCACATTACTTCTTTGCGACGACTACACGGCAAAACCACACTGACAGGCGCATTTACAACCCCACTCGCCCAAGCGAGGACAAGAACCAAAGAGAGTGCCCAACTTGTCACTCATGAGTGGGAAAAGACCAACTTAGTTCTTCAAACTCACCGCCTACGCTTTCCCCTCTAGTAAAAGCAAACCTTTCCACACCAGCCACCTCTGTAATCTTTATCTTTGTATTTAAAACAAAGAATCGTGAGAAAGTCGTGTCATGAATCGTATTGAATTATGAGTTGAGTGAATCGTTACATCGTTAACAACCAATATCTCCAACACTCAACAACTCACATCAAAACAATCTAGGTTGATAAAAAGCAATACAGATAAGAGGAAATACAGTCCCTCTAAGATGGACATTTGGCCATGAATAACGAAAATACAATATGACAAATCTGCCTTTTAAAATCTGGCTTCACTATATCTATATATATAGAATTTCAGTCACAAATAACAGGATTTAAGGGGCTTTCTGCTGTACCTTGCTGCCTCCATGAGGCCCTTGGTGCTCTGTAGCTGCTTGTGTTGCTTCCTGCCTTTGCGGGACCAGGGTTTGGGTGGAGTAGTTGTGATGTTGTTGGTGGTGGTGGTGGTAGGGTGGTGTTGGCAGATGGTTTTTGGCTGTCTGTCAAAGGGTCATCAATGCTCTCCATAGTGCAAGAGTGTCGAGGGGGACTCTTGTCGCGTCATAGAGCCTGGGGGGAGAGAGGGAGAGGGGGGGAAGGGGGTATGGTTATCAAGCTCATAATGAGGATGCAGTTATTTTTAATTTTTTGTATTTCCAGATTTAGACACAGTCACAGCACCATCACCACCACCACTATTATGAGTTTGTCTCACTAAAGTGTCTTGATAACATGCCTGCTTGGCTTTGTACAAACCGGATGAGCTGTTCTGAGGATATTAAATATAGAAGTGTGGGAGTAAATCAGGGTCTGATTCTACATTACAGTAGCCCTCATGGAAGCAAAACACAAAGAGGCCCTATGTTTTTCCTGTGATTCTTTTAATGATCAGACTTATTAAGTAATAAAGTGAAATACATGGCAAGTCAATTAATCATAAAGTCATTCTGGACACTTTGAAGCTGTGTTTCACATTCTAATAAAACTTTTTTGTGTTTTGCATAATAACCCTCTATGTATGTCTTATTTAAGAATTATGTTCCTCTTCAATCTGTTCACTGCCTTGGTCCAGACTGAAATATTTCAACATCTATGGGCTGGATTGGCACAAAATTTTGTACAGACATTCGTGGTTCCCAGATGATGAAGTTTCATGACTTTGGTGATCTCCTGACTGTCCCTATAGCACCACCATCAGGTAAAACTTTTAATATTGTTAAATAATGTAATACTGTAGTACCTGCAAAATTTCCCATTAGCTTTAGCTGCACTTTGTGTTTGGCGCTAAATAGTCAATTTTAGCATGCCAAGCAAAATTAAGAGGATTAGCATGGTAAACATTGTACCTGCTAAGCATGTAGCTCAAACCACTGTTTTGCAAATGAATAGTGTATGGATATACTGTATGTAGACCTAGATACTGGATCCCAAGATGGCACTTATTCAGTCCAATAAGAATTGCTCAGCCATGGTATCTAATGGTATCTAAAGTGTTGAGCTTCAGAGTTTACTTACATAATTTGCAGCCCACTGTATGACAGCCACCGAGTTCAAGCTTCGCTCATAGACTTTGCTATGTGATGATTTCACTGATTTTTCAGTTTTGTTTTGTTTTTTTTTCAGCTTGAGAACCTGGAATGCTGCTGACATGGTTGTAGACTCTCAGTATGTTTTAAATAAGCACCACTGTACGAAGTAAACCACGTATCTCAAGAAACTGGGGATTTAGATTTTTTCTCATATGAAGAATTTAATAAAACTTTTTGGATTTACAAAATTCCCACACTTACAAAGCTAAATTAACCATTTAACACAATTGGACTATCTGACAACATGCATTGTATCAGTCAGGCACAATCAGTCCCTGCTTTATTTTGAATTCAATTACCTTTTTTAGCCACATGGAAATGACTGCAACTGAAACTCAAACTGGGCAGTATAATACAGGTAGAGGTGCTTTCATTGGCTAGAAGAGACTTTGGGTTTAAGCAATGCTGGCCACTTAGCAGATCAATCCCACAAGCTCTTAGGCAGTTAATAAGAACCTAAAAGGCAGACTTTTTCATTCTAGTGTCTGTCCCTCTCTCTTACTAAAAGTCCCAGTATATTTCCCAAAATGGAGGATTTGGTATTTTCTAAGCCTGAGACAATGTGCTGACTTTGCTTCCTCTAGAAACAAGCTGGCAGACACAGCTAATGGTTAGCAGCAACAGGGTCTCTTTTTCTTTCCCCCTTTCTGTCTTGGCCTGTCTGGGGTGGCCATGCAGCTGTCTTCTTAGTGGTGATTCTGTTCAACCCACTGTTGGAAGTGTCTGGAGGGCCCAGAGGGATCAATTACCAAGGCTGGTACCGACCCAGAACCACAGGGGGGGAGGGGCACGGTGATGGTAGGGCTTTGGGGGATCCCATCAGGCCCATACTGAACCGGCTCCACAGAGAGACGAAGAGGACTAAACAGAAAGGAAGTGATGGGAGGAGGGGTGGGAGGCCCTCAGCACTTGCTTACAAACCCCAATCGAAAGAGCTTTTTCATACTCTGGCAAACACATGCTGTCACTGGCAGATGTATAAATGCGTAAATACTCCAGGAGCTTACAGGGAGACTCGGACTGGCCCGGGGATTGTCATGTGTACACTGCACCCTTTGTAGAAAAATGCTGTTTGTGTGGGGATAAAAACAGCCTTTATCTCCATGCACATACATAGCAACGTACACACTTACAGACTACATGCTTGCAGAGTACCTCCAGAGGGTATATACATGGGCTCATTGTATTAAACATTATACCCAAGCTCACAAATTTCTCCTCATCCCTTACTCCTCTCCGAAAAGTCTTGATTACAGTAATCACAGTCTTTCTCTCAGGAGGTGCCACTTCTGTTCACAGCGCTCTGTTCACAGCCTAAATAGCCCAATCAGGAGCGACCTAATGGAACGTATGATTAAGACCCAGTTACACATTTAGGGATCTTTAGTCATTTCACTTGTTCCGGTTCCTTCCTTTTGAGTCACTGTTTCCCACAATGTCTGAAAATGATAGTGTGCTGTATCACTGCACGTAACAGCACTCAACAATGATGAGATGCATTAGACCATTGACGTAGATTTTGGGGGGGATGCAGTGGACACATCCCCCTTGATATTTAGAAAATGTGCATTTGTCCCACTCAATTATAACTTTAAAGTAGCAGAGCACTTTTATTCTGATGGAATTCAGACATTTCCACCATATATTGATGCCGTAAAGGCATAAATTGATGTACACAAATTCACCAGAATGCAGGAAATTATTGACACTCAGAATTTCCTGGGGGCAGGACTAGAGGCTAACATTTTTTCGGGATTCCTGTGAGAATCAAATGGTATGGAAGTCAGTTTCTCTATTCCTCATGTGACTGGGATGGGACAGGAAATGAAGTTAACAGGAGCAAACGGGACAGGAAGTAACCAGCTAGTTCCTTTCCAGAGAGCATAGAAAATATACGCCTGTAAGTATGAGTGTCATTTTATGTTAAGCATGTGAATGAAAATGGATCATTTGTTAAAATAATATTGTGACTCTGATGGTAATTTTCAATGTTTGATAATGGCAATTTCCAGTATGTGTCACCAAGTTAACAGACTAAGCGCTGGTGTTTTGCCATATGGTTTTCGCTGCTAAAATCAGATTCAGCAAAAGATTTATTACCAAGTAGGTTTTCACGAACAAGGAATTTGCCTAGGTGTTTGGTGCATACAATAAACACATTAAGAGGACGTACAATGCATAGGCAATTTTAACATTATGCATTACTGATAGTATAAGCATGTGCTTACTTTTACTACTTCTACTTCAATACTAACACTAACACTACTACTTCTACTTCAGTATCAATAAGCATTCTTATATTTATTATTTAAAAAAACAAACAAACACGCAAATGGGATGGGACAGGTGTCATTGTTGTGGGACTGAGACTCGACAGGAAGGTTTTTGTGTGTGTGTGTGTGTGTGTGTCTGTGTGTGTGGGAATAGGATGGGACAGGAGTGAAAATATACTCCTTTGTCACCCTCTACATTTGACTAAATTTCAGGATAACAAATGCTCTTGTTTTTGCTGTCTAAATCATTTGAAAACATTAGCTACAGCCTGTGTATTGGATGTCATGTAAACAGCATGTCAACAGTGGTTAAAAAAAAAGTATCTTGGCAGTTTATTTCCCTGCAGTTTCAGTTTGTGAAATTATAACTTAGTGAAAGAGAACTACTTTTGAAAGGACTTAACCAGCAGTGAAAGGCTTAACAACAGGAGCCACTGTTTGATGCGCACCAACTGACTTAAAAAATGTTTTATGACGCTGTACGTCTGACTGGCCCAAATCCCCTTCTCTGTCTTTCACTCACACTGCTCTTTTCTTCCCTCACCCTGCTTTTTAAAAAATTGTTCGTCTTATCGGGCTGTCACAAAAGCCGCCAAGATAACCCGAGGTGATTTCGTTTTCTCCTCTAATGGCGCACTCACTCTGCCTCTTTCTCGCCGAGCTCCCCGCGTCGGCACATGCAGAGAGAGATAGCTCCTTGCGCTGTTTCATCTGCCAGTCTAAAATGGTGGAGGGCACAATGCAGAGCATCCTCCTCTCTGGAGAGAGACGGCAGTAAGCCTTTCACTGAGAGACGGAGGTATAGGAGATGACTGTTGAGACTACATATCGCTTTGCCAAAAGAGAGCACTTAGGAAAGGCAGCAAAGGCAGCATTTGACTGTGGTAACCGTGTGATAAAATGTAAATTCAAACCATTTAGTGTCATGGAGGGAGGAAAGTATAATGGGCGTGGGGAATTAACCCCTGGTTGCTGTGTTAAAGTATGTCCACAGTATATCAAGTAATATCTTGCAGATGAGCTTTCCAGGGATCGTGACAATGATTGTGTCATCAGGATGTTGTGACTATTACAACACTATTGTGTCCAAAATGTCAATATTGCACCATAGGTTGGAAACAGCACAGTATCTTTTTATCTGATGTTGTTTGCACTACAAATTATTTTCAAGTGGGCAACACAGAAAACTGAAGGCATCTGTCATATATGTCATGTTTTCAAGTGTCAACTCCCAATTTATAACTTGTACTTTCAATTCAGTCCACTCAGTCTCCTCTATCTGCCCCCTTAGTTTCTTTTGATAGCTTTCCATTATAGAAATATATGCAATTTAAAATGCCACCAATCAAAGATTTGCCACTAGATATTTGAAGTAATTTGTGAAACAATGTGTTTCTGATTTCACAAGCAACAGGCTTTTTCATTTTTAGCCAAGACTATACATTTTGTCAGCTACCAGATTTAATCTGCTGTAGTTTTAGTGTAAGTAACAATAATAATAATAAGTGGTTCTCAACCTTTTTGTGTTAAGTATTCTCCTAATTGTATAAATATTGGTTCGTTGACACCCACTGAATAAGATTCAGGGACCTCCATCTGAAAAGATTTTGGTTGTTAGATATCTTATTAAAACCAGAATTCTTTAGTTGTCAACTACAGTTGACGAGATTACTGTAAAGGAAGGAAGTGAATCCTATGATCAGAATAGTTATTTGGTACTCTTACTCACAAAAGATTCACTTCTTTAGGAAATTAAATAGTGAAAATAAAACACTTCTCCATTTTTCTGGGGTTCCCCAGATGCCAATTTGCAGATCCTAGGATGACCCTACTCCCACTATAATTAGCTAGTAGTCATTGCCTTCATTGGTTGGTTGGGTTAGGTTTAGGCACGAAGAGTGGGATTGGTTAAGGTGAGGCTAAGAATGTCAGGGTACGCCAACCAGAGGCAGAGTAAGGTGGGCTATTCCTTCACTGTCTTAGGAAGCCCAAATCTGCTCCACGGACCCTAAGTTGAGAACCCCTGGTCTAAAACAATGTTTCTCAAATGGGGGTACACATATCACTAGGGGTACTAGGGGTAGGCGTACCTGCACTTACACTGTGCAGGAGTACCCAGTAAGTGAGTTTTTTTTTTTTTTTTTTAAATGTTAATTAAAAAATGTCAGTCATACATAACTGAAAATAATTATAATCACCAAACTATATATGCAAATTATCAAAAGACAGTTCAATGCAACTGCAATGCCATTCAGTTGTTATTGCATCTTGCCAAAAAATTGGTTTGCCCTGAATTTATTGATGGCTTCTAAACATTTGGAAAGTAGCATTTTTTTAACATTTTTTTTTAATGTCAGGGCTGTTGTTTAAAGATTCTCCATGCAACTTTGGAGAAAGGTGTTTGATTGTTGAGTCTCCATTCCCAGGTATTCAAATAGGAACCCTTTGGGTTGGTGGTTTGGTCCGATTACTGACCTCATCAGAGTTATATGCAGCACTAAATCAGACGCTGATGGTGCAGCACTGTAATGTACCTCTTCATGTGGGGGGTACTTGAACAAAAACTATTCTAAGAGGGAATAATATTGCAAAAAGTTTGAGAACCAGCAGACTGGCTCGTTTTAAAATATGAACCTTGTAAAAGATTCTTTAATATGCACATGGTGAAAGTATGATATAAAAGACTGCGGCTATCAAGCTACATGTCCCAGGCAAATGATCCAGATAGAGGCATTGTCTGTCTCCATTTTAGGACTTCTTTTTACAGTACTATAAATAGAAATGGATGATTTGAGAACTTATATAGAGGAATATACTTAGACAAGCACCACAGTGGTGAGGTATATGCTTTGTATTATCAAAGCGTATGCTTCATCTTTACAGGACAAAAGGAGCCTAGTTACAGTCGCTAAACTATGATTGGACAACTGGTACTCAGGGGCAGGATTAAGTGAATGGTCAGTCCCCAAACCTTTGAACATTTGGTTACATCAGTGACGGATTTCTCCGCCCAGTATTCGTCTTAGTGATTATTCATCATTTTTATGCCCATATGAGTTGCCATAAAGCATGCTTTTTGGCAGACAACTGCTTTTATGTACTCAGGTAAAACAAGAAAAGAAAATTAAGTGGTTTCGGATGGACATGCAGTTGAGTGTCCATGTGCATTTTATTGTTCCATTAATACAGTTAAGTGAACTCAAGGAGCTCATTTATAGTCTTTGAGCTTGATACGGTTCATCTGAGGGATTCCATTTTCTGTTAGGTCAACCCTTTAGAGGAGAAACTTGTATTGGCGAGACTCTTGATACTGAAATAAATTACATGCTGTACAGCTTCACAAGTGCACCTCCATTTGATGTGTGTCCTTTTCAGCTGCGCTTGTTGTGTGCTGCTAATAAAAGTAACCTCGCTCAAAACGTCACTGTCAACAATGAGCAATGTACATATCAATCTTCATATGTTTCTTCTGGAGCCAGCTCCTAGAAAAATCCATATTGTGTTTTTTTATTGGCAGGTACAACGTGTACTCTACAAAGCAGGGTCAGTCTAAGATAAATGCACAAAGAGGGGGACGGAGAGGAGAAAGACAAGAAAGTGAGAGACAGGGAGGAAAATGTGAAAAAAATGATAGCAAGAGAAAGTGAAAAAGACAGAGGAGTCAAGCAGGTAGAAGACAAGTATGAGAGGAAGTTATTTTTAAAGCACATGAAATGGTGGCCGCTGAGAGGTTGAGACGCACAGCATATATCTAATCTGCCTTGCCACTCATACCGTTCAGCATTGCAGACTAAAGGTAGAAGAGAGGTCATCCTGAACAACAATCTCCCTCTGTTTGACAGAGAAAACACAAACTCTCAAACATTTGACCAATACACGCAAACCGCCTCCTGACATTTGTCCAAAATAGCCCTTTATGGGGCTATGGGGCTGAGTCAGATTGACTTGGCTTAGTCAAATGCCCAGAGGGACATGTCTGTTTGTCTGCATTGATGTTTTCGCACAAACACCTGACGGACAGGTCGGACATGCTCAGTGGACTGTGCACAGCCCAGCAGTCATCCTAAGGCGATATTGGGGCTGCAGTTTGGGTTTAACCTTGAAAAGCCTTAAGGGAAGGGGCCATTTGTTCAAAGTTAACCAGAGGGAGGCTGAGGAGTAAATTGTTTGTTTTCATTTTGCCCGTCATTCTCCCTTGGGTCAGCAGATAACAAGAGGTTTATGTAATTTTTTTCCTTTGGAGAAACAGCCTTAACCTTTAATGCATTTTAGGCAATTTTAGGTTACATGCATGGTTATGAAGTCAAAATCTTCCAGACTTTGCTCCCAGAGATGAGAGGGAGCGGTCACATTAGGCCAGTTCCTCCATCACATAAATGAATATTTTTAGAAGAATTTCAAACAATGACCTGGAGTCTGCTTGTTGCCAGATATTAGAATCTTTGACAGTGAAAGCTGCTTAAACACACACACACACACACACA